>NC_057848.1:3661615-3966749 GCF_910594005.1 Cervus elaphus
GTGGCATACTGTTGATTCTCCTCTGATTTTCCACCCTTGTCTGCTCCTCGTTTTTGTATTTTGCTTTTTTTTTCTTGCTCCGCGTATTCTTCTCCCCTGTTTCTTCACGTCAGTTTTTTCACACTTCTCTTGCTCCTCGTAGTGCCATAGTTTTGATCCTCCTCTGATTTTTACTCATTGTCTGCTCCTCGTTTTTGTCTTTTGCTTTTTTTTTCTTGCTCCTCTTATTCTTCTCCCCTGTTTCTTCACCTCGGGATTTTCACACTGCTCTTCCTCCTCGTAGTGCCACACTTTTGATCCTCCTCTGATTTTCCCCCCTTGTCTGCTCCTCGTTTTTGTCTTTTGCCTTTTTTTTCTTGCTCCCCGTATTCTTCTCCCCTGTTTCTTCGCCTCGGGTTTTTCACACTGCTCTTGCTCCTCGTAGTGCCACACTTTTGATCCTCCTCTGATTTTCGCCCCTTGTGTTCTCCTCGTTTTTGTATTTTGCTATTTTTTTCTTGCTCCTCGTATTCTTCTCCCCTGTTTCTTCGCCTCGGGTTTTTCACACTGCTCTTGCTCCTCGTAATGCCACACTTTTGATCCTCCTCTGATTTTCGCCCCTTGTGTTCTCCTCGTTTATGTATTTTACTTTTTTTTTCTTCCTCTTCGTATTCTTCTCCACTGTTTCTTCGCCTCGGGTTTTTCACACTGCTCTTGCTCCTCGTAGTGCCACACTTTTGATCCTCCTCTGATTTTCGCCCCTTGTGTTCTCCTCGTTTTTGTGTTTTGCTTTTTTTTTCTTGCTCCTCGTATTCTTCTCCCCTGTTTCTTCGCCTCGCGTTTTTCACACTGCTCTTGCTCCTCGTAGTGCCACACTTTTGATCCTCCTCTGATTTTCGCCCCTTGTGTTCTCCTCGTTTTTGTATTTTGCTTTTTTTTTTCTTGCTCCTCGTATTCTTCTCCCCTGTTTCTTCGCCTCGGGTTTTTCACACGTCTCTTGCTCCTCGTAGTGGCATACAGTTGATCCTCCTCTGATTTTCGCCCCTTGTGTTCTCCTCGTTTTTGTATTTTGCTTTTTTTTTCTTGCTCCCCGTATTCTTCTCCCCTGTTTCTTCACCTCGTGTTTTTCACACTTCTCTTGCTCCTCGTAATGCCACACTTTTGATCCTCCTCTGATTTTCGCCCCTTGTGTTCTCCTCGTTTTTGTATTTTGCTTTTTTTTTCTTGCTCCTCGTGTTCTTCTCCCCTGTTTCTTCACCTCAGGTTTTTCACACTTCTCTTGCTCCTCGTAGTGCAACACTTCTGATCCTCCTCTGATTTTCGCCCCTTGTGTTCTCCTCGTTTTTCTATTTTGCTTTTTTTTTCTTGCTCCTCGTATTCTTCTCCCCTGTTTCTTCCTGTCGGGTTTTTCACACTTCTCTTGCTCCTCGTAGTGGCATACTGTTGATCCTCCTCTGATTTTCGCCCCTTGTGTTCTCCTCGTTTTTGTATTTTGCTTTTTTTTTCTTGCTCCTCATATTCTTCTCCCCTGTTTCTTCGCATCATGTTTTTCACACTGCTCTTGCTCCTCGTTGTGGCATACTGTTGATCCTCCTCTGATTTTCCCCCCTTGTCTGCTCCTCTTTTTTGTCTTTTCCTTTTTTTTATCTTGCTCCTCGTATTCTTCTCCCCTGTTTCTTCACCTCGGGTTTTTCACACTGCTCTTGCTCCTCGTAGTGCCTCTCTTTTGATCCTCCTCTGATTTTCCCCCCTTGTCTGCTCCTCGTTTATGTATTTTGCTTTTTTTTCTTGCTCCTCCTATTCTTCTCCCCTGTTTCTTCGCCTCGGGTTTTTCACACTTCTCTTGCTTCTCGTAGTGGCATACTGTTGATCCTCCTCTGATTTTCGCCCCTTGTGTTCTCCTCGTTTTTGTGTTTTGCTTTTTCTTTCTTGCTCCTCGTATTCTTCTCCCCTGTTTTTTGCCTCGGGTTTTTCACACTTCTCTTTCTTCTCGTAGTGGCATACTGTTGATCCTCCTCTGATTTTCGCCCCTTGTGTTCTCCTCGTTTTTGTATTTTGCTTTTTTTTTCTTGCTCCCCGTATTCTTCGCCCCTGTTTCTTCACCTCGGGTTTTTCGCACTTCTCTTGCTCCTCGTAGTGCCACACTTTTGATCCTCCTCTGATTTTCACCCCTTGTGTTCTCCTCGTTTTTGTATTTTGCTTTTTTTTTCTTGCTCCTCATATTCTTCTCCCCTGTTTCTTCACCTCGGGTTTTTCACACGTCTCTTGCTCCTCGTAGTGGCATACTGTTGATCCTCCTCTGATTTTCGCCCCTTGTGTTCTCCTCGTTTTTGTATTTTGCTTTTTTTTTCTTGCTCCCCGTATTCTTCTCCCCTGTTTCTTCACCTCGTGTTTTTCACACTTCTCTTGCTCCTCGTAATGCCACACTTTTGATCCTCCTCTGATTTTCGCCCCTTGTGTTCTCCTCGTTTTTGTATTTTGCTTTTTTTTTCTTACTCCTCGTATTCTTCTCCCCTGTTTCTTCGCCTCAGGTTTTTCACACTTCTCTTGCTCCTCGTAGTGCAGCACTTCTGATCCTCCTCTGATTTTCGCCCCTTGTGTTCTCCTCATTTTTGTATTTTGCTTTTTTTTTCTTGCTCCTCGTATTCTTCTCCCCTGTTTCTTCGCCTCGCGTTTTTCACACTTCTCTTACTCCACGTAGTGCAACACTTCTGATCCTCCTCTGATTTTCGCCCCTTGTGTTCTCCTCGTTTTTGTATTTTGCTTTTTTTTTCTTGCTCCTCGTATTCTTCTCCCCCCCTTTCTTCACATCAGCTTTTTCACACTTCTCTTACTCCTCGTAGTGGCATACTGTTGATCCTCCTCTGATTTTCCCCCCTTGTCTGCTCCTCGTTTTTGTCTTTTCCTTTTTTTTTCTTGGTCCTCGTATTCTTCTCCCCTTTTTCTTCACCTCGGGTTTTTCACACTGCTCTTGCTCCTCGTAGTGCCTCTCTTTTGATCCTCCTCTGATTTTCTCCCATTGTCTGCTCGTCGTTTATGTATTTTGCTTTTTTTTTCTTGCTCCTCCTATTCTTCTCCCCTGTTTCTTCGCCTCGGGTTTTTCACACTCGTCTTGCTCCTCATAGTGGCATGCTGTTGATCCTCCTCTGATTTTCCACCCTTGTCTGCTCCTCGTTTTTGTATTTTGCTTTTTTTTTCTTGCTCCGCGTATTCTTCTCCCCTGTTTCTTCACGTCAGTTTTTTCACACTTCTCTTGCTCCTCGTAGTGCCATAGTTTTGATCCACCTCTGATTTTTACTCCTTGTCTGCTCCTCGTTTTTGTCTTTTGCTTTTTTTTTCTTGCTCCTCGTATTCTTCTCCCCTGTTTCTTCACCTCGGGATTTTCACACTGCTCTTCCTCCTCGTAGTGCCACACTTTTGATCCTCCTCTGATTTTCCCCCCTTGTCTGCTCCTCGTTTTTGTATTTTGCCTTTTTTTCTTGCTCCCCGTATTCTTCTCCCCTGTTTCTTCAACTCGGGTTTTTCGCACTTCTCTTGCTCCTCGTAGTGCCACACTTTTGATCCTCCTCTGATTTTCACCCCTTGTGTTCTCCTCGTTTTTGTATTTTGCTTTTTTTTTCTTGCTCCCCGTATTCTTCGCCCCTGTTTCTTCACCTCGGGTTTTTCGCACTTCTCTTGCTCCTCGTAGTGCCACACTTTTGATCCTCCTCTGATTTTCACCCCTTGTGTTCTCCTCGTTTTTGTATTTTGCTTTTTTTTTCTTGCTCCTCATATTCTTCTCCCCTGTTTCTTCACCTCGGGTTTTTCACACTTCTCTTGCTCCTCGTAGTGGCATACTGTTGATCCTCCTCTGATTTTCGCCCCTTGTGTTCTCCTCGTTTTTGTATTTTGCTTTTTTTTTCTTTCTCCGCGTATTCTTCTCCCCTGTTTCTTCACCTCGAGTTTTTCACACTGCTCTTGCTCCTCGTAGTGCCTCTCATTTGACCCTCCTCTGATTTTCCCCCCTTGTCTGCTCCTCATTTATGTATTTTGCTTTTTTTTTCTTGCTCCTCTTTTTCTTCTCCACTGTTTCTTCGCCTCGGGTTTTTCACACTGCTCTTGCTCCTCGTAGTGCCTCTCATTTGATCCTCCTCTGATTTTCCCCCCTTGTCTGCTCCTCATTTATGTATTTTGCTTTTTTTTTCTTGCTCCTCCTATTCTTCTCCCCTGTTTCTTCGCCTCGGGTTTTTCACACGTCTCTTGCTCCTCGTAGTGGCATACAGTTGATCCTCCTCTGATTTTCGCCCCTTGTGTTCTCCTCGTTTTTGTATTTTGCTTTTTTTTTCTTGCTCCCCGTATTCTTCTCCCCTGTTTCTTCACCTCGTGTTTTTCACACTTCTCTTGCTCCTCGTAATGCCACAATTTTGATCCTCCTCTGATTTTCGCCCCTTGTGTTCTCCTCATTTTTGTATTTTGCTTTTTTTTTCTTGCTCCTCTTATTCTTCTCCCCTGTTTCTTCACCTCAGGTTTTTCACACTTCTCTTGCTCCTCGTAGTGCAACACTTCTGATCCTCCTCTGATTTTCGCCCCTTGTGTTCTCCTCGTTTTTGTATTTTGCTTCTTTTTTCTTGCTCCTCGTATTCTTCTCCCCTGTTTCTTCCTGTCGGGTTTTTCACACTTCTCTTGCTCCTCGTAGTGGCATACTGTTGATCCTCCTCTGATTTTCGCCCCTTGTGTTCTCCTCGTTTTTGTATTTTGCTTTTTTTTTCTTGCTCCTCATATTCTTCTCCCCTGTTTCTTCGCATCAGGGTTTTCACACTGCTCTTGCTCCTCGTTGTGGCATACTGTTGATCCTCCTCTGATTTTCCCCCCTTGTCTGCTCCTCGTTTTTGTCTTTTCCTTTTTTTTTCTTGCTACTCGTATTCTTCTCCCGTTTCTTCACCTCGGGTTTTTCACACTGCTCTTGCTCCTCGTAGTGCCTCTCTTTTGATCCTCCTCTGATTTTCCCCCCTTGTCTGCTCCTCGTTTATGTATTTTGCTTTTTTTTCTTGCTCCTCCTATTCTTCTCCCCTGTTTCTTCACCTCGGGTTTTTCAAACTGCTCTTGCTTCTCGTAGTGCCACACTTTTGATCCTCCTCTGATTTTCGCCCCTTGTGTTCTCCTCGTTTTTGTATTTTGCTTTTTTTTTCTTGCTCCTCGTATTCTTCTCCCCTGTTTCTTCGCCTCGTGTTTTTCACACTTCTCTTGCTCCTCGTAATGCCACACTTTTGATCCTGCTCTGATTTTCGCCCCTTGTGTTCTCCTCGCTTATGTATTTTGCTTTTTTTTTCTTGCTCCTCGTATTCTTCTCACGTGTTTCTTCGCCTCGTGTTTTTCACACTTCTCTTGCTCCTCGTAATGCCACACTTTTGATCCTCCTCTGATTTTCCCCCCTTGTCTGCTCCTCGTTTTTGTCTTTTGCTTTTTTTTTCTTGCTCCTCGTATTCTTCTCCCCTGTTTCTTCACCTCGGGTTTTTCACACTGCTCTTGCTCCTCTTAGTGCCACACTTTTGATCCTCCTCTGATTTTCCCCCCTTGTCTGCTCCTGGTTTTTGTATTTTGCTTTTTTTTTCTTGCTCCCCGTATTCTTCTCCCCTGTTTCTTCACCTCGGGTTTTTCACACTGCTCTTGCTCCTCGTAGTGCCATACTTTTGATCCTCCTCTGATTTTCGCCCCTTGTGTTCTCCTCGTTTATGTATTTTGCTTTTTTTTTCTTGCTCCCCGTATTCTTCTCCCCTGTTTCTTCACCTCTGGTTTTTCGCACTTCTCTTGCTCCTCGTACTGCCACACTTTTGATCCTCCTATGATTTTCACCCCTTGTATTCTCCTCGTTTTTGTATTTTGCTTTTTTTTTCTTGCTCCTCATATTCTTCTCCCCTGTTTCCTCGCATCAGGTTTTTCACACTGCTCTTGCTCCTCGTAGTGGCATACTGTTGATCCTCCTCTGATTTTCCCCCCTTGTGTCCTCCTCGTTTTTGTCTTTTCCTTTTTTTTTCTTGCTCCTCGTATTCTTCTCCCCTGTTTCTTCACCTCGGGTTTTTCACACTGCTCTTGCTCCTCATAGTGCCTCTCTTTTGATCCTCCTCTGATTTTCCCCCCTTGTCTGCTCCTCGTTTTTGTATTTTGCTTTTTTTTTCTTGCTCCCCGTATTCTTCTCCCCTGTTTCTTCGCTTTGGGTGTTTCACACTTCTCTTGCTCTTTGTAATGCCACACTTTTGATCCTCCTCTGATTTTCACCCCTTGTGTTCTCCTCGTTTTTGTATTTTGCTTTTTTTTTCTTGCTCCTCCTATTCTTCTCCCCTGTTTCTTCACCTCGGGTTTTTCACACTTCTCTTGCTCCTCGTAGTGGCATACTGTTGATCCTCCTCTGATTTTCGCCCCTTGTGTTCTCCTCGTTTTTGTATTTTGCTTTTTTTTTCTTGCTCCCCGTATTCTTCTCCCCTGTTTCTTCACCTCGTGTTTTTCACACTTCTCTTGCTCCTCGTAGTGCAACACTTCTGATCCTCCTCTGATTTTCGCCCCTTGTGTTCTCCTCGTTTTTGTATTTTGCTTTTTTTTTCTTGCTCCCCGTATTCTTCTCCCCTGTTTCTTCGCCTCAGGTTTTTCACACTTCTCTTGCTCCTCGTAGTGCAACACTTCTGATCCTCCTCTGATTTTCGCCCCTTGTGTTCTCCTCGTTTTTGTATTTTGCTTTTTTTTTCTTGCTCCTCGTATTCTTCTCCCCTGTTTCTTCACCTCGGGTTTTTCACACTTCTCTTACTCCACGTAGTGCAACACTTCTGATCCTCCTCTGATTTTCGCCCCTTGTGTTCTCCTCGTTTTTGTATTTTGCTTTTTTTTCTTGCTCCTCGTATTCTTCTCCCCTGTTTCTTCGCCTCGGGTTTTTCACACTTCTCTTGCTCCACGTCGTGGCATACTGTTGATCCTCCTCTGATTTTCGCCCCTTGTGTTCTCCTCGTTTTTGTATTTTGCTTTTTTTTTCTTGCTCCTCGTATTCTTCTCCCCTGTTTCTTCACCTCGGGTTTTTCACACTTCTCTTGCTCCTCGTAGTGGCATACTGTTGATCCTCCTCTGATTTTCGCCCCTTGTGTTCTCCTCGTTTTTGTGTTTTGCTTTTTTTTTCTTGCTTCCCGTATTCTTCTCCCCTGTTTCTTCACCTCGTGTTTTTCACACTTCTCTTGCTCCTCGTAATGCCACACTTTTGATCCTCCTCTGATTTTCGCCCCTTGTCTTCTCCTCGTTTTTGTATTTTGCTTTTTTTTTCTTGCTCCTCATATTCTTCTCCCCTGTTTCTTTGCCTCAGGTTTTTCACACTTCTCTTGCTCCTCGTAGTGCAACACTTCTGATCCTCCTCTGATTTTCGCCCCTTGTGTTCTCCTCGTTTTTGTATTTTGCTTTTTTTTTCTTCCTCCTCGTATTCTTCTCCCCTGTTTCTTCGCCTCGGGTTTTTCACACTTCTCTTACTCCACGTAGTGCAACACTTCTGATCCTCCTCTGATTTTCGCCCCTTGTGTTCTCCTCGTTTTTGTATTTTGCTTTTTATTCTTGCTCCTCGTATTCTTCTCCCCTGTTTCTTCGCCTCGGGTTTTTCACACTTCTCTTGCTCCTCGTAGTGGCATACTGTTGATCCTCCTCTGATTTTCGCCCCTTGTGTTCTCCTCGTTTTTGTATTTTGCTTTTTTTTTCTTGCTCCTCGTATTCTTCTCCCCCCCTTTCTTCACATCAGCTTTTTCACACTTCTCTTACTCCTCGTAGTGGCATACTGTTGATCCTCCTCTGATTTTCGCCCCTTGTGTTCTCCTCGTTTTTGTATTTTGCTTTTTTTTTCTTGCTCCTCGTATTCTTCTCCCCTGTTTCTTCGCCTCGGGTTTTTCACACTTCTCTTGCTCCTCGTAGTGCCATACTGTTGATCCTCCTCTGATTTTCGCCCCTTGTGTTCTCCTCGTTTTTGTATTTTGCTTTTTTTTTCTTGCTCCTCGTATTCTTCTCCCCTGTTTCTTCGCCTCGGGTTTTTCACACTTCTCTTGCTCCTCGTAGTGCCATACTGTTGATCCTCCTCTGATTTTCGCCCCTTGTGTTCTCCTCGTTTTTGTATTTTGCTTTTTTTTTCTTGCTTCCCGTATTCTTCTCCCCTGTTTCTTCACCTCGCGTTTTTCACACTTCTCTTGCTCCTCGTAGTGCCATACTGTTGATCCTCCTCTGATTTTCGCCCCTTGTGTTCTCCTCGTTTTTGTATTTTGCTTTTTTTTTCTTGCTTCCCGTATTCTTCTCCCTTGTTTCTTCACCTCGTGTTTTTCACACTTCTCTTGCTCCTCGTAATGCCACACTTTTGATCCTCCTCTGATTTTCGCCCCTTGTGTTCTCCTCGTTTTTGTATTTTGCTTTTTTTTTCTTGCTCCTCGTATTCTTCTCCCCTGTTTCTTCGCCTCAGGTTTTTCACACCTCTCTTACTCCACGTAGTGCAACACTTCTGATCCTCCTCTGATTTTCGCCCCTTGTGTTCTCCTCGTTTTTGTATTTTGCTTTTTTTTTTCTTGCTCCCCGTATTCTTCTCCCCTGTTTCTTCATCTCGTGTTTTTCACCCTTCTCTTGCTCCTCGTAATGCCACACTTTTGATCCTCCTCTGATTTTCGCCCCTTGTGTTCTCCTCGTTTTTGTATTTTGCTTTTTTTTTCTTGCTCCTCGGATTCTTCTCCCCTGTTTCTTTGCCTCAGGTTTTTCACACTTCTCTTGCTCCTCGTAGTGCAACACTTCTGATCCTCCTCTGATTTTCGCCCCTTGTGTTCTCCTCGTTTTTGTATTTTGCTTTTTTTTTCTTGCTCCTCGTATTCTTCTCCCCTGTTTCTTCGCCTCGGGTTTTTCACACTTCTCTTGCTCCTCGTCGTGGCATACTGTTGATCCTCCTCTGATTTTCGCCCCTTGTGTTCTCCTCATTTTTGTATTTTGCTTTTTTTATCTTGCTCCCCGTATTCTTCTCCCCTGTTTCTTCGCCTCATGTTTTTCACACTTCTCTTGCTCCTCGTAATGCCACACTTTTGATCCTGCTCTGATTTTCGCCCCTTGTGTTCTCCTCGTTTATGTATTTTGCTTTTTTTTTCTTGCTCTTCGTATTCTTCTCCCCTGTTTCTTCACCTCGCGTTTTTCACACTTCTCTTGCTCCTCGTAATGCCACACTTTTGATCCTCCTCTGATTTTCGCCCCTTGTCTGCTCCTCGTTTTTGTATTTTGCTTTTTTTTTCTTGCTCCCCGTATTCTTCTCCCCTGTTTCTTCGCCTCGGGTTTTTCACACTTCTCTTGCTCCTCGTAGTGGCATACGGTTGATCCTCCTCTGATTTTCGCCCCTTGTGTTCTCCTCGTTTTTGTATTTTTCTTTTTTTTCTTGCTCCCCGTATTCTTCTCCCCTGTTTCTTCGCATCAGGTTTTTCACACTGCTCTTGCTCCTCGTAATGGCATACTGTTGATCCTCCTCTGATTTTCCCCCCTTGTCTGCTCCTCGTTTTTGTCTTTTCCTTTTTTTTTCTTGCTCCTCGTATTCTTCTCCCCTGTTTCTTCACCTAGGGTTTTTCACACTGCTCTTGCTCCTCGTAGTGCCTCTCTTTTGATCCTCCTCTGATTTTCTCCCCTTGTCTGCTCCTCGTTTATGTATTTTGCTTTTTTTTTCTTGCTCCTCCTATTCTTCTCCCCTGTTTCTTCGCCTCGGGTTTTTCACACTCGTCTTGCTCCTCATAGTGGCATACTGTTGATTCTCCTCTGATTTTCCACCCTTGTCTGCTCCTCGTTTTTGTATTTTGCTTTTTTTTTCTTGCTCCGCGTATTCTTCTCCCCTGTTTCTTCACGTCAGTTTTTTCACACTTCTCTTGCTCCTCGTAGTGCCATAGTTTTGATCCTCCTCTGATTTTTACTCATTGTCTGCTCCTCGTTTTTGTCTTTTGCTTTTTTTTTCTTGCTCCTCTTATTCTTCTCCCCTGTTTCTTCACCTCGGGATTTTCACACTGCTCTTCCTCCTCGTAGTGCCACACTTTTGATCCTCCTCTGATTTTCCCCCCTTGTCTGCTCCTCGTTTTTGTCTTTTGCCTTTTTTTTCTTGCTCCCCGTATTCTTCTCCCCTGTTTCTTCACCTCGGGTTTTTCACACTGCTCTTGCTCCTCGTAGTGCCACACTTTTGATCCTCCTCTGATTTTCGCCCCTTGTGTTCTCCTCGTTTTTGTATTTTGCTTTTTTTTTCTTGCTCCTCGTATTCTTCTCCCCTGTTTCTTCGCCTCGGGTTTTTCACACTGCTCTTGCTCCTCGTAATGCCACACTTTTGATCCTCCTCTGATTTTCGCCCCTTGTGTTCTCCTCGTTTATGTATTTTACTTTTTTTTTCTTCCTCTTCGTATTCTTCTCCACTGTTTCTTCGCCTCGGGTTTTTCACACTGCTCTTGCTCCTCGTAGTGCCACACTTTTGATCCTCCTCTGATTTTCGCCCCTTGTGTTCTCCTCGTTTTTGTGTTTTGCTTTTTTTTTCTTGCTCCTCGTATTCTTCTCCCCTGTTTCTTCGCCTCGCGTTTTTCACACTGCTCTTGCTCCTCGTAGTGCCACACTTTTGATCCTCCTCTGATTTTCGCCCCTTGTGTTCTCCTCGTTTTTGTATTTTGCTTTTTTTTTTCTTGCTCCTCGTATTCTTCTCCCCTGTTTCTTCGCCTCGGGTTTTTCACACGTCTCTTGCTCCTCGTAGTGGCATACAGTTGATCCTCCTCTGATTTTCGCCCCTTGTGTTCTCCTCGTTTTTGTATTTTGCTTTTTTTTTCTTGCTCCCCGTATTCTTCTCCCCTGTTTCTTCACCTCGTGTTTTTCACACTTCTCTTGCTCCTCGTAATGCCACACTTTTGATCCTCCTCTGATTTTCGCCCCTTGTGTTCTCCTCGTTTTTGTATTTTGCTTTTTTTTTCTTGCTCCTCGTGTTCTTCTCCCCTGTTTCTTCACCTCAGGTTTTTCGCACTTCTCTTGCTCCTCGTAGTGCAACACTTCTGATCCTCCTCTGATTTTCGCCCCTTGTGTTCTCCTCGTTTTTCTATTTTGCTTTTTTTTTCTTGCTCCTCGTATTCTTCTCCCCTGTTTCTTCCTGTCGGGTTTTTCACACTTCTCTTGCTCCTCGTAGTGGCATACTGTTGATCCTCCTCTGATTTTCGCCCCTTGTGTTCTCCTCGTTTTTGTATTTTGCTTTTTTTTTCTTGCTCCTCATATTCTTCTCCCCTGTTTCTTCGCATCATGTTTTTCACACTGCTCTTGCTCCTCGTTGTGGCATACTGTTGATCCTCCTCTGATTTTCCCCCCTTGTCTGCTCCTCGTTTTTGTCTTTTCCTTTTTTTTTTCTTGCTCCTCGTATTCTTCTCCCCTGTTTCTTCACCTCGGGTTTTTCACACTGCTCTTGCTCCTCGTAGTGCCTCTCTTTTGATCCTCCTCTGATTTTCCCCCCTTGTCTGCTCCTCGTTTATGTATTTTGCTTTTTTTTCTTGCTCCTCCTATTCTTCTCCCCTGTTTCTTCGCCTCGGGTTTTTCACACTTCTCTTGCTTCTCGTAGTGGCATACTGTTGATCCTCCTCTGATTTTCGCACCTTGTGTTCTCCTCGTTTTTGTGTTTTGCTTTTTCTTTCTTGCTCCTCGTATTCTTCTCCCCTGTTTTTTGCCTCGGGTTTTTCACACTTCTCTTTCTTCTCGTAGTGGCATACTGTTGATCCTCCTCTGATTTTCGCCCCTTGTGTTCTTCTCGTTTTTGTATTTTGCTTTTTTTTTCTTGCTCCCCGTATTCTTCTCCCCTGTTTCTTCACCTCGGGTTTTTCACACTGCTCTTGCTCCTCGTAGTGCCACACTTTTGATCCTCCTCTGATTTTCACCCCTTGTGTTCTCCTCGTTTTTGTATTTTGCTTTTTTTTTCTTGCTCCTCATATTCTTCTCCCCTGTTTCTTCACCTCGGGTTTTTCACACGTCTCTTGCTCCTCGTAGTGGCATACTGTTGATCCTCCTCTGATTTTCGCCCCTTGTGTTCTCCTCGTTTTTGTATTTTGCTTTTTTTTTCTTGCTCCCCGTATTCTTCTCCCCTGTTTCTTCACCTCGTGTTTTTCACACTTCTCTTGCTCCTCGTAATGCCACACTTTTGATCCTCCTCTGATTTTCGCCCCTTGTGTTCTCCTCGTTTTTGTATTTTGCTTTTTTTTTCTTACTCCTCGTATTCTTCTCCCCTGTTTCTTCGCCTCAGGTTTTTCACACTTCTCTTGCTCCTCGTAGTGCAGCACTTCTGATCCTCCTCTGATTTTCGCCCCTTGTGTTCTCCTCATTTTTGTATTTTGCTTTTTTTTTCTTGCTCCTCGTATTCTTCTCCCCTGTTTCTTCGCCTCGCGTTTTTCACACTTCTCTTACTCCACGTAGTGCAACACTTCTGATCCTCCTCTGATTTTCGCCCCTTGTGTTCTCCTCGTTTTTGTATTTTGCTTTTTATTCTTGCTCCTCGTATTCTTCTCCCCTGTTTCTTCGCCTCGGGTTTTTCACACTTCTCTTGCTCCTCGTAGTGCCATACTGTTGATCCTCCTCTGATTTTCGCCCCTTGTGTTCTCCTCGTTTTTGTATTTTGCTTTTTTTTTCTTGCTCCTCGTATTCTTCTCCCCCCCTTTCTTCACATCAGCTTTTTCACACTTCTCTTACTCCTCGTAGTGGCATACTGTTGATCCTCCTCTGATTTTCCCCCCTTGTCTGCTCCTCGTTTTTGTCTTTTCCTTTTTTTTTCTTGGTCCTCGTATTCTTCTCCCCTGTTTCTTCACCTCGGGTTTTTCACACTGCTCTTGCTCCTCGTAGTGCCTCTCTTTTGATCCTCCTCTGATTTTCTCCCATTGTCTGCTCGTCGTTTATGTATTTTGCTTTTTTTTTCTTGCTCCTCCTATTCTTCTCCCCTGTTTCTTCGCCTCGGGTTTTTCACACTCGTCTTGCTCCTCATAGTGGCATGCTGTTGATCCTCCTCTGATTTTCCACCCTTGTCTGCTCCTCGTTTTTGTATTTTGCTTTTTTTTTCTTGCTCCGCGTATTCTTCTCCCCTGTTTCTTCACGTCAGTTTTTTCACACTTCTCTTGCTCCTCGTAGTGCCATAGTTTTGATCCACCTCTGATTTTTACTCCTTGTCTGCTCCTCGTTTTTGTCTTTTGCTTTTTTTTTCTTGCTCCTCGTATTCTTCTCCCCTGTTTCTTCAACTCGGGATTTTCACACTGCTCTTCCTCCTCGTAGTGCCACACTTTTGATCCTCCTCTGATTTTCCCCCCTTGTCTGCTCCTCGTTTTTGTATTTTGCCTTTTTTTCTTGCTCCCCGTATTCTTCTCCCCTGTTTCTTCAACTCGGGTTTTTCGCACTTCTCTTGCTCCTCGTAGTGCCACACTTTTGATCCTCCTCTGATTTTCACCCCTTGTGTTCTCCTCGTTTTTGTATTTTGCTTTTTTTTTCTTGCTCCCCGTATTCTTCGCCCCTGTTTCTTCACCTCGGGTTTTTCGCACTTCTCTTGCTCCTCGTAGTGCCACACTTTTGATCCTCCTCTGATTTTCACCCCTTGTGTTCTCCTCGTTTTTGTATTTTGCTTTTTTTTTCTTGCTCCTCATATTCTTCTCCCCTGTTTCTTCACCTCGGGTTTTTCACACTTCTCTTGCTCCTCGTAGTGGCATACTGTTGATCCTCCTCTGATTTTCGCCCCTTGTGTTCTCCTCGTTTTTGTATTTTGCTTTTTTTTTCTTTCTCCGCGTATTCTTCTCCCCTGTTTCTTCACCTCGAGTTTTTCACACTGCTCTTGCTCCTCGTAGTGCCTCTCATTTGACCCTCCTCTGATTTTCCCCCCTTGTCTGCTCCTCATTTATGTATTTTGCTTTTTTTTTCTTGCTCCTCCTATTCTTCTCCACTGTTTCTTCGCCTCGGGTTTTTCACACTGCTCTTGCTCCTCGTAGTGCCTCTCATTTGATCCTCCTCTGATTTTCCCCCCTTGTCTGCTCCTCATTTATGTATTTTGCTTTTTTTTTCTTGCTCCTCCTATTCTTCTCCCCTGTTTCTTCGCCTCGGGTTTTTCACACGTCTCTTGCTCCTCGTAGTGGCATACAGTTGATCCTCCTCTGATTTTCGCCCCTTGTGTTCTCCTCGTTTTTGTATTTTGCTTTTTTTTTCTTGCTCCCCGTATTCTTCTCCCCTGTTTCTTCACCTCGTGTTTTTCACACTTCTCTTGCTCCTCGTAATGCCACAATTTTGATCCTCCTCTGATTTTCGCCCCTTGTGTTCTCCTCATTTTTGTATTTTGCTTTTTTTTTCTTGCTCCTCTTATTCTTCTCCCCTGTTTCTTCACCTCAGGTTTTTCACACTTCTCTTGCTCCTCGTAGTGCAACACTTCTGATCCTCCTCTGATTTTCGCCCCTTGTGTTCTCCTCGTTTTTGTATTTTGCTTCTTTTTTCTTGCTCCTCGTATTCTTCTCCCCTGTTTCTTCCTGTCGGGTTTTTCACACTTCTCTTGCTCCTCGTAGTGGCATACTGTTGATCCTCCTCTGATTTTCGCCCCTTGTGTTCTCCTCGTTTTTGTATTTTGCTTTTTTTTTCTTGCTCCTCATATTCTTCTCCCCTGTTTCTTCGCATCAGGGTTTTCACACTGCTCTTGCTCCTCGTTGTGGCATACTGTTGATCCTCCTCTGATTTTCCCCCCTTGTCTGCTCCTCGTTTTTGTCTTTTCCTTTTTTTTTTCTTGCTACTCGTATTCTTCTCCCGTTTCTTCACCTCGGGTTTTTCACACTGCTCTTGCTCCTCGTAGTGCCTCTCTTTTGATCCTCCTCTGATTTTCCCCCCTTGTCTGCTCCTCGTTTATGTGTTTTGCTTTTTTTTCTTGCTCCTCCTATTCTTCTCCCCTGTTTCTTCACCTCGGGTTTTTCAAACTGCTCTTGCTTCTCGTAGTGCCACACTTTTGATCCTCCTCTGATTTTCGCCCCTTGTGTTCTCCTCGTTTTTGTATTTTGCTTTTTTTTTCTTGCTCCTCGTATTCTTCTCCCCTGTTTCTTCGCCTCGTGTTTTTCACACTTCTCTTGCTCCTCGTAATGCCACACTTTTGATCCTGCTCTGATTTTCGCCCCTTGTGTTCTCCTCGCTTATGTATTTTGCTTTTTTTTTCTTGCTCCTCGTATTCTTCTCACGTGTTTCTTCGCCTCGTGTTTTTCACACTTCTCTTGCTCCTCGTAATGCCACACTTTTGATCCTCCTCTGATTTTCCCCCCTTGTCTGCTCCTCGTTTTTGTATTTTGCTTTTTTTTTCTTGCTCCTCGTATTCTTCTCCCCTGTTTCTTCACCTCGGGTTTTTCACACTGCTCTTGCTCCTCTTAGTGCCACACTTTTGATCCTCCTCTGATTTTCCCCCCTTGTCTGCTCCTGGTTTTTGTATTTTGCTTTTTTTTTCTTGCTCCCCGTATTCTTCTCCCCTGTTTCTTCACCTCGGGTTTTTCACACTGCTCTTGCTCCTCGTAGTGCCATACTTTTGATCCTCCTCTGATTTTCGCCCCTTGTGTTCTCCTCGTTTATGTATTTTGCTTTTTTTTTCTTGCTCCCCGTATTCTTCTCCCCTGTTTCTTCACCTCTGGTTTTTCGCACTTCTCTTGCTCCTCGTACTGCCACACTTTTGATCCTCCTATGATTTTCACCCCTTGTATTCTCCTCGTTTTTGTATTTTGCTTTTTTTTTTCTTGCTCCTCATATTCTTCTCCCCTGTTTCCTCGCATCAGGTTTTTCACACTGCTCTTGCTCCTCGTAGTGGCATACTGTTGATCCTCCTCTGATTTTCCCCCCTTGTGTCCTCCTCGTTTTTGTCTTTTCCTTTTTTTTTCTTGCTCCTCGTATTCTTCTCCCCTGTTTCTTCACCTCGGGTTTTTCACACTGCTCTTGCTCCTCATAGTGCCTCTCTTTTGATCCTCCTCTGATTTTCCCCCCTTGTCTGCTCCTCGTTTTTGTATTTTGCTTTTTTTTTCTTGCTCCCCGTATTCTTCTCCCCTGTTTCTTCGCTTTGGGTGTTTCACACTTCTCTTGCTCTTTGTAATGCCACACTTTTGATCCTCCTCTGATTTTCACCCCTTGTGTTCTCCTCGTTTTTGTATTTTGCTTTTTTTTTCTTGCTCCTCCTATTCTTCTCCCCTGTTTCTTCACCTCGGGTTTTTCACACTTCTCTTGCTCCTCGTAGTGGCATACTGTTGATCCTCCTCTGATTTTCGCCCCTTGTGTTCTCCTCGTTTTTGTATTTTGCTTTTTTTTTCTTGCTCCCCGTATTCTTCTCCCCTGTTTCTTCACCTCGTGTTTTTCACACTTCTCTTGCTCCTCGTAGTGCAACACTTCTGATCCTCCTCTGATTTTCGCCCCTTGTGTTCTCCTCATTTTTGTATTTTGCTTTTTTTTTCTTGCTCCCCGTATTCTTCTCCCCTGTTTCTTCGCCTCAGGTTTTTCACACTTCTCTTGCTCCTCGTAGTGCAACACTTCTGATCCTCCTCTGATTTTCGCCCCTTGTGTTCTCCTCGTTTTTGTATTTTGCTTTTTTTTTCTTCCTCCTCGTATTCTTCTCCCCTGTTTCTTCGCCTCGGGTTTTTCACACTTCTCTTACTCCACGTAGTGCAACACTTCTGATCCTCCTCTGATTTTCGCCCCTTGTGTTCTCCTCGTTTTTGTATTTTGCTTTTTTTTCTTGCTCTTCGTATTCTTCTCCCCTGTTTCTTCGCCTCGGGTTTTTCACACTTCTCTTGCTCCACGTCGTGGCATACTGTTGATCCTCCTCTGATTTTCGCCCCTTGTGTTCTCCTCGTTTTTGTATTTTGCTTTTTTTTTCTTGCTCCTCGTATTCTTCTCCCCTGTTTCTTCACCTCGGGTTTTTCACACTTCTCTTGCTCCTCGTAGTGGCATACTGTTGATCCTCCTCTGATTTTCGCCCCTTGTGTTCTCCTCGTTTTTGTGTTTTGCTTTTTTTTTCTTGCTTCCCGTATTCTTCTCCCCTGTTTCTTCACCTCGTGTTTTTCACACTTCTCTTGATCCTCGTAATGCCACACTTTTGATCCTCCTCTGATTTTCGCCCCTTGTGTTCTCCTCGTTTTTGTATTTTGCTTTTTTTTTCTTGCTCCTCATATTCTTCTCCCCTGTTTCTTTGCCTCAGGTTTTTCACACTTCTCTTGCTCCTCGTAGTGCAACACTTCTGATCCTCCTCTGATTTTCGCCCCTTGTGTTCTCCTCGTTTTTGTATTTTGCTTTTTTTTTCTTCCTCCTCGTATTCTTCTCCCCTGTTTCTTCGCCTCGGGTTTTTCACACTTCTCTTACTCCACGTAGTGCAACACTTCTGATCCTCCTCTGATTTTCGCCCCTTGTGTTCTCCTCGTTTTTGTATTTTGCTTTTTATTCTTGCTCCTCGTATTCTTCTCCCCTGTTTCTTCGCCTCGGGTTTTTCACACTTCTCTTGCTCCTCGTAGTGGCATACTGTTGATCCTCCTCTGATTTTCGCCCCTTGTGTTCTCCTCGTTTTTGTATTTTGCTTTTTTTTTCTTGCTCCTCGTATTCTTCTCCCCCCCTTTCTTCACATCAGCTTTTTCACACTTCTCTTACTCCTCGTAGTGGCATACTGTTGATCCTCCTCTGATTTTCGCCCCTTGTGTTCTCCTCGTTTTTGTATTTTGCTTTTTTTTTCTTGCTCCTCGTATTCTTCTCCCCTGTTTCTTCGCCTCGGGTTTTTCACACTTCTCTTGCTCCTCGTAGTGCCATACTGTTGATCCTCCTCTGATTTTCACCCCTTGTGTTCTCCTCGTTTTTGTATTTTGCTTTTTTTTTCTTGCTCCTCGTATTCTTCTCCCCTGTTTCTTCGCCTCGGGTTTTTCACACTTCTCTTGCTCCTCGTAGTGCCATACTGTTGATCCTCCTCTGATTTTCGCCCCTTGTGTTCTCCTCGTTTTTGTATTTTGCTTTTTTTTTCTTGCTTCCCGTATTCTTCTCCCCTGTTTCTTCACCTCGCGTTTTTCACACTTCTCTTGCTCCTCGTAATGCCACACTTTTGATCCTCCTCTGATTTTCGCCCCTTGTCTGCTCCTCGTTTTTGTATTTTGCTTTTTTTTTCTTGCTCCCCGTATTCTTCTCCCCTGTTTCTTCGCCTCGGGTTTTTCACACTTCTCTTGCTCCTCGTAGTGGCATACGGTTGATCCTCCTCTGATTTTCGCCCCTTGTGTTCTCCTCGTTTTTGTATTTTGCTTTTTTTTCTTGCTCCCCGTATTCTTCTCCCCTGTTTCTTCGCATCAGGTTTTTCACACTGCTCTTGCTCCTCGTAATGGCATACTGTTGATCCTCCTCTGATTTTCCCCCCTTGTCTGCTCCTCGTTTTTGTCTTTTCCTTTTTTTTTCTTGCTCCTCGTATTCTTCTCCCCTGTTTCTTCACCTAGGGTTTTTCACACTGCTCTTGCTCCTCGTAGTGCCTCTCTTTTGATCCTCCTCTGATTTTCTCCCCTTGTCTGCTCCTCGTTTATGTATTTTGCTTTTTTTTTCTTGCTCCTCCTATTCTTCTCCCCTGTTTCTTCGCCTCGGGTTTTTCACACTTCTCTTGCTTCTCGTAGTGGCATACTGTTGATCCTCCTCTGATTTTCGCCCCTTGTGTTCTCCTCGTTTTTGTATTTTGCTTTTTTTTTCTTGCTCCCCGTATTCTTCTCCCCTGTTTCTTCATCTCGTGTTTTTCACCCTTCTCTTGCTCCTCGTAATGCCACACTTTTGATCCTCCTCTGATTTTCGCCCCTTGTGTTCTCCTCGTTTTTGTATTTTGCTTTTTTTTTCTTGCTCCTCGGATTCTTCTCCCCTGTTTCTTTGCCTCAGGTTTTTCACACTTCTCTTGCTCCTCGTAGTGCAACACTTCTGATCCTCCTCTGATTTTCGCCCCTTGTGTTCTCCTCGTTTTTGTATTTTGCTTTTTTTTTCTTGCTCCTCGTATTCTTCTCCCCTGTTTCTTCGCCTCGGGTTTTTCACACTTCTCTTGCTCCTCGTAGTGGCATACTGTTGATCCTCCTCTGATTTTCGCCCCTTGTGTTCTCCTCATTTTTGTATTTTGCTTTTTTTTTCTTGCTCCCCGTATTCTTCTCCCCTGTTTCTTCGCCTCGTGTTTTTCACACTTCTCTTGCTCCTCGTAATGCCACACTTTTGATCCTGCTCTGATTTTCGCCCCTTGTGTTCTCCTCGTTTATGTATTTTGCTTTTTTTTTCTTGCTCTTCGTATTCTTCTCCCCTGTTTCTTCACCTCGCGTTTTTCACACTTCTCTTGCTCCTCGTAATGCCACACTTTTGATCCTCCTCTGATTTTCGCCCCTTGTCTGCTCCTCGTTTTTGTATTTTGCTTTTTTTTTCTTGCTCCCCGTATTCTTCTCCCCTGTTTCTTCGCCTCGGGTTTTTCACACTTCTCTTGCTCCTCGTAGTGGCATACGGTTGATCCTCCTCTGATTTTCGCCCCTTGTGTTCTCCTCGTTTTTGTATTTTGCTTTTTTTTCTTGCTCCCCGTATTCTTCTCCCCTGTTTCTTCGCATCAGGTTTTTCACACTGCTCTTGCTCCTCGTAATGGCATACTGTTGATCCTCCTCTGATTTTCCCCCCTTGTCTGCTCCTCGTTTTTGTCTTTTCCTTTTTTTTTCTTGCTCCTCGTATTCTTCTCCCCTGTTTCTTCACCTAGGGTTTTTCACACTGCTCTTGCTCCTCGTAGTGCCTCTCTTTTGATCCTCCTCTGATTTTCTCCCCTTGTCTGCTCCTCGTTTATGTATTTTTTTTTTTTTTAATTTTTTTATTAGTTGGAGGCTAATTACTTCACAACATTTCAGTGGGTTTTGTCATACATTGATATGAATCAGCCATAGATTTACACTTATTCCCCATCCCGATCCCCCCTCCCACCTCCCTCTTCACCCGACTCCTCTGGGTCTTCCCAGTGCACCAGGCCCGAGCACTTGTCTCATGCATCCCACCTGGGCTGGTGATCTGTTTCACCATAGATAGTATACATGCTGTTCTTTTGAAACATCCCACCCTCACCTTCTCCCAGAGAGTTCAAAAGTCTGTTCTGTACTTCTGTGTCTCTTTTTCTGTTTTGCATATAGGGTTATCATTACCATCTTTCTAAATTCCATATATATGTGTTAGTATGCTGTAATGTTCTTTATCTTTCTGGCTTACTTCACTCTGTATAATGGGCTCCAGTTTCATCCATCTCATTAGGACTGATTCAAATGAATTCTTTTTGACAGCTGAGTAATATTCCATGGTGTATATGTACCACAGCTTCCTTATCCATTCATCTGCTGATGGGCATCTAGGTTGCTTCCATGTCCTGGCTATTATAAACAGTGCTGCAATGAACATTGGGGTGCACGTGTCTCTTTCAGATCTGGTTTCCTCAGTGTGTATGCCCAGAAGTGGTATTGCTGGGTCATATGGCAGTTCTATTTCCAGTTTTTTAAGGAATCTCCACACTGTTTTCCATAGTGGCTGTACTAGCTTGCATTCCCACCAACAGTGTAAGAGGGTTCCCTTTTCTCCACACCCTCTCCAGCATTTATTGCTTGTAGTCTTTTGGATAGCAGCCATCCTGACTGGCGTGTAATGGTACCTCATTGTGGTTTTGATTTGCATTTCTCTAATAATGAGTGATGTTGAGCACCTTTTCATGTGTTTGTTAGCCATCTGTATGTCTTCTTTGGAGAAATGTCTGTTTAGTTCTTTGGCCCATTTTTTGATTGGGTCATTTATTTTTCTGGAATTGAGCTTCAGGAGTTGCTTGTATATTTTTGAGATTAATCCTTTGTCTGTTTCTTCATTTGCTATTATTTTCTCCCAATCTGACGGCTGTCTTTTCACCTTACTTATAGTTTCCTTTGTAGTGCAAAAGCTTTTAAGTTTCATTAGATCCCATTTGTTTAGTTTTGCTTTTATTTCCAATATTCTGGGAGGTGGGTCATAGAGGATCTTGCTGTGATTTATGTCAGAGAGTGTTTTGCCTATGTTCTCCTCTAGGAGTTTTATAGTTTCTGGTCTTACATTTAGATCTTTAATCCATTTTGAGTTTATTTTTGTGTATGGTGTTAGAAAGTGTTCTAGTTTCATTCTTTTACAAGTGGTTGACCAGTTTTCCCAGCACCACTTGTTAAAGAGGTTGTCTTTTTTCCATTGTATATCCTTGCCTCCTTTGTCAAAGATAAGGTGTCCATAGGTTCGTGGATTTATCTCTGGGCTTTCTATTCTGTTCCATTGATCTATATTTCTGTCTTTGTGCCAGTACCATACTGTCTTGATGACTGTGGCTTTGTAGTAGAGTCTGAAGTCAGGCAGGTTGATTCCTCCAGTTCCATTCTTCTTTCTCAAGATTACTTTGGCTGTTCGAGGTTTTTTGTATTTCCATACAAATTGTGAAATTCTTTGGTCTAGTTCTGTGAAAAATACCGTTGGTAGCTTGATAGGGATTGCATTGAATCTATAGATTGCTTTGGGTAGAATAGCCATTTTGACAATATTGATTCTTCCAATCCATGAACACGGTATGTTTCTCCATCTGTTTGTGTCCTCTTTGATTTCTTTCATCAGTGTTTTATAGTTTTCTATGTATAGGTCTTTTGTTTCTTTAGGTAGATATACTCCTAAGTATTTTATTCTTTTTGTTGCAATGGTGAATGGTATTGTTTCCTTAATTTCTCTTTCTGTTTTTTCATTGTTAGTATATAGGAATGCAAGGGATTTCTGTGTGTTAATTTTATATCCTGCAACTTTACTATATTCATTGATTAGTTCTAGTAATTTTCTGGTAGAGTCTTTAGGGTTTTCTATGTAGAGGATCATGTCATCTGCAAACAGTGAGAGTTTCACTTCTTCTTTTCCTATCTGGATTCCTTTTACTTCTTTTTCTGCTCTGATTGCTGTGGCCAAAACTTCCAACACTATGTTGAACAGTAGTGGTGACAGTGGGCACCCTTGTCTTGTTCCTGATTTCAGGGGGAATGCTTTCAATTTTTCACCATTGAGGGTGATGCTTGCTGTGGGTTTGTCATATATGGCTTTTATAATGTTGAGGTATGTTCCTTCTATTCCTGCTTTTTGGAGAGTTTTAATCATAAATGAGTGTTGAATTTTGTCAAAGGCTTTCTCTGCATCTATTGAGATAATCATATGGTTTTTATCTTTCAATTTGTTAATGTGGTGTATTACATTGATTGATTTGCGGATATTGAAGAATCCTTGCATTCCTGGGATAAAGCCCACTTGGTCGTGGTGTATGATTTTTTTAATATGTTGTTGGATTCTGTTTGCTAGAATTTTGTTAAGGATTTTTGCATCTATGTTCATCAGTGATATTGGCCTGTAGTTTTCTTTTTTTGTGGCATCTTTGTCTGGTTTTGGAATTAGGGTGATGGTGGCCTCATAGAATGAGTTTGGAAGTTTACCTTCTTCTGCAATTTTCTGGAAGAGTTTGAGTAAGGTAGGTGTTAGCTCTTCTCTAAATTTTTGGTAGAATTCAGCTGTGAAGCCATCTGGTCCTGGGCTTTTGTTTGCTGGAAGATTTTTGATTACACTTTCGATTTCCTTGCCTGTGATGGGTCTGTTAAGATCTTCTATTTCTTCCTGGTTCAGTTTTGGAAAGTTATACTTTTCTAAGAATTTGTCCATTTCATCCAAGTTGTCCATTTTATTGGCATAGAGCTGCTGGTAGTAGTCTCTTATGATCCTTTGTATTTCAGTGTTGTCTGTTGTGATCTCTCCATTTTCATTTCTAATTTTGTTAATTTGGTTCTTCTCTCTTTGCTTCTTAATGAGTCTTGCTAATGGTTTGTCAATTTTGTTTATTTTTTCAAAAAACCAGCTTTTAGCTTTGTTGATTTTTGCTATGGTCTCTTTAGTTTCTTTTGCATTTATTTCTGCCCTGATTTTTAAGATTTCTTTCCTTCTGCTAACCCTGGGGTTCTTCATTTCTTCCTTCTCTAATTGCTTTAGGTGTAGAGTTAGGTTATTTATTTGGCTTTTTTCTTGTTTCTTGATGTAAGCCTGTAATGCTATGAACTTTCCCCTTAGCACTGCTTTTACAGTGTCCCATAGGTTTTGGGTTGTTGTGTTTTCATTTTCATTCATTTCTATACATATTTTGATTTCTTTTTTGATTTCTTCTATGATTTGTTGGTTATTCAGAAGTGTGTTATTTAGCCTCCATGTGTAATTGAGATCTAATCTTACTGCACTGTGGTCAGAAAAGATGACTGGAATGATTTCAATTTTTTTGAATTTTCCAAGACCAGATTTATGGCCCAGGATGTGATCTATTCTGGAGAAGGTTCCGTGTGCACTTGAGAAAAAGGTGAAGTTGATTGTTTTGGGGTGAAATGTCCTATAGATATCAATTAGGTCTAGCTGGTCCATTGTGTCATTTAAAGTTTGTGTTTCCTTGTTAATTTTCTGTGTAGTTGATCTATCCATAGTTGTGAGTGGGGTATTAAAGTCTCCCACTATTATTGTGTTACTATTAATTTCCTCTTTCATACTCGTTAGTGTTTGCCGTACATATTGCGGTGCTCCTATGTTGGGTGCATATATATTTATAATTGTTATATCTTCTTCTTGGATTGATCCTTTGATCATTATGTAGTGTCCTTCTTTGTCTCTTTTCACAGCTTTTATTTGAAAGTCTATTTTATCTGATATGAGTATTGCGACTCCTGCTTTCTTTTGGTCTCCGTTTGCATGAAATATTTTTTTCCAGCCCTTCACTTTCAGTCTGTATGTGTCTCTTGTTTTGAGGTGGGTCTCTTGTAGACAGCATATATAGGGGTCTTGTTTTTGTATCCATTCAGCCAATCTTTGTCTTTTGGTTGGGGCATTCAACCCATTTACATTTAGGGTAATTATTGATAGGTGTGGTCCCGTTGCCATTTACTTTGTTGTTTTGGGTTCACGTTTATACAACCTTTCTGCATTTCCTGTCTAGAGAAGATCCTTTAGCATTTGTTGAAGAGCTGGTTTGGTAGTGCTGAATTCTCTCAGCTTTTGCTTATCTGTAAAGCTTTTGAGTTCTCCTTCATATCTGAATGAGATCCTTGCTGGATACAGTAATCTAGGTTGTAGGTTATTCTCTTTCATTACTTTCAGGACGTCCTGCCATTCCCTTCTGGCCTGGAGGGTTTCTATTGATAGATCAGCTGTTATCCTTATGGGAATCCCTTTGTGTGTTATTTGTTGTTTTTCCCTTGCTGCTTTTAATATTTGTTCTTTGTGTTTGATCTTTGTTAGTTTGATTAATATGTGTCTTGGGGTGTTTCGCCTTGGGTTTATCCTGTTTGGAACTCTCTGGGTTTCTTGGACTTGGGTGGCTATTTCCTTCCCCATTTTAGGGAAGTTTTCAGCTATTATCTCCTCGAGTATTTTCTCATGGCCTTTCTTTTTGTCTTCTTCTTCTGGAACTCCTATGATTCGAATGTTGGGGCGTTTCACATTGTCCCAGAGGTCCCTGAGGTTGTCCTCATTTCTTTTGATCCTTTTTTCTTTTTTCCTCTCTGCTTCATTTATTTCCACCATTTTATCTTCTATCTCACTTATCCTATCTTCTGCCTCCGTTATTCTACTCTTGGTTCCCTCCAAAGTGTTTTTGATCTCATTCATTGCATTATTCATTTTTAATTGACTCTTTTTTATTTCTTCTAGGTCTTTATTAAACAATTCTTGTATCTTTTCAATCTTTGTTTCCAAGCTATTTATCTGTAATTCCATTTTGTTTTCAAGATTTTGGATCATTTTTATTATCATTATTCTAAATTCTTTTTCAGGTAGATTCCCTATCTCCTCCTCTTTTGTTTGACTTGGTGGGCATTTTTCTTGTTCCTTTACCTGTTGGGTATTTCTTTGCCTTTTCATCTTGTTTAGATTGCTGTGTCTGGAGTGGACTTTCTGTATTCTGGAGGTCTGTGGTTCCTTTTTATTGTGGAGGATTTACCCAGTGGGTGGGGTTGGACGTTTGGCTTGTCAAGGTTTCCTGGTTAGGGAAGCTTGCGTCAGTGTACTGGTGCGTGGAACTTGATTTCTTCTCTTTGGAGAGCAATGGAGTGCCCAGTAATGAGTTTTGAGTTGGGTCTATGTGTTAGGTGTGACCTTGGGTAGCCTGTATGTTGACATTCAGGGCTATGTTCCTGCGTTGCTGGAGAATTTGCGTGGTATGTCTTGCTCTAAAACTTATTGGCTCTTGGGTGGTGGTTGGTTTCAGTGTAGGTATGGAGGCTTTTGGACGGTCACTTATCACTTAAAGTTCCATGTAGTCAGGAGTTTTCTGGTGTTCTCAGGTTTTGGGCTTAAGTTTCCTGCCTCTGGATTTCAGTTTTATTCTTCCTGTAGTCTCAGGACTTCTCCAACTATACAGCTCTGATAATTAAACTTCTAGGTTAATGGCGAAAAGATTCTCCCCCGTTAGGGACACCCAGAGAGGTTCACAGAGTTACATGAACAGGAGAAAAGGGAGGAGGGAGATAGAGATGAGTAGGAGGAGAAAAAGGGGGACTCAAGAGGAGAGAGACAGATCTACGCAGCTGTCTGTTCCCAGAGTGTTCTCGTATCTCAGACACCTACAAGGATTCACAGAATTGGATGGGGAAGAGAAGGGGAAAAGAGGAAATAGAGGTGTTCTGAGGTAGAAAACAGAGAGTCAAGATTGGGAGGGAATAATCTTCGGTTTTAAGATAGGGCTTCTCTTTTTTTTTTTTTTGTAAGGTTATAGTGTAGTGAAGATGAAAATGAAGAGTAGTAGAGGAGTACTAGAGGACTTTAAAAGAAATAAGAGAAAAAGAAAAATAGAAAATAGAAGAGAAAAAGGAAAGAAAAAAAAAAGAAGAAAAAGAAGAAAAAAAAAGGAAAAGAAAAAAAAAAAAAGAAAAAAAAAATTTTTTTTCCCCTAATTAAAAAAATCGTAAAAATCTATGAAAATGAAAGTTAAGGAGTAATGGGGGAGTAATAGGGAATTTTAAAGGAAAATAAAAGAGAAAAAATAAAAAAGAAAAATATAAAAAGAAAAAAAAATTTTTTTTTTTTCCTTACTTAGAAAAAACAGAAAAATAAAAAAAAAAAGTAAAAATATGTCTAGGAATTTCTCTGGAGCTGTTGCGGTCAGTGTGGGTTCGGCTCAGTTTCAGATAGCTCCTCGTTCCAGCTTGCACTTCTCGATATCTACAGGGCCCTTCCGGTGAAGTCGGTGTTTTCTTCAGGGATTTTAATCTGTTGCACCAGTCCCTTCTGAAGCGGTTCCCTTTGTTTATTTGGCTTCTGTTTGCCGGTCTCTTCGGAGGCTCATTTCCGCCCTGACACAGGCGGCCGGAGGCGGACTCTTATTCAGGTAGCTAGTTCTGTTGCGCTGCTGGGAGGGGCTGACGCTGCGGGGCGGGGCTGACGCTGCGGGGAGGGGCTGGCCCTGCGGGGGCGGGGCTGACGCTGCTGGGAGGGGCTGGCGCTGCGGGGCGGGGCTGGCGCTGCCGGAAGGGGCTGACGCTGCTTTCTCCGTCTGCGCTGCTCAGGCTCCCGGCTGTTCTATATGGAGCGCGCCCCGCGCTGCGCGAGGTTCCAGCCCTCGGGTGTTACACAAAAGCGCAGAAGGAAAAGCTGCGCCTGCTCTCTGTGCCTTCCCCGTCAGAGCGGTCCAGGCAGCCAGGGGCTTGGTGGGCGCGCTATCCCCAGGTGTGGCGCACCCACTCCCTTCCGCGGACCCAGTCTCAGTTTCCGCTGGCGCCAGGCGGGTGCGCGCGCCTTCCGCCCTCCGCGTCCCCAGCCCCAGTCCCCGCCCCGCGCCGGTCGGGTGCCTGCGCCCTGTGTCTCGCCGCGACCTTCCCCTCCCCCCTGCCTCCTGCCTCCGGCGGGGCTGGGCCGGTCCGCAGCCTGCGAGCTCTTCTCGGGACTTTCCCCGTCCCTTTGTTCTGCGAACGGCCGGCAGTGTGTTCCGGCCGGTCAATTTTCTCTCTCTCCTTTGGTCTCCCACAGTTCAAGTTGGCACCTCACAGAAGCTCCCCCCGATTGTCCTCAGGGCACTCAGGCCCGGACCCTAGCCCAAGCAAGGCCGCCTAAGACTCCCTTCCCGGGACGGGTCTCCGTCCTTAGCTCTTTTGTCTCACTTTTTATCTTTTATATTTTGTCCTACCTCCTTTCGAAGACAATGGTCTGCTTTTCTGGGCGCCTGATGACCTCAGCTAGCGATCAGAAGTTGTTTTGTGAAGTTTGCTCTGCATTCGGTTATTCTTTTGATGAATTTGTAGGAGAGAAAGTGGTCTCCCGGTCCTACTCCTCCGCCATCTTCTCGTTTATGTATTTTGCTTTTTTTTTTCTTGCTCCTCCTATTCTTCTCCCCTGTTTCTTCGCCTCGGGTTTTTCACACTCGTCTTGCTCCTCATAGTGGCATACTGTTGATTCTCCTCTGATTTTCCACCCTTGTCTGCTCCTCGTTTATGTATTTTGCTTTTTTTTTCTTGCTCCTCCTATTCTTCTCCCCTGTTTCTTCGCCTCGGGTTTTTCACACTCGTCTTGCTCCTCATAGTGGCATACTGTTGATTCTCCTCTGATTTTCCACCCTTGTCTGCTCCTCGTTTTTGTATTTTGCTTTTTTTTTCTTGCTCCGCGTATTCTTC
The DNA here is from genome assembly GCF_910594005.1 of Cervus elaphus. Lineage (NCBI taxonomy): Eukaryota > Metazoa > Chordata > Mammalia > Artiodactyla > Cervidae > Cervus > Cervus elaphus. Next base: position 3,689,272 of record NC_057848.1, read on the forward strand.
TCCCCTGTTTCTTCACGTCAGTTTTTTCACACTTCTCTTGCTCCTCGTAGTGCCATAGTTTTGATCCTCCTCTGATTTTTACTCATTGTCTGCTCCTCGTTTTTGTCTTTTGCTTTTTTTTTCTTGCTCCTCGTATTCTTCTCCCCTGTTTCTTCACCTCGGGATTTTCACACTGCTCTTCCTCCTCGTAGTGCCACACTTTTGATCCTCCTCTGATTTTCCCCCCTTGTCTGCTCCTCGTTTTTGTCTTTTGCCTTTTTTTTCTTGCTCCCCGTATTCTTCTCCCCTGTTTCTTCGCCTCGGGTTTTTCACACTGCTCTTGCTCCTCGTAGTGCCACACTTTTGATCCTCCTCTGATTTTCGCCCCTTGTGTTCTCCTCGTTTTTGTATTTTGCTTTTTTTTTCTTGCTCCTCGTATTCTTCTCCCCTGTTTCTTCGCCTCGGGTTTTTCACACTGCTCTTGCTCCTCGTAATGCCACACTTTTGATCCTCCTCTGATTTTCGCCCCTTGTGTTCTCCTCGTTTATGTATTTTGCTTTTTTTTTCTTCCTCTTCGTATTCTTCTCCACTGTTTCTTCGCCTCGGGTTTTTCACACTGCTCTTGCTCCTCGTAGTGCCACAATTTTGATCCTCCTCTGATTTTCGCCCCTTGTGTTCTCCTCGTTTTTGTGTTTTGCTTTTTTTTTCTTGCTCCTCGTATTCTTCTCCCCTGTTTCTTCGCCTCGCGTTTTTCACACTGCTCTTGCTCCTCGTAGTGCCACACTTTTGATCCTCCTCTGATTTTCGCCCCTTGTGTTCTCCTCGTTTTTGTATTTTGCTTTTTTTTTCTTGCTCCTCGTATTCTTCTCCCCTGTTTCTTCGCCTCGGGTTTTTCACACGTCTCTTGCTCCTCGTAGTGGCATACAGTTGATCCTCCTCTGATTTTCGCCCCTTGTGTTCTCCTCGTTTTTGTATTTTGCTTTTTTTTTTCTTGCTCCCCGTATTCTTCTCCCCTGTTTCTTCACCTCGTGTTTTTCACACTTCTCTTGCTCCTCGTAATGCCACACTTTTGATCCTCCTCTGATTTTCGCCCCTTGTGTTCTCCTCGTTTTTGTATTTTGCTTTTTTTTTCTTGCTCCTCGTGTTCTTCTCCCCTGTTTCTTCACCTCAGGTTTTTCACACTTCTCTTGCTCCTCGTAGTGCAACACTTCTGATCCTCCTCTGATTTTCGCCCCTTGTGTTCTCCTCGTTTTTCTATTTTGCTTTTTTTTTCTTGCTCCTCGTATTCTTCTCCCCTGTTTCTTCCTGTCGGGTTTTTCACACTTCTCTTGCTCCTCGTAGTGGCATACTGTTGATCCTCCTCTGATTTTCGCCCCTTGTGTTCTCCTCGTTTTTGTATTTTGCTTTTTTTTTCTTGCTCCTCATATTCTTCTCCCCTGTTTCTTCGCATCAGGTTTTTCACACTGCTCTTGCTCCTCGTTGTGGCATACTGTTGATCCTCCTCTGATTTTCCCCCCTTGTCTGCTCCTCGTTTTTGTCTTTTCCTTTTTTTTTTCTTGCTCCTCGTATTCTTCTCCCCTGTTTCTTCACCTCGGGTTTTTCACACTGCTCTTGCTCCTCGTAGTGCCTCTCTTTTGATCCTCCTCTGATTTTCCCCCCTTGTCTGCTCCTCGTTTATGTATTTTGCTTTTTTTTCTTGCTCCTCCTATTCTTCTCCCCTGTTTCTTCGCCTCGGGTTTTTCAAACTGCTCTTGCTTCTCGTAGTGCCACACTTTTGATCCTCCTCTGATTTTCGCACCTTGTGTTCTCCTCGTTTTTGTGTTTTGCTTTTTCTTTCTTGCTCCTCGTATTCTTCTCCCCTGTTTCTTTGCCTCGGGTTTTTCACACTTCTCTTGCTTCTCGTAGTGGCATACTGTTGATCCTCCTCTGATTTTCGCCCCTTGTGTTCTCCTCGTTTTTGTATTTTGCTTTTTTTTTCTTGCTCCCCGTATTCTTCGCCCCTGTTTCTTCACCTCGGGTTTTTCGCACTTCTCTGGCTCCTCGTAGTGCCACACTTTTGATCCTCCTCTGATTTTCACCCCTTGTGTTCTCCTCGTTTTTGTATTTTGCTTTTTTTTTCTTGCTCCTCATATTCTTCTCCCCTGTTTCTTCACCTCGGGTTTTTCACACTTCTCTTGCTCCTCGTAGTGGCATACTGTTGATCCTCCTCTGATTTTCGCCCCTTGTGTTCTCCTCGTTTTTGTATTTTGCTTTTTTTTTCTTGCTCCCCGTATTCTTCTCCCCTGTTTCTTCACCTCGTGTTTTTCACACTTCTCTTGCTCCTCGTAGTGCCACACTTTTGATCCTCCTCTGATTTTCGCCCCTTGTGTTCTCCTCGTTTTTGTATTTTGCTTTTTTTTTCTTACTCCTCTTATTCTTCTCCCCTGTTTCTTCGCCTCAGGTTTTTCACACTTCTCTTGCTCCTCGTAGTGCAGCACTTCTGATCCTCCTCTGATTTTCGCCCCTTGTGTTCTCCTCATTTTTGTATTTTGCTTTTTTTTTCTTGCTCCTCGTATTCTTCTCCCCTGTTTCTTCGCCTCGCGTTTTTCACACTTCTCTTGCTCCTCGTAGTGCCATACTGTTGATCCTCCTCTGATTTTCGCCCCTTGTGTTCTCCTCGTTTTTGTATTTTGCTTTTTTTTTCTTGCTCCTCGTATTCTTCTCCCCCCCTTTCTTCACATCAGCTTTTTCACACTTCTCTTACTCCTCGTAGTGGCATACTGTTGATCCTCCTCTGATTTTCCCCCCTTGTCTGCTCCTCGTTTTTGTCTTTTCCTTTTTTTTTCTTGGTCCTCGTATTCTTCTCCCCTGTTTCTTCACCTCGGGTTTTTCACACTGCTCTTGCTCCTCGTAGTGCCTCTCTTTTGATCCTCCTCTGATTTTCTCCCATTGTCTGCTCCTCGTTTATGTATTTTGCTTTTTTTTTCTTGCTCCTCCTATTCTTCTCCCCTGTTTCTTCGCCTCGGGTTTTTCACACTCGTCTTGCTCCTCATAGTGGCATGCTGTTGATCCTCCTCTGATTTTCCACCCTTGTCTGCTCCTCGTTTTTGTATTTTGCTTTTTTTTTCTTGCTCCGCGTATTCTTCTCCCCTGTTTCTTCACGTCAGTTTTTTCACACTTCTCTTGCTCCTCGTAGTGCCATAGTTTTGATCCTCCTCTGATTTTTACTCCTTGTCTGCTCCTCGTTTTTGTCTTTTGCTTTTTTTTTCTTGCTCCTCGTATTCTTCTCCCCTGTTTCTTCACCTCGGGATTTTCACACTGCTCTTGCTCCTCGTAGTGCCACACTTTTGATCCTCCTCTGATTATATCCCCTTGTCTGCTCCTCGTTTTTGTATTTTGCTTTTTTTTCTTGCTCCCCGTATTCTTCGCCCCTGTTTCTTCACCTCGGGTTTTTCGCACTTCTCTTGCTCCTCGTAGTGCCACACTTTTGATCCTCCTCTGATTTTCACCCCTTGTGTTCTCCTCGTTTTTGTATTTTGCTTTTTTTTTCTTGCTCCTCATATTCTTCTCCCCTGTTTCTTCACCTCGGGTTTTTCACACTTCTCTTGCTCCTCGTAGTGGCATACTGTTGATCCTCCTCTGATTTTCGCCCCTTGTGTTCTCCTCGTTTTTGTATTTTGCTTTTTTTTTCTTGCTCCGCGTATTCTTCTCCCCTGTTTCTTCACCTCGAGTTTTTCACACTGCTCTTGCTCCTCGTAGTGCCTCTCATTTGACCCTCCTCTGACTTTCCCCCCTTGTCTGCTCCTCATTTATGTATTTTGCTTTTTTTTTCTTGCTCCTCCTATTCTTCTCCACTGTTTCTTCGCCTCGGGTTTTTCACACTGCTCTTGCTCCTCGTAGTGCCTCTCATTTGATCCTCCTCTGATTTTCCCCCCTTGTCTGCTCCTCATTTATGTATTTTGCTTTTTTTTTCTTGCTCCTCCTATTCTTCTCCCCTGTTTCTTCGCCTCGGGTTTTTCACACGTCTCTTGCTCCTCGTAGTGGCATACAGTTGATCCTCCTCTGATTTTCGCCCCTTGTGTTCTCCTCGTTTTTGTATTTTGCTTTTTTTTTCTTGCTCCCCGTATTCTTCTCCCCTGTTTCTTCACCTCGTGTTTTTCACACTTCTCTTGCTCCTCGTAATGCCACACTTTTGATCCTCCTCTGATTTTCGCCCCTTGTGTTCTCCTCGTTTTTGTATTTTGCTTTTTTTTTCTTGCTCCTCGTATTCTTCTCCCCTGTTTCTTCACCTCAGGTTTTTCACACTTCTCTTGCTCCTCGTAGTGCAACACTTCTGATCCTCCTCTGATTTTCGCCCCTTGTGTTCTCCTCGTTTTTGTATTTTGCTTTTTTTTTCTTGCTCCTCGTATTCTTCTCCCCTGTTTCTTCCTGTCGGGTTTTTCACACTTCTCTTGCTCCTCGTAGTGGCATACTGTTGATCCTCCTCTGATTTTCGCCCCTTGTGTTCTCCTCGTTTTTGTATTTTGCTTTTTTTTTCTTGCTCCTCATATTATTCTCCCCTGTTTCTTCGCATCAGGTTTTTCACACTGCTCTTGCTCCTCGTTGTGGCATACTGTTGATCCTCCTCTGATTTTCCCCCCTTGTCTGCTCCTCGTTTTTGTCTTTTCCTTTTTTTTTTCTTGCTACTCGTATTCTTCTCCCGTTTCTTCACCTCGGGTTTTTCACACTGCTCTTGCTCCTCGTAGTGCCTCTCTTTTGATCCTCCTCTGATTTTCCCCCCTTGTCTGCTCCTCGTTTATGTGTTTTGCTTTTTTTTCTTGCTCCTCCTATTCTTCTCCCCTGTTTCTTCACCTCGGGTTTTTCAAACTGCTCTTGCTTCTCGTAGTGCCACACTTTTGATCCTCCTCTGATTTTCGCCCCTTGTGTTCTCCTCGTTTTTGTATTTTGCTTTTTTTTTCTTGCTCCTCGTATTCTTCTCCCCTGTTTCTTCGCCTCGTGTTTTTCACACTTCTCTTGCTCCTCGTAATGCCACACTTTTGATCCTGCTCTGATTTTCGCCCCTTGTGTTCTCCTCGCTTATGTATTTTGCTTTTTTTTTCTTGCTCTTCGTATTCTTCTCCCCTATTTCTTCACCTCGCGTTTTTCACACTTCTCTTGCTCCTCGTAATGCCACACTTTTGATCCTCCTCTGATTTTCGCCCCTTGTCTGCTCCTCGTTTTTGTATTTTGCTTTTTTTTTCTTGCTCCCCGTATTCTTCTCCCCTGTTTCTTCGCCTCGGGTTTTTCACACTTCTCTTGCTCCTCGTAGTGGCATACGGTTGATCCTCCTCTGATTTTCGCCCCTTGTGTTCTCCTCGTTTTTGTATTTTGCTTTTTTTTCTTGCTCCCCGTATTCTTCTCACCTGTTTCTTCGCCTCGTGTTTTTCACACTTCTCTTGCTCCTCGTAATGCCACACTTTTGATCCTCCTCTGATTTTCCCCCCTTGTCTGCTCCTCGTTTTTGTCTTTTGCTTTTTTTTTCTTGCTCCTCGTATTCTTCTCCCCTGTTTCTTCACCTCGGGTTTTTCACACTGCTCTTGCTCCTCTTAGTGCCACACTTTTGATCCTCCTCTGATTTTCCCCCCTTGTCTGCTCCTCGTTTTTGTATTTTGCTTTTTTTTTCTTGCTCCCCGTATTCTTCTCCCCTGTTTCTTCGCCTCGGGTTTTTCACACTGCTCTTGCTCCTCGTAGTGCCACACTTTTGATCCTCCTCTGATTTTCGCCCCTTGTGTTCTCCTCGTTTATGTATTTTGCTTTTTTTTTCTTGCTCCCCGTATTCTTCTCCCCTGTTTCTTCACCTCTGGTTTTTCGCACTTCTCTTGCTCCTCGTACTGCCACACTTTTGATCCTCCTATGATTTTCACCCCTTGTATTCTCCTCGTTTTTGTATTTTGCTTTTTTTTTCTTGCTCCTCATATTCTTCTCCCCTGTTTCCTCGCATCAGGTTTTTCACACTGCTCTTGCTCCTCGTAGTGGCATACTGTTGATCCTCCTCTGATTTTCCCCCCTTGTGTCCTCCTCGTTTTTGTCTTTTCCTTTTTTTTTCTTGTTCCTCGTATTCCTCTCCCCTGTTTCTTCACCTCGGGTTTTTCACACTGCTCTTGCTCCTCATAGTGCCTCTCTTTTGATCCTCCTCTGATTTTCCCCCCTTGTCTGCTCCTCGTTTTTGTATTTTGCTTTTTTTTTCTTGCTCCCCGTATTCTTCTCCCCTGTTTCTTCGCTTTGGGTGTTTCACACTTCTCTTGCTCTTTGTAATGCCGCCCTTTTGATCCTCCTCTGATTTTCACCCCTTGTGTTCTCCTCGTTTTTGTATTTTGCTTTTTTTTTCTTGCTCCTCCTATTCTTCTCCCCTGTTTCTTCACCTCGGGTTTTTCACACTTCTCTTGCTCCTCGTAGTGGCATACTGTTGATCCTCCTCTGATTTTCGCCCCTTGTGTTCTCCTCGTTTTTGTATTTTGCTTTTTTTTTCTTGCTCCCCGTATTCTTCTCCCCTGTTTCTTCACCTCGTGTTTTTCACACTGCTCTTGCTCCTCGTAGTGCAACACTTCTGATCCTCCTCTGATTTTCGCCCCTTGTGTTCTCCTCATTTTTGTATTTTGCTTTTTTTTTCTTGCTCCCCGTATTCTTCTCCCCTGTTTCTTCGCCTCAGGTTTTTCACACTTCTCTTGCTCCTCGTAGTGCAACACTTCTGATCCTCCTCTGATTTTCGCCCCTTGTGTTCTCCTCATTTTTGTATTTTGCTTTTTTTTTCTTGCTCCTCGTATTCTTCTCCCCTGTTTCTTCGCCTCGGGTTTTTCACACTTCTCTTACTCCACGTAGTGCAACACTTCTGATCCTCCTCTGATTTTCGCCCCTTGTGTTCTCCTCGTTTTTGTATTTTGCTTTTTTTTCTTGCTCCTCGTATTCTTCTCCCCTGTTTCTTCGCCTCGGGTTTTTCACACTTCTCTTGCTCCACGTCGTGGCATACTGTTGATCCTCCTCTGATTTTCGCCCCTTGTGTTCTCCTCGTTTTTGTATTTTGCTCTTTTTTTCTTGCTCCTCGTATTCTTCTCCCCCCCTTTCTTCACATCAGCTTTTTCACACTTCTCTTACTCCTCGTAGTGGCATACTGTTGATCCTCCTCTGATTTTCGCCCCTTGTGTTCTCCTCGTTTTTGTATTTTGCTTTTTTTTTCTTGCTCCTCGTATTCTTCTCCCCTGTTTCTTCACCTCGGGTTTTTCACACTTCTCTTGCTCCTCGTAGTGGCATACTGTTGATCCTCCTCTGATTTTCGCCCCTTGTGTTCTCCTCGTTTTTGTATTTTGCTTTTTTTTTCTTGCTTCCCGTATTCTTCTCCCCTGTTTCTTCACCTCGTGTTTTTCACACTTCTCTTGCTCCTCGTAATGCCACACTTTTGATCCTCCTCTGATTTTCGCCCCTTGTGTTCTCCTCGTTTTTGTATTTTGCTTTTTTTTTCTTGCTCCTCATATTCTTCTCCCCTGTTTCTTTGCCTCAGGTTTTTCACACTTCTGTTGCTCCTCGTAGTGCAACACTTCTGATCCTCCTCTGATTTTCGCCCCTTGTGTTCTCCTCGTTTTTGTATTTTGCTTTTTTTTTCTTCCTCCTCGTATTCTTCTCCCCTGTTTCTTCGCCTCGGGTTTTTCACACTTCTCTTACTCCACGTAGTGCAACACTTCTGATCCTCCTCTGATTTTCGCCCCTTGTGTTCTCCTCGTTTTTGTATTTTGCTTTTTATTCTTGCTCCTCGTATTCTTCTCCCCTGTTTCTTCGCCTCGGGTTTTTCACACTTCTCTTGCTCCTCGTAGTAGCATACTGTTGATCCTCCTCTGATTTTCGCCCCTTGTGTTCTCCTCGTTTTTGTATTTTGCTTTTTTTTTCTTGCTCCTCATATTCTTCTCCCCTGTTTCTTCGCCTCGGGTTTTTCACACTTCTCTTGCTCCTCGTAGTGCCATACTGTTGATCCTCCTCTGATTTTCGCCCCTTGTGTTCTCCTCGTTTTTGTATTTTGCTTTTTTTTTCTTGCTCCTCGTATTCTTCTCCCCTGTTTCTTCGCCTCGGGTTTTTCACACTTCTCTTGCTCCTCGTAGTGCCATACTGTTGATCCTCCTCTGATTTTCGCCCCTTGTGTTCTCCTCGTTTTTGTATTTTGCTTTTTTTTTCTTGCTTCCCGTATTCTTCTCCCCTGTTTCTTCACCTCGCGTTTTTCACACTTCTCTTGCTCCTCGTAATGCCACACTTTTGATCCTCCTCTGATTTTCGCCCCTTGTCTGCTCCTCGTTTTTGTATTTTGCTTTTTTTTTCTTGCTCCCCGTATTCTTCTCCCCTGTTTCTTCGCCTCGGGTTTTTCACACTTCTCTTGCTCCTCGTAGTGGCATACGGTTGATCCTCCTCTGATTTTCGCCCCTTGTGTTCTCCTCGTTTTTGTATTTTGCTTTTTTTTCTTGCTCCCCGTATTCTTCTCCCCTGTTTCTTCGCATCAGGTTTTTCACACTGCTCTTGCTCCTCGTAATGGCATACTGTTGATCCTCCTCTGATTTTCCCCCCTTTTCTGCTCCTCGTTTTTGTCTTTTCCTTTTTTTTTCTTGCTCCTCGTATTCTTCTCCCCTGTTTCTTCACCTAGGGTTTTTCACACTGCTCTTGCTCCTCGTAGTGCCTCTCTTTTGATCCTCCTCTGATTTTCTCCCCTTGTCTGCTCCTCGTTTATGTATTTTGCTTTTTTTTTCTTGCTCCTCCTATTCTTCTCCCCTGTTTCTTCGCCTCGGGTTTTTCACACTTCTCTTGCTTCTCGTAGTGGCATACTGTTGATCCTCCTCTGATTTTCGCCCCTTGTGTTCTCCTCGTTTTTGTATTTTGCTTTTTTTTTCTTGCTCCCCGTATTCTTCTCCCCTGTTTCTTCATCTCGTGTTTTTCACCCTTCTCTTGCTCCTCGTAATGCCACACTTTTGATCCTCCTCTGATTTTCGCCCCTTGTGTTCTCCTCGTTTTTGTATTTTGCTTTTTTTTTCTTGCTCCTCGGATTCTTCTCCCCTGTTTCTTTGCCTCAGGTTTTTCACACTTCTCTTGCTCCTCGTAGTGCAACACTTCTGATCCTCCTCTGATTTTCGCCCCTTGTGTTCTCCTCGTTTTTGTATTTTGCTTTTTTTTTCTTGCTCCTCGTATTCTTCTCCCCTGTTTCTTCGCCTCGGGTTTTTCACACTTCTCTTGCTCCTCGTCGTGGCATACTGTTGATCCTCCTCTGATTTTCGCCCCTTGTGTTCTCCTCATTTTTGTATTTTGCTTTTTTTTTCTTGCTCCCCGTATTCTTCTCCCCTGTTTCTTCGCCTCGTGTTTTTCACACTTCTCTTGCTCCTCGTAATGCCACACTTTTGATCCTGCTCTGATTTTCGCCCCTTGTGTTCTCCTCGTTTATGTATTTTGCTTTTTTTTTCTTGCTCTTCGTATTCTTCTCCCCTGTTTCTTCACCTCGCGTTTTTCACACTTCTCTTGCTCCTCGTAATGCCACACTTTTGATCCTCCTCTGATTTTCGCCCCTTGTCTGCTCCTCGTTTTTGTATTTTGCTTTTTTTTTCTTGCTCCCCGTATTCTTCTCCCCTGTTTCTTCGCCTCGGGTTTTTCACACTTCTCTTGCTCCTCGTAGTGGCATACGGTTGATCCTCCTCTGATTTTCGCCCCTTGTGTTCTCCTCGTTTTTGTATTTTGCTTTTTTTTCTTGCTCCCCGTATTCTTCTCCCCTGTTTCTTCGCATCAGGTTTTTCACACTACTCTTGCTCCTCGTAATGGCATACTGTTGATCCTCCTCTGATTTTCCCCCCTTGTCTGCTCCTCGTTTTTGTCTTTTCCTTTTTTTTTCTTGCTCCTCGTATTCTTCTCCCCTGTTTCTTCACCTAGGGTTTTTCACACTGCTCTTGCTCCTCGTAGTGCCTCTCTTTTGATCCTCCTCTGATTTTCTCCCCTTGTCTGCTCCTCGTTTATGTATTTTGCTTTTTTTTTCTTGCTCCTCCTATTCTTCTCCCCTGTTTCTTCGCCTCGGGTTTTTCACACTCGTCTTGCTCCTCATAGTGGCATACTGTTGATTCTCCTCTGATTTTCCACCCTTGTCTGCTCCTCGTTTTTGTATTTTGCTTTTTTTTTCTTGCTCCGCGTATTCTTCTCCCCTGTTTCTTCACGTCAGTTTTTTCACACTTCTCTTGCTCCTCGTAGTGCCATAGTTTTGATCCTCCTCTGATTTTTACTCATTGTCTGCTCCTCGTTTTTGTCTTTTGCTTTTTTTTTCTTGCTCCTCGTATTCTTCTCCCCTGTTTCTTCACCTCGGGATTTTCACACTGCTCGTCCTCCTCGTAGTGCCACACTTTTGATCCTCCTCTGATTTTCCCCCCTTGTCTGCTCCTCGTTTTTGTCTTTTGCCTTTTTTTTCTTGCTCCCCGTATTCTTCTCCCCTGTTTCTTCGCCTCGGGTTTTTCACACTGCTCTTGCTCCTCGTAGTGCCACACTTTTGATCCTCCTCTGATTTTCGCCCCTTGTGTTCTCCTCGTTTTTGTATTTTGCTTTTTTTTTCTTGCTCCTCGTATTCTTCTCCCCTGTTTCTTCGCCTCGGGTTTTTCACACTTCTCTTGCTCCTCGTAATGCCACACTTTTGATCCTCCTCTGATTTTCGCCCCTTGTGTTCTCCTCGTTTTGAATTTTGCTTTTTTTTTCTTGCTCTTCGTATTCTTCTCCCCTGTTTCTTCGCCTCGTGTTTTTCACACTTCTCTTGCTCCTCGTAATGCCACACTTTTGATCCTCCTCTGATTTTCACCCCGTGTCTGCTCCTCGTTTTTGATTTTGCTTTTTTTTTCTTGCTCCCCGTATTCTTCTCCCCTGTTTCTTCGCCTCTGGTTTTTCACACTGCTCTTGCTCCTCGTAGTGGCATACTGTTGATCCTCCTCTGATTTTCGCCCCTTGTGTTCTCGTTTTTGTATTTTGCTTTTTTTTTCTTGCTCCCCGTATTCTTCTCCCCTGTTTCTTCGCCTCAGGTTTTTCACACTTCTCTTGCTCCTCGTAGTGCAACACTTCTGATCCTCCTCTGATTTTCGCCCCTTGTGTTCTCCTCGTCTTTGTATTTTGCTTTTTTTTTCTTGCTCCTCGTATTCTTCTCCCCTGTTTCTTCCTGTCGGGTTTTTCACACTCTCTTGCTCCTCGTAGTGGCATACTGTTGATCCTCTTCTGATTTTCGCCCCTTGTGTTCTCCTCGTGTTTGTATTTTGCTTTTTTTTTCTTGCTCCTCATATTCTTCTCCCCTGTTTCTTCGCATCAGGTTTTTCACACTGCTCTTGCTCCTCGTTGTGGCATACTGTTGATCCTCCTCTGATTTTCCCCCCTTGTCTGCTCCTCGTTTTTGTCTTTTCCTTTTTTTTTTCTTGCTCCTCGTATTCTTCTCCCCTGTTTCTTCACCTCGGGTTTTTCACACTGCTCTTGCTCCTCGTAGTGCCTCTCTTTTGATCCTCCTCTGATTTTCCCCCCTTGTCTGCTCCTCGTTTATGTATTTTGCTTTTTTTTCTTGCTCCTCCTATTCTTCTCCCCTGTTTCTTCGCCTCGGGTTTTTCACACTGCTCTTGCTTCTCGTAGTGCCACACTTTTGATCCTCCACTGATTTTCGCCCCTTGTGTTCTCCTCGTTTTTGTGTTTTGCTTTTTTTTCTTGCTCCTCGTATTCTTCTCCCCTGTTTCTTCGCCTCGGGTTTTTCACACTTCTCTTGCTCCTCGTAGTGGCATACGGTTGATCCTCCTCTGATTTTCGCCCCTTGTGTTCTCCTCGTTTTTGCATTTTGCTTTTTTTTTCTTGCTCCCCGTATTCTTCTCCCCTGTTTCTTCGCCTCGTGTTTTTCACACTTCTCTTGCTCCTCTTAGTGCCACACTTTTGATCCTCCTCTGATTTTCCCCCCTTGTGTTCTCCTCGTTTTTGTATTTTGCTTTTTTTTTCTTGCTCCCCGTATTCTTCTCCCCTGTTTCTTCGCCTCGGGTTTTTCACACTGCTCTTGCTCCTCGTAGTGCCACACTTTTGATCCTCCTCTGATTTTCGCCCCTTGTGTTCTCCTCGTTTTTATATTTTGCTTTTTTTTTCTTTCTCCTCGTATTCTTCTCTCCTGTTTCTTCGCCTCGGGTTTTTCACACTTCTCTTGCTCCTCGTAGTGCCATACTGTTGATCCTCCTCTGATTTTCGCCCCTTGTGTTCTCCTCGTTTTTGTATTTTGCTTTTCTTTTCTTGCTCCCCGTATTCTTCTCCCCTGTTTCTTCACCTCGTGTTTTTCACACTTCTCTTGCTCCTCGTAATGCCACACTTTTGATCCTCCTCTGATTTTCGCCCCTTGTGTTCTCCTCGTTTTTGTATTTTGCTTTTTTTTTCTTGCCTCTCGTATTCTTCTCCCCTGTTTCTTCGCCTCGGGTTTTTCACACTTCTCTTGCTCCTCGTAGTGGCATACTGTTCATCCTCCTCTGATTTTCGCCCCTTCTGTTCTCCTCGTTTATGTATTTTGCTTTTTTTTTCTTCCTCCCCGTATTCTTCTCCCCTGTTTCTTCACCTCTGGTTTTTCGCACTTCTCTTGCTCCTCGTAGTGCCACACTTTTGATCCTCCTCTGATTTTCACCCCTTGTGTTCTCCTCGTTTTTGTATTTTGCTTTTTTTTTCTTGCTCCTCGTATTCTTCTCCCCTGTTTCCTCGCATCAGGTTTTTCACACTGCTCTTGCTCCTCGTAGCGGCATACTGTTGATCCTCCTCTGATTTTCCCCCCTTGTGTCCTCCTCGTTTTTGCCTTTCCTTTTTTTTTCTTGCTCCTCGTATTCTTCTCCCCTGTTTCTTCACCTCGGTTTTTCACACTGCTCTTGCTCCCCATAGTGCCTCTCTTTTGATCCTCCTCTGATTTTCCCCCCTTGTCTGCTCCTCGTTTTTGTATTTTGCTTTTTTTTTCTTGCTCCCCGTATTCTTCTCCCCTGTTTCTTCGCCTTGGGTGTTTCACACTTCTCTTGCTCCTCGTAATGCCGCACTTTTGATCCTCCTCTGATTTTCCCCCCTTGTGTTCTCCTCGTTTTTGTATTTTGCTTTTTTTTTCTTGCTCCTCATATTCTTCTCCCCTGTTTCTTCGCGTCGGGTTTTTCACACTTCTCTTGCTCCTCGTAGTGCCACACTTTTGATCCTCCTCTGATTATATCCCCTTGTCTGCTCCTCGTTTTTGTATTTTGCTTTTTTTTTCTTGCTCCCCGTATTCTTCGCCCCTGTTTCTTCACCTCCGGTTTTTTGCACTTCTCTTGCTCCTCGTAGTGGCATACTGTTGATCCTCCTCTGATTTTCGCCCCTTGTGTTCTCCTCGTTTTTGTATTTTGCTTTTTTTTTCTTGCTCCCCATATTCTTGTCCCCTGTTTCTTCACCTCGTGTTTTTCACACTTCTCTTGCTCCTCGTAGTGCCACACTTTTGATCCTCCTCTGATTTTCACCCCTTGTGTTCTCCTCGTTTTTGTATTTTGCTTTTTTTTTCTTGCTCCCAGTATTCTTGTCCCCTGTTTCTTCACCTCAGGTTTTTCGCACTTCTCTTGCTCCTCGTAGTGCCACAATGGTGATCCTCCTCTGATTTTCACCCCTTGTGTTCTCCTCGTTTTTGTATTTTGCTTTTTTTTTCTTGCTCCCCGTATTCTTCTCCCCTGTTTCTTCACCTCGGGTTTTTCGCACTTCTCTTGCTCCTCGTAGTGCCACACTTTTGATCCTCCTCTGATTTTCACCTCTTGTGTTCTCCTCGTTTTTGTATTTTGCTTTTTTTTTCTTGCTCCTCGTATTCTTCTCCCCTGTTTCTTCGCATCAGGTTTTTCACACTGCTCTTGCTCCTCGTAGTGGCATACTGTTGATCCTCCTCTGATTTTCCCCCCTTGTCTGCTCCTCGTTTTTGTCTTTTCCTATTTTTTTCTTGCTCCTCGTATTCTTCTCCCCTGTATCTTCGCCTCGGGTTTTTCACACTCTCCTGCTCCTCGTAGTGCCTCTGTTTTGATCCTCCTCTGATTTTCCCCCCTTGTCTGTTCCTCGTTTATGTATTTTGCTTTTTTTTTCTTGCTCCTCCAATTCTTCTCCCCTGTTTCTTCACCTCGGGTTTTTCACACTGCTCTTGCTCCTCATAGTGGCATACTGTTGATCCTCCTCTGATTTTCCCCCCTTGTCTGCTCCTCGTTTTTGTGTTTTGCTTTTTTTTTCTTGCTCCGCGTATTCTTCTCCCCTGTTTCTTCACCTCGAGTTTTTCACACTGCTCTTGCTCCTCGTAGTGCCTCTCTTTTGATCCTCCTCTGATTTTCCCCCCTTGTCTGCTCCTCATTTATGTATTTTGCTTTTTTTTTCTAGCTCCTCCTATTCTTCTCCCCTGTTTCTTCGCCTCGGGTTTTTCACACTGCTCTTGCTCCTCGTAGTGCCACACTTTTGATCCTCCTCTGATTTTCGCCCCTTGTGTTCTCCTCGTTTTTGTGTTTTGCTTTTTTTTTCTTGCTCCTCGTATTCTTCTCCCCTGTTTCTTCGCCTCGGGTTTTTCACACTTCTCTTGCTCCTCGTAGTGGCATACTGTTGATCCTCCTCTGATTTTCGCCCCTTGTGTTCTCCTCGTTTTTGTATTTTGCTTTTTTTTTCTTGCTCCCCGTATTCTTCTCCCCTGTTTCTTCACCTCGTGTTTTTCACACTTCTCTTATTCCTCGTAATGCCACACTTTTGATCCTGCTCTGATTTTCGCCCCTTGTGTTCTCCTCGTTTATGTATTTTGCTTTTTTTTTCTTGCTCGTCGTATTCTTCTCCCCTGTTTCTTCGCCTCGTGTTTTTCACCCTTCTCTTGCTCCTCGTAATGCCACACTTTTGATCCTCCTCTGATTTTCACCCCGTGTCTGCTCCTCGTTTTTGTCTTTTGCTTTTTTTTTCTTGCTCCTCGTATTCTTCTCCCCTGTTTCTTCGCGTGAGGTTTTTCACAGTGCTCTTGCTCCTCGTACAGGCATACAGCTGATCCTCCTCTGATTTTCCCCCCTTGTCTGCTCCTCGTTTTTGTCTTTTGCCTTTTTTTTCTTGCTCCCCGTATTCTTCTCCCCTGTTTCTTCGCCTCGGGTTTTTCACACTGCTCTTGCTCCTCGTAGTGCCACACTTTTGATCCTCCTCTGATTTTCGCCCCTTGTGTTCTCCTCGTTTTTGTATTTTGCTTTTTTTTTCTTGCTCCTCGTATTCTTCTCCCCTGTTTCTTCGCCTCGGGTTTTTCACACTGCTCTTGCTCCTCGTAGTGCCACACTTTTGATCCTCCTCTGATTTTCGCCCCTTGTGTTCTCCTCGTTTTTGTATTTTGCTTTTTTTTTCTTGCTCCTCGTATTCTTCTCCCCTGTTTCTTCGCCTCGGGTTTTTCACACTTCTCTTGCTCCTCGTAGTGGCATACTGTTGATCCTCCTCTGATTTTCGCCCCTTGTGTTCTCGTTTTTGTATTTTGCTTTTTTTTTCTTGCTCCCCGTATTCTTCTCCCCTGTTTCTTCACCCCGTGTTTTTCACACTTCTCTTGCTCCTCGTAATGCCCCACTTTTGATCCTCCTCTGATTTTCGCCCCTTGTGTTCTCCTCGTTTTTGTATTTTGCTTTTTTTTTCTTGCTCCTCGTATTCTTCTCCCCTGTTTCTTCCTGTCGGGTTTTTCACACTTCTCTTGCTCCTCGTAGTGCAACACTTCTGATCCTCCTCTGATTTTCGCCCCTTGTGTTCTCCTCGTTTTTGTATTTTGCTTTTTTTTTCTTGCTCCTCCTATTCTTCTCCCCTGTTTCTTCCTGTCGGGTTTTTCACACTTCTCTTGCTCCTCGTAGTGGCATACTGTTGATCCTCCTCTGATTTTCGCCCCTTGTGTTCTCCTCGTTTTTGTATTTTGCTTTTTTTTTCTTGCTCCTCATATTCTTCTCCCCTGTTTCTTCGCATCATGTTTTTCACACTGCTCTTGCTCCTCGTAGTGCCTCTCTTTTGATCCTCCTCTGATTTTCCCCCCTTGTCTGCTCCTCCTTTATGTATTTTGCTTTTTTTTCTTGCTCCTCCTATTCTTCTCCCCTGTTTCTTCGCCTCGGGTTTTTCACACTGCTCTTGCTTCTCGTAGTGCCACACTTTTGATCCTCCTCTGATTTTCGCCCCTTGTGTTCTCCTCGTTTTTGTGTTTTGCTTTTTTTTTCTTGCTCCTCGTATTCTTCTCCCCTGTTTCTTCGCCTCGGGGTTTTCCACACTTCTCTTGCTTCTCGTAGTGGCATACTATTGATCCTCCTCTGATTTTCGCCCCTTGTTTTCTCCTCGTTTTTGTATTTTGCTTTTTTTTTCTTGCTCCCCGTGTTCTTCTCCCCTGTTTCTTCGCCTTCTGTTTTTCACACTTCTCTTGCTCCTCGTAATGCCACACTTTTGATCCTGCTCTGATTTTCGCCCCTTGTGTTCTCCTCGTTTATGTATTTTGCTTTTTTTTTCTTGCTCTTCGTATTCTTCTCCCCTGTTTCTTCGCCTCGTGTTTTTCACACTTCTCTTGCTCCTCGTAATGCCACACTTTTGATCCTCCTCTGATTTTCACCCCGTGTCTGCTCCTCGTTTTTGTATTTTGCTTTTTTTTTCTTGCTCCTCATATTCTTCTCCCCTGTTTCTTCGCATCAGGTTTTTCACACTGCTCTTGCTCCTCGTTGTGGCATACTGTTGATCCTCCGCTGATTTTCCCCCCTTGTCTGCTCCTCGTTTTTGTCTTTTCTTTTTTTTTTCTTGCTCCTCGTATTCTTCTCCCCTGTTTCTTCACCTCGGGTTTTTCACACTGCTCTTGCTCCTCGTAGTGCCTCTCTTTTGATCCTCCTCTGATTTTCCCCCCTTGTCTGCTCCTCCATTATGTATTTTGCTTTTTTTTCTTGCTCCTCCTATTCTTCTCCCCTGTTTCTTCGCCTCGGGTTTTTCACACTGCTCTTGCTTCTCGTAGTGCCACACTTTTGATCCTCCTCTGATTTTCGCCCCTTGTGTTCTCCTCGTTTTTGTGTTTTGCTTTTTTTTTCTTGCTCCTCGTATTCTTTCCCCTGTTTCTTCGCCTCGGGTTTTTCACACTTCTCTTGCTTCTCGTAGTGGAATACTGTTGATCCTTCTCTGATTTTCGCCCCTTGTGTTCTCCTCGTTTTTGTATTTTGCTTTTTTTTTCTTGCTCCCCGTATTCTTCTCCCCTGTTTCTTCGCCTCGTGTTTTTCACACTTCTCTTGCTCCTCGTAATGCCACACTTTTGACCCTGCTCTGATTTTTGCCCCTTGTGTTCTCCTCGTTTATGTATTTTGCTTTTTTTTTCTTGCTCTTCGTATTCTTCTCCCCTCTTTCTTCGCCTCGTGTTTTTCACACTTCTCTTGCTCCTCGTAATGCCACACTTTTGATCCTCCTCTGATTTTCGCCCCTTGTCTTCTCCTCGTTTTTGTATTTTGCTTTTTTTTTCTTGCTCCCCGTATTCTTCTCCCCTGTTTCTTCGCCTTGGGTTTTTCACACTTCTCTTGCTCCTCGTAGTGGCATACTGTTGACCCTCCTCTGATTTTCGCCCCTTATGTTCTCCTCGTTTTTGTATTTTGCTTTTTTTTTCTTGCTCCCCGTATTCTTCTCCCCTGTTTCTTCGCCTCGTGTTTTTCACACTTCTCTTGCTCCTCGTAATGCCGCACTTTTGATCCTCCTCTGATTTTCCCCCCTTGTCTGCTCCTCGTTTTTGTCTTTTGCTTTTTTTTTCTTGCTCCTCGTATTCTTCTCCCCTGTTTCTTCAAGTCAGTTTTTTCACACTTCTCTTGCTTCTCGTAGTGCCATACTTTTGATCCTCCTCTGATTTTTACTCCTTGTCTGCTCCTCGTTTTTGTATTTTGCTTTTTTTCTCTTGCTCCTCGTATTCTTCTCCCCGGTTTCTTCGCGTCAGGTTTTTCACACTGCTCTTGCACCTCGTAGAGGCATACTGCTGATCCTCCTCTGATTTTCCCCCCTTGTCTGCTCCTCGTTTTTGTCTCTCCCGGCCCTTGCCCCGGAGCCTGGGGGCCAGGCACGGGATCCACACTCCCAGGCAAAGGCAGAACCACATGCACACGTCTGTTCCTGCCCCCTGCACCGGCAGAGAGCTCGGGGGAGCCAGAGTCTGTCAGGCAGCTGCTGGGCTGGCCGCCTTTGTGGGAAGGGGCAGAGCTGACCTAGGGGCACACTGGGCCTCTTGCTCTCCCTGCTGCCCTGAGGCTGCTGGGCCAAAGAGGTCTTGGGCATCCAGCCCCTTGCTGGTCCCTTCCCTCTGACGAGGCCCTCTGAGTTCCAGCAACTTGCTGTGTGGAGACAGCCCCTGGCAGCAACCTCCTCTCCAAGGAGGTCTCAAGCGAGGCCTAGGCCCAGGGGAAAGGCACCAGCGGGGATGAGTCTGGGGAGGCGCCCGGGCATGTCTGGACCCAGTCCCCGCAGCCTGCCCCTTGCTGGGGCAGTACCCCCGGAGGCCAGGAAGGTCTGGGCAAGGCTGGCCAGGGGCAGGGGCCCTGCTGGGTCCTGCCCCTGGCCTGTGGGGCCTCTGAGCACAACGGGCCCTCTCCCGCTGGAAGACCACCCCGGCTGCCTCCAAAGGCCGCTTTGCAAGCACTCTCGCCGGCTGTTCCCGCCAGCCGCGCACAATGCTCCCAACCCCGGGAGAAAAGCGCTTCGGGGTGGTGCTCTCTCCCGGCACTTGCCCCTGAGCCTGGGGGCCAGGAAGGGGGTCCACACTCCCAGGCCAAGGCAGAACCACATGCACACGTCTGTTCCTGCCCCCTGCACCGGCAGAGAGCTCGGGGGAGCCAGAGTCTGTCAGGCAGCTGTTGGACCTGCCGCCTGTGTGGGAAGGGGCAGAGCCGACCTAGGGGCACACTGGGCCTCTTGCTCTCCCTGCTGCCCTGAGGCTGCTGGGCCAAAGAGGTCTTGGGCATCCAGCCCCTTGCTGGTCCCTTCCCTCTGACGAGGCCCTCTGAGCTCCAGCACCTTGCAGTGTGGAGACAGCCCCTGGCAGCAACCTCCTCTCCAAGGAGGCCTCAACCGAGGCCTAGGCCCAGGGGAAAGGCACCAGCGGGGATGAGCCTGGGGAGGCGCCCGGGCATGTCTGGACCCAGTACCCGCAGCCTGCCCCTTGGTGGGGCAGTACCCCCGGAGGCCAGGTAGGTCTGGGCAAGGCTGGCCAGGGGCAGGGGCCCTGCTGGGTCCTGCCCCTGGCCTGTGGGGCCTCTGAGCACAACCGGCCCTCTCCCGCTGGAAGACCTCCCCGGCTGCCTCCAAAGGCCGCTTTGCAAGCACTCTCGCCGGCTGTTCCCGCCAGCCGCGCACAATGCTACCAAGTCCGGGAGAAAAGCGCTTCGGGGTGGTGCTCTCTCCCGGCCCTTGCCCCTGAGCCTGGGGGCCAGGCAGGGGGTCCACACTCCCAAGCCAAGGCAGAAACACATGCACACGTCTGTTCCTTCCCCCTGCACCGGCAGAGAGCTCGGGGGAGCCAGAGTCTGTCAGGCAGCTGCTGGGCTGGCCGCCTGTGTGGGAAGGGGCAGAGCCGACCTAGGGGCACACTGGGCCTCTTGCTCTCCCTGCTGCCCTGAGGCTGCTGGGCCAAAGAAGTCTTGGGCATCCAGCCCCTTGCTGGTCCCTTCCCTCTGACGAGGCCCTCTGAGCTCCAGCACCTTGCAGTGTGGAGACAGCCCCTGCCAGCAACCTCCTCTCCAAGGAGGCCTCAACCGAGGCCTAGGCCCAGGGGAAAGGCACCAGCGGGGATGAGCCTGGGGAGGCGCCCGGGCATGTCTGGACCCGGTCCCCGCAGCCTGCCCCTTGCTGGGGCAGTACCCCCGGAGGCCAGGAAGGTCTGGGCAAGGCTGGCCAGGGGCAGGGGCCCTGCTGGGTCCTGCCCCTGGCCTGTGGGGCCTCTGAGCACAACCGGCCCTCTCCCGCTGGAAGACCTCCCCGGCTGCCTCCAAAGGCCGCTTTGCAAGCACTCTCGCCGGCTGTTCCCGCCCGCCGCGCACAATGCTCCCGAGCCCGGGAGAAAAGCGCTTCGGGGTGGTGCTCTCTCCCGGCCCATGCCCCTGAGCCTGGGGGCCAGACAGGGGGTCCACACTCCCAGGCCAAGGCAGAACCACATGCACACGTCTGTTCCTGCCCCCTGCACCGGCAGAGAGCTCGGGGGAGCCAGAGTCTATCAGGCAGCTGCTGGGTTGGCCGCCTGTGTGGGAAGGGGCAGAGCCGACCTAGGGGCACACTGGGCCTCTTGCTCTCCCTGCTGCCCTGAGGCTGCTGGGCCAAAGAGGTCTTGGGCATCCAGCCCCTTGCTGGTCCCTTCCCTCTGACGAGGCCCTCTGAGCTCCAGCACCTTGCAGTGTGGAGACAGCCCCGGCCAGCATCCTCCTCTCCAAGGAGGCCGCAATGGAGGCCTAGGCCCAGGGGAAAGGCACCAACGGGGATGAGCCTGGGGAGGCGCCCGGGCATAACTGGACCCAGTCCCCGCAGCCTGCCCCTTGCTGGGGCAGTACCCCCGGAGGCCAGGAAGGTCTGGGCAAGGCTGGCCAGGGGCAGGGGCCCTGCTGGGTCCTGCCCCTGGCCTGTGGGGCCTCTGAGCACAACCGGCCCTCTCCCGCTGGAAGACCTCCCCGGCTGCCTCCAAAGGCCGCTTTGCAAGCACTCTCGCCGGCTGTTCCCGCCAGCCGCGCACAATGCTCCCGAGCCCGGGAGAAAAGCGCTTCGGGGTGGTGCTCTCTCCCGGCCCTTGCCCCTGAGCCTGGTGGCCAGGCAGGGGGTCCACACTCCCAGGCCAAGGCAGAACCACATGCACACGTCTGTTCCTGCCCCCTGCACCGGCAGAGAGCTCGGGGGAGCCAGAGTCTGTCAGGCAGCTGCTGGGCTGGCCACCTGTGTGGGAAGGGGCAGAGCCGACCTAGGGGCACACTGGGCCTCTTGCTCTCCCTGCTGCCCTGAGGCTGCTGGGCCAAACAGATCTTGGGCATCCAGCCCCTTGCTGGTCCCTTCCCTCTGACGAGGCCCTCTGAGCTCCAGCACCTTGCAGTGTGGAGACAGCCCCTGCCAGCAACCTCCTCTCCAAGGAGGCCTCAACCGAGGCCTAGGCCCAGGGGAAAGGCACCAGCGGGGATGAGCCTGGGGAGGCGCCCGGGCATGTCTGGACCCAGTCCCCGCAGCCTGCCCCTTGCTGGGGCAGTACCCCCGGAGGCCAGGAAGGTCTGGGCAAGGCTGGCCAGGGGCAGGGGCCCTGCTGGGTCCTGCCCCTGGCCTGTGGGGCCTCTGAGCACAACCGGCCCCCTCCCGCTGGAAGACCTCCCCGGCTGCCTCCAAAGGCCGCTTTGCAAGCACTCTCGCCGGCTGTTCCCGCCAGCCGCGCACAATGCTCCCGAGCCCGGGAGAAAAGCGCTTCAGGGTGGTGCACTCTCCCGGCCCTTGCCCCGGAGCCTGGGGGCCAGGCAGGGGGTCCACACTCCCAGGCCAAGGCAGAACCACATGCACACGTCTGTTCCTGCCCCCTGCACCGGCAGAGAGCTCGGGGGAGACAGAGTCTGTCAGGCAGCTGCTGGGCTGGCCGCCTGTGTGGGAAGGGGCAGAGCCGACCTAGGGGCACACTGGGCCTCTTGCTCTCCCTGCTGCTCTGAGGCTGCTGGGCCAAAGAGGTCTTGGGTATCCAGCCCCTTGCTGGTCCCTTCCCTCTGACGAGGCCCTCTGAGCTCCAGCACTTTGCAGTGTGGGGACAGCCCCTGCCAGCAACCTCCTCTCCAAGGAGGCCTCAAGCGAGGCCTCAGCCCAGGGGAAAGGCACCAGCGGGGATGAGCCTGGGGAGTCGCCCGGGCATGTCTGGACCCAGTCCCCGCAGCCTGCCCCTTGCTGGGGCAGTAACCCCGGAGGCCAGGAAGGTCTGGGCAAGGCTGGCCAGGGGCAGGGGCCCTGCTGGGTCCTGCCCCTGGCCTGTGGGGCCTCTGAGCACAACCGGCCCTCTCCCGCTGGAAGACCTCCCCGGCTGCCTCCAAAGGCCGCTTTGCAAGCACTCTCGCCGGCTGTTCCCGCCCGCCGCGCACAATGCTCCCGAGCCCGGGAGAAAAGCGCTTCGGGGTGGTGCTCTCTCCCGGCCCATGCCCCTGAGCCTGGGGGCCAGACAGGGGGTCCACACTCCCAGGCCAAGGCAGAACCACATGCACACGTCTGTTCCTGCCCCCTGCACCGGCAGAGAGCTCGGGGGAGCCAGAGTCTATCAGGCAGCTGCTGGGTTGGCCGCCTGTGTGGGAAGGGGCAGAGCCGACCTAGGGGCACACTGGGCCTCTTGCTCTCCCTGCTGCCCTGAGGCTGCTGGGCCAAAGAAGTCTTGGGCATCCAGCCCCTGGCTGGTCCCTTCCCTCTGACGAGGCCCTCTGAGCTCCAGCACCTTGCAGTGTGGAGACAGCCCCTGCCAGCAACCTCCTCTCCAAGGAGGCCTCAAGCGAGGCCTAGGGCCAGGGGAAAGGCACCAGCGGGGATGAGCCTGGGGAGGCGCCCGGGCATGTCTGGACCCAGTCCACGCAGCCTGCCCCTTGCTGGGGCAGTACCCTCGGAGGCCAGGAAGGTGTGGGCAAGGCTGGCCAGGGGCAGGGGCCCTGCTGGGTCCTGCCCCTGACCTGTGGGGCCCTTGAGGACAACCGGCCCTCTCCCGCTGGAAGACCTCCCCGGCTGCCTCCAAAGGCCGCTTTGCAAGCACTCTCGCCGGCTGTTCCCGCCAGCCGCGCACAATGCTCCCGAGCCCGGGAGAAAAGCGCTTCGGGGTGGTGCTCTCTCCCGGCCCTTGCCCCTGAGCCTGGGGGCCAGGCAGGGGGTCCACACTCCCAGGCCAAGGCAGAACCACATGCACACGTCTGTTCCTGCCCCCTGCACCGGCAGAGAGCTCGGGGGAGCCAGAGTCTGTCAGGAAGCTGCTGGGCTGGCCGCCTGTGTGGGAAGGGGCCGAGCCGACCTAGGGGCACACTGGGCCTCTTGCTCTCCCTGCTGCCCTGAGGCTGCTGGGCCAAAGAGGTCTTGGGCATCCAGCCCCTTGCTGATCCCTTCCCTCTGACGAGGCCCTCTGAGCTCCAGCACCTTGCAGTGTGGAGACAGCCCCGGCCAGCATCCTCCTCTCCAAGGAGGCCGCAATGGAGGCCTAGGCCCAGGGGAAAGGCAACAACGGGGATGAGCCTGGGGAGGCGCCCGGGCATATCTGGACCCAGTCCCCGCAGCCTGCCCCTTGCTGGGGCAGTACCCCCGGAGGCCAGGAAGGTCTGGGCAAGGCTGGCCAGGGGCAGGGGCCCTGCTGGGTCCTGCCCCTGGCCTGTGGGGCCTCTGAGCACAACCGGCCCTCTCCCGCTGGAAGACCTCCCCGGCTGCCTCCAAAGGCCGCTTTGCAAGCACTCTCTCCGGCTGTTCCCGCCAGCCGCGCACAATGCTCCCGAGCCCGGGAGAAAAGTGCTTCGGGGTGGTGCTCTCTCCCGGCCCTTGCCCCTGAGCCTGGTGGCCAGGCAGGGGGTCCACACTCCCAGGCCAAGGCAGAACCACATGCACACGTCTGTTCCTGCCCCCTGCACCGGCAGAGAGCTCGGGGGAGCCAGAGTCTGTCAGGCAGCTGCTGGGCTGGCCGCCTGTGTGGGAAGGGACAGAGCGGACCTAGGGGCACACTGGGCCTCTTGCTCTCCCTGCTGCCCTGAGGCTGCTGGGCCAAAGATGTCTTGGGTATCCAGCCCCTTGCTGGTCCCTTCCCTCTGACGAGGCCCTCTGAGCTCCAGCACCTTGCAGTGTGGAGACAGCCCCTGCCAGCAACGTCCTATCCAAGGAGGCCTCAACCGAGGCCTAGGCCCAGGGGAAAGGCACCAGCGGGGATGAGCCTGGGGAGGCGCCCGGGCATGTCTGGACCCAGTCCCCGCAGCCTGCCCCTTGCTGGGGCAGTACCCCCGGAGGCCAGGAAGGTCTGGGCAAGGCTGGCCAGGGGCAGGGGCCCTGCTGGGTCCTGCCCCTGGCCTGTGGGGCCTCTGAGCACAACCGGCCCTCTCCCCCTGGAAGACCTCCCCGGCTGCCTCCAAAGGCCGCTTTACAAGCACTCTCGCCGGTTGTTCCCGCCAGCCGCGCACAATGCTCCCACGCCCGGGAGAAAAGCGCTTCGGGGTGGTGCTCTCTCCCGGCCCTTGCCCCGGAGCCTGGGGGCCAGGCAGGGGCTCCACACTCCCAGGCCAAGGCAGAACCACATGCACACGTCTGTTCCTGCCCCCTGCACCGGCAGAGAGCTCGGGGCAGCCACAGTCTGTCAGGCAGCTGCTGGGCTGGCCGCCTGTGTGGGAAGGGGCAGAGCCGACCTAGGGGCACACTGGGCCTCTTGCTCTCCCTGCTGCCCTGAGGCTGCTGGGCCAAAGAGGTCTTGGGCATCCAGCCCCTTGCTGGTCCCTTCCCTCTGACGAGGCCCTCTGAGTTCCAGCACCTTGCAGTGTGGAGACAGCCCCTGGCAGCAACCTCCTCTCCAAGGAGGCCTCAACGGAGGCCTAGGCCCAGGGGAAAGGCACCAGCGGGGATGAGCCTTGGGAGGCGCCCGGGCATGTCTGGACCCAGTCCCCGCAGCCTGCCCCTTGCTGGGGCAGTACCCCCGGAGGCCAGGAAGGTCTGGGCAAGGCTGGCCAGGGGCATGGGCCCTGCTGGGTCCTGCCCCTGGCCTGTGGCGCCTCTGAGCACAACCGGCCCTCTCCCGCTGGAAGACCTCCCCGGCTGCCTCCAAAGGCCGCTTTGCAAGCACTCTCGCCGGCTGTTCCCGCCAGCCGCGCACAATGCTCCCGAGCCCGGGAGAAAAGCACTTCGGGGTGGTGCTCTCTCCCGGCCCTTGCCCCTGAGCCTCGGGGCCAGGCAGGGGGTCCACACTCCCAGGCCAAGGCAGAACCACATGCACACGTCTGTTCCTGCCCCCTGCACCGGCAGAGAGCTCGGGGCAGCCACAGTCTGTCAGGCAGCTGCTGGGCTGGCCGCCTGTGTGGGAAGGGGCAGAGCCGACCTAGGGGCACATTGGTCCCTTGCTCTCCCTGCTGCCCTGAGGCTGCTGGGCGAAAGAGGTCTTTGGCATCCAGCCCCTTGCTGGTCCCTTCCCTCTGACGAGGCCCTCTGAGCTCCAGCACCTTGCAGTGTGGAGACAGCCCCTGCCAGCAACCTGCTCTCCAAGGAGGCCTCAAGCGAGGCCTAGGCCCAGGGGAAAGGCACCAGCGTGGATGAGCCTGGAGAGGCGCCCGGGTATGTCTGGACCCAGTCCCCGCAGCCTGCCCCTTGCTGGGGCAGTACCCCCGGAGGCCTGGAAGGTCTGGGCAAGGCTGCCAGGGGCAGGGGCCCTGCTGGGTCCTGCCCCTGGCCTGTGGGGCCTCTGAGCACAACCGGCCCTCTCTCGCTGGAAGACCTCCCCGGCTGCCTCCAAAGGCCGCTTTGCAAGCACTCTCGCCGGCAGTTCCCGCCCGCCGCGCACAATGCTCCCGAGCCCGGGAAAAAAGCGCTTCGGGGTGGTGCTCTCTCCCGGCCCTTGCCCCTGAGCCTGGGGGCCAGGCAGGGGGTCCACACTCCCAGGCCAAGGCAGAACCACATGCACACGTCTGTTCCTGCCCCCTGCACCGGCAGAGAGCTCGGGGCAGCCAGAGTCTGTCAGGCAGCTGCTGGGTTGGCCGCCTGTGTGGGAAGGGGCAGAGCCGACCTAGGGGCACACTGGGCCTCTTGCTCTCCCTGCTGCCCTGAGGCTGCTGGGCCAAAGAGGTCTTGGGCATCCAGCCCCTTGCTGGTCCCTTCCCTCTGACGAGGCCCTCTGAGCTCCAGCACCTTGCAGTGTGGAGACAGCCCCTGCCAGCAACCTCCTCTCCAAGGAGGCCGCAATGGAGGCCTAGGCCCAGGGGAAAGGCACCAGCGGGGATGAGCCTGTGAAGGCGCCCGGGCATATCTGGACGCAGACCCCGCAGCCTGCCCCTTGCTGGGGCAGTACCCCCGGAGGCCAGGAAGGTCTGGGCAAGGCTGGCCAGGGGCAGGGGCCCTGCTGGGTCCTGCCCCTGGCCTGTGGGGCCTCTGAGCACAACGGGCCCTCTCCCGCTGGAAGACCTCCCCGGCTGCCTCCAAAGGCCGCTTTGCAAGCACTCTCGCCGGCTGTTCCCGCCAGCCGCGCACAATGCTCCCAACCCCGGGAGAAAAGCGCTTCGGGGTGGTGCTCTCTCCCGGCCCTTGCCCCTGAGCCTGGGGCCAGGAAGGGGGTCCACACTCCCAGGCCAAGGCAGAACCACATGCACACGTCTGTTCCTGCCCCCTGCACCGGCAGAGAGCTCGGGGGAGCCAGAGTCTGTCAGGCAGCTGTTGGGCCTGCCGCCTGTGTGGGAAGGGGCAGAGCCGACCTAGGGGCACACTGGGCCTCTTGCTCTCCCTGCTGCCCTGAGGCTGCTGGGCCAAAGAGGTCTTGGGCATCCAGCCCCTTGCTGGTCCCTTCCCTCTGACGAGGCCCTCTGAGCTCCAGCACCTTGCAGTGTGGAGACAGCCCCTGGCAGCAACCTCCTCTCCAAGGAGGCCTCAACCGAGGCATAGGCCC
Organism: Cervus elaphus; assembly: GCF_910594005.1. Classification (NCBI taxonomy): domain Eukaryota; kingdom Metazoa; phylum Chordata; class Mammalia; order Artiodactyla; family Cervidae; genus Cervus; species Cervus elaphus. The sequence continues at coordinate 3,715,829 of NC_057848.1, forward strand.
AGGGGAAAGGCACCAGCGGGGATGAGCCTGGGGAGGCGCCCGGGCATGTCTGGACCCAGTACCCGCAGCCTGCCCCTTGGTGGGGCAGTACCCCCGGAGGCCAGGTAGGTCTGGGCAAGGCTGGCCAGGGGCAGGGGCCCTGCTGGGTCCTGCCCCTGGCCTGTGGGGCCTCTGAGCACAACCGGCCCTCTCCCGCTGGAAGACCTCCCCGGCTGCCTCCAAAGGCCGCTTTGCAAGCACTCTCGCCGGCTGTTCCCGCCAGCCGCGCACAATGCTCCCAAGTCCGGGAGAAAAGCGCTTCGGGGTGGTGCTCTCTCCCGGCCCTTGCCCCTGAGCCTGGGGGCCAGGCAGGGGGTCCACACTCCCAAGCCAAGGCAGAACCACATGCACACGTCTGTTCCTGCCCCCTGCACCGGCAGAGAGCTCGGGGGAGCCAGAGTCTGTCAGGCAGCTGCTGGGCTGGCCGCCTGTGTGGGAAGGGGCAGAGCCGACCTAGGGGCACACTGGGCCTCTTGCTCTCCCTGCTGCCCTGAGGCTGCTGGGCCAAAGAAGTCTTGGGCATCCAGCCCCTTGCTGGTCCCTTCCCTCTGACGAGGCCCTCTGAGCTCCAGCACCTTGCAGTGTGGAGACAGCCCCTGCCAGCAACCTCCTCTCCAAGGAGGCCTCAACCGAGGCCTAGGCCCAGGGGAAAGGCACCAGCGGGGATGAGCCTGGGGAGGCGCCCGGGCATGTCTGGACCCAGTCCCCGCAGCCTGCCCCTTGCTGGGGCAGTACCCCCGGAGGCCAGGAAGGTCTGGGCAAGGCTGGCCAGGGGCAGGGGCCCTGCTGGGTCCTGCCACTGGCCTGTGGTGCCTCTGAGCACAACCGGCCCTCTCCCGCTGGAAGACCTCCCCGGCTGCCTCCAAAGGCCGCTTTGCAAGCACTCTCGCCGGCTGTTCCCGCCAGCCGCGCACAATGCTCCCAAGCCCGGGAGAAAAGCGCTTCGGGGTGGTGCTCTCTCCCGGCCCTTGCCCCGGAGCCTGGGGGCCAGGCAGGGGGTCCACACTCCCAGGCCAAGGCAGAACCACATGCACACGTCTGTTCCTGCCCCCTGCACCGGCAGAGAGCTCGGGAGAGCCAGAGTCTGTCAGGCAGCTGCTGGGCTGGCCGCCTGTGTGGGAAGGGGCAGAGCCGACGTAGGGGCACACTGGGCCTCTTGCTCTCCCTGCTGCCCTGAGGCTGCTGGGCCAAAGAGGTCTTGGGCATCCAGCCCCTTGCTGGTCCCTTCCCTCTGACGAAGCCCTCTGAGCTCCAGCACCTTGCAGTGTGGAGACAGCCCCTGCCAGCAACCTCCTCTCCAAGGGGGCCTCAACCGAGGCCTAGGCCCAGGGGAAAGGCACCAGCGGGGATGAGCCTGGGGAGGCGCCCGGGCATGTCTGGACCCAGTCCCCGCAGCCTGCCCCTTGCTGGGGCAGTAGCCCCGGAGGCCAGGAAGGTCTGGGCAAGGCTGGCCAGGGGCAGGGGCCCTGCTGGGTCCTGCCCCTGGCCTGTGGGGCCTCTGAGCACAACCGGCCCTCTCCCGCTGGAAGACCTCCCCGGCTGCCTCCAAAGGCCGCTTTGCAAGCACTCTCGCCGGCTGTTCCCGCCAGCCGCGCACAATGCTCCCGAGCCCGGGAGAAAAGCGCTTCAGGGTGGTGCTCTCTCCTGGCCCTTGCCCCGGAGTTAGGGGCCAGGCAGGGGGTCCACACACCCAGGCCGAGGCAGAACCACATGCACACGTCTGTTCTTGCCCCCTGCACCGGCAGAGAGCTCGGGGGAGCCAGAGTCTGTCAGGCAGCTGCTGGGCTGGCCACCTGTGTGGGAAGGGGCAGAGCCGACCTAGGGGCACACTGGGCCTCTTGCTCTCCCTGCTGCCCTGAGGCTGCTGGGCCAAACAGATCTTGGGCATCCAGCCCCTTGCTGGTCCCTTCCCTCTGACGAGGCCCTCTGAGCTCCAGCACCTTGCAGTGTGGAGACAGCCCCTGCCAGCAACCTCCTCTCCAAGGAGGCCTCAACCGAGGCCTAGGCCCAGGGGAAAGGCACCAGCGGGGATGAGCCTGGGGAGGCGCCCGGGCATGTCTGGACCCAGTCCCCGCAGCCTGCCCCTTGCTGGGGCAGTACCCCCGGAGGCCAGGAAGGTCTGGGCAAGGCTGGCCAGGGGCAGGGGCCCTGCTGGGTACTGCCCCTGGCCTGTGGGGCCTCTGAGCACAACCGGCCCTCTCCCCCTGGAAGACCTCCCCGGCTGCCTCCAAAGTCCGCTTTACAAGCACTCTCGCCGGTTGTTCCCGCCAGCCGCGCACAATGCTCCCACGCCCGGGAGAAAAGCGCTTCGGGGTGGTGCTCTCTCCCGGCCCTTGCCCCGGAGCCTGGGGGCCAGGCAGGGGCTCCACACTCCCAGGCCAAGGCAGAACCACATGCACACGTCTGTTCCTGCCCCCTGCACCGGCAGAGAGCTCGGGGCAGCCACAGTCTGTCAGGCAGCTGCTGGGCTGGCCGCCTGTGTGGGAAGGGGCAGAGCCGACCTAGGGGCACACTGGGCCTCTTGCTCTCCCTGCTGCCCTGAGGCTGCTGGGCCAAAGAGGTCTTGGGCATCCAGCCCCTTGCTGGTCCCTTCCCTCTGACGAGGCCCTCTGAGTTCCAGCACCTTGCAGTGTGGAGACAGCCCCTGGCAGCAACCTCCTCTCCAAGGAGGCCTCAACGGAGGCCTAGGCCCAGGGGAAAGGCACCAGCTGGGATGAGCCTTGGGAGGCGCCCGGGCATGTCTGGACCCAGTCCCCGCAGCCTGCCCCTTGCTGGGGCAGTACCCCCGGAGGCCAGGAAGGTCTGGGCAAGGCTGCCCAGGGGCATGGGCCCTGCTGGGTCCTGCCCCTGGCCTGTGGCGCCTCTGAGCACAACCGGCCCTCTCCCGCTGGAAGACCTCCCCGGCTGCCTCCAAAGGCCGCTTTGCAAGCACTCTCGCCGGCTGTTCCCGCCAGCCGCGCACAATGCTCCCGAGCCCGGGAGAAAAGCGCTTCGGGGTGGTGCTCTCTCCCGGCCCTTGCCCCTGAGCCTGGGGGCCAGGCAGGGGGTCCACACTCCCAGGCCAAGGCAGAACCACATGCACACGTCTGTTCCTGCCCCCTGCACTGGCAGAGAGCTCGGGGCAGCCACAGTCTGTCAGGCAGCTGCTGGGCTGGCCGCCTGTGTGGGAAGGGGCAGAGCCGACCTAGGGGCACATTGGTCCCTTGCTCTCCCTGCTGCCCTGAGGCTGCTGGGCGAAAGAGGTCTTGGGCATCCAGCCCCTTGCTGGTCCCTTCCCTCTGATGAGGCCCTCTGAGCTCCAGCACCTTGCAGTGTGGAGACAGCCCCTGCCAGCAACCTGCTCTCCAAGGAGGCCTCAAGCGAGGCCTAGGCCCAGGGGAAAGGCACCAGCGCGGATGAGCCTGGGGAGGCGCCCGGGCATGTCTGGACCCAGTCCCCGCAGCCTGCCCCTTGCTGGGGCAGTACCCCCGGAGGCCAGGAAGGTCTGGGCAAGGCTGGCCAGGGGCAGGGGCCCTGCTGGGTCCTGCCCCTGGCCTGTGGGGCCTCTGAGCACAACCGGCCCTCTCCCGCTGGAAGACCTCCCCGGCTGCCTCCAAAGGCCGCTTTGCAAGCACTCTCGCCGGCTGTTCCCGCCCGCCGCGCACAATGCTCCCACGCCCGGGAGAAAAGCGCTTCGGGGTGGTGCTCTCTCCCGGCCCATGCCCCTGAGCCTGGGGGCCAGGCAGGGGGTCCACACTCCCAGGCCAAGGCAGAACCACATGCACACGTCTGTTCCTGCCCCCTGCACCGGCAGAGAGCTCGGGGGAGCCAGAGTCTGTCAGGCAGCTGCTGGGTTGGCCGCCTGTGTGGGAAGGGGCAGAGCCGACCTAGGGGCACACTGGGCCTCTTGCTCTCCCTGCTGCCCTGAGGCTGCTGGGCCAAAGAGGTCTTGGGCATCCAGCCCCTTGCTGGTCCCTTCCCTCTGACGAGGCCCTCTGAGCTCCAGCACCTTGCAGTGTGGAGACAGCCCCTGCCAGCAACCTCCTCTCCAAGGAGGCCTCAAGCGAGGCCTAGGCCCAGGGGAAAGGCACCAGCGGGGATGAGCCTGGGGAGGCGCCCGGGCATGTCTGGTCCCAGTCCCCGCAGCCTGCCCCTTGCTGGGGCAGTACCCCCAGAGGCCAGGAAGGTGTGGGCAAGGCTGGCCAGGGGCAGGGGCCCTGCTGGGTCCTGCCCCTGACCTGTGGGGCCCATGAGCACAACCGGCCCTTTCCCGCTGGAAGACCTCCCCGGCTGCCTCCAAAGGCCGCTTTGCAAGCACTCTCGCCGGCTGTTCCCGCCCGCCGCGCACAATGCTCCCAGGCCGGAAGAAAAGCGCTTCGGGGTGGTGCTCTCTCCCGGCCCTTGCCCCGGAGCCTGGTGGCCAGGCAGGGGGTCCACACTCCCAGGCCAAGGCAGAACCACATGCACACGTCTGTTCCTGCCCCCTGCACCGGCAGAGAGCTCGGGGGAGCCAGAGTCTGTCAGGCAGCTGCTGGGCTGGCCGCCTGTGTGGGAAGGGGCAGAGCCGACCTAGGGGCACACTGGGCCTCTTGCTCTCCCTGCTGCCCTGAGGCTGCTGGGCCAAAGAGGTCTTGGGCATCCAGCCCCTTGCTGGTCCCTTCCCTCTGACGAGGCCCTCTGAGCTCCAGCACCTTGCAGTGTGGAGACAGTCCCTGCCAGCAACCTCCTCTCCAAGGAGGCCTCAACCGAGGCCTAGGCCCAGGGGAAAGGCACCAGCGGGGATGAGCCTGGGGAGGCGCCCGGGCATGTCTGGACCCAGTCCCCGCAGCCTGCCCCTTGCTGGGGCAGTACCCCCGGAGGCCAGGAAGGTCTGGGCAAGGCTGGCCAGGGGCAGGGGCCCTGCTGGGTCCTGCCCCTGGCCTGTGGGGCCTCTGAGCACAACCGGCCCTCTCCCGCTGGAAGACCTCCCCGGCTGCCTCCAAAGGCCGCTTTGCAAGCACTCTCGCCGGCTGTTCCCGCCCGCCGCGCACAATGCTCCCACGCCCGGGAGAAAAGCGCTTCGGGGTGGTGCTCTCTCCCGGCCCATGCCCCTGAGCCTGGGGGCCAGGCAGGGGGTCCACACTCCCAGGCCAAGGCAGAACCACATGTACACGTCTGTTCCTGCCCCCTGCACCGGCAGAGAGCTCGGGGGAGCCAGAGTCTGTCAGGCAGCTGCTGGGTTGGCCACCTGTGTGGGAAGGGGCAGAGCCGACCTAGGGGCACACTGGGCCTCTTGCTCTCCCTGCTGCCCTGAGGCTGCTGGGCCAAAGAGGTCTTGGGCATCCAGCCCCTTGCTGGTCCCTTCCCTCTGACGAGGCCCTCTGAGCTCCAGCACCTTGCAGTGTGGAGACAGCCCCTGCCAGCAACCTCCTCTCCAAGGAGGCCTCAAGCGAGGCCTAGGCCCAGGGGAAAGGCACCAGCGGGGATGAGCCTGGGGAGGCGCCCGGGCATGTCTGGACCCAGTCCCCGCAGCCTGCCCCTTGCTGGGGCAGTACCCCCAGAGGCCAGGAAGGTGTGGGCAAGGCTGGCCAGGGGCAGGGGCCCTGCTGGGTCCTGCCCCTGACCTGTGGGGCCCTTGAGCACAACGGGCCCTCTCCCGCTGGAAGACCTCCCCGGCTGCCTCCAAAGGCCGCTTTGCAAGCACTCTCGCCGGCTGTTCCCGCCCGCCGCGCACAATGCTCCCAGGCCCGGAAGAAAAGCGCTTCGGGGTGGTGCTCTCTCCCGGCCCTTGCCCCGGAGCCTGGTGGCCAGGCAGGGGGTCCACACTCCCAGGCCAAGGCAGAACCACATGCACACGTCTGTTCCTGCCCCCTGCACCGGCAGAGAGCTCGGGGGAGCCAGAGTCTGTCAGGCAGCTGCTGGGCTGGCCGCCTGTGTGGGAAGGGGCAGAGCCGACCTAGGGGCACACTGGGCCTCTTGCTCTCCCTGCTGCCCTGAGGCTGCTGGGCCAAAGAGGTCTTGGGCATCCAGCCCCTTGCTGGTCCCTTCCCTCTGACGAGGCCCTCTGAGCTCCAGCACCTTGCAGTGTGGAGACAGCCCCTGCCAGCAACCTCCTCTCCAAGGAGGCCTCAACCGAGGCCTAGGCCCAGGGGAAAGGCACCAGCGGGGATGAGCCTGGGGAGGCGCCCGGGCATGTCTGGACCCAGTCCCCGCAGCCTGCCCCTTGCTGGGGCAGTAACCCCGGAGGCCAGGAAGGTCTGGGCAAGGCTGGCCAGGGGCAGGGGCCCTGCTGGGTCCTGCCCCTGGCCTGTGGGGCCTCTGAGCACAACCGGCCCTCTCCCGCTGGAAGACCTCCCCGGCTGCCTCCAAAGGCCGCTTTGCAAGCACTCTCGCCGGCTGTTCCCGCCAGCCGCGCACAATGCTGCCAAGCCCGGGAGAAAAGCGCTTCGGGGTGGTGCTCTCTCCCGGCCCTTGCCCCTGAGCCTGGGGGCCAGGCAGGGGTCCATACTCCCAGGCCAAGGCAGAACCACATGCACACGTCTGTTCCTGCCCCCTGCACCGGCAGAGAGCTCGGGGGAGCCAGAGACTGTCAGGCAGCTGCTGGGCTGGCCGCATGTGTGGTAAGGGGCAGAGCCGACCTAGGGGCACACTGGGCCTCTTGCTCTCCCTGCTGCCCTGAGGCTGCTGGGCCAAAGCGGTCTTGGGCATCCAGCCCCTTGCTGGTCCCTTCCCTCTGACGAGGCCCTCTGAGCTCCAGCACCTTGCAGTGTGGAGACAGCCCCTGGCAGCAACCTCCTCTCAAAGGAGGCCTAAACCGAGGCCTAGGCCCAGGGGAAAGGCACCAGCGGGGATGAGCCTGGGGAGGCGCCCGGGCATGTCTGGACCCAGTCCCCGCAGACTGCCCCTTGCTGGGGCAGTACCCCCGGAGGCCAGGAAGGTCTGGGCAAGGCTGGCCAGGGGCAGGGGACCTGCTGGGTCCTGGCCCTTGCCTGTGGGGCCTCTGAGCACAACAGGCCCTCTCCCGCTGGAAGACCTCCCCGGCTGCGTCCAAAGGCCGCTTTGCAAGCACTCTCGCCGGCTGTTTCCGCCAGCCGCGCACAATGCTCCCGAGCCCGGGAGAAAAGCGATTCGGGGTGGTGCTCTCTCCCGGCCCTTGCCCCTGAGCCTGGGGGCCAGGCAGGGGTCCACACTCCCAGGCCAAGGCAGAACCACATACACACGTCTGTTCCTGCCCCCTGCACCAGCAGAGAGCTCAGGGGAGCCAGAGTCTGTCAGGCAGCTGCTGAGCTGGCCGCCTGTGTGGGAAGGGGCAGAGCCGACCTAGGGGCACACTGGGCCTCTTGCTCTCCCTGCTGCCCTGAGGCTGCTGGGCCAAAGAGGTCTTGGGCATCCAGCCCCTTGCTGGTCCCTTCCCTCTGACGAGGCCCACTGTGCTCCAGCACCTTGCAGTGTGGAGACAGCCCCTGCCAGCAACCTCCTCTCCAAGGAGGCCTCAACCGAGGCCTAGGCCCAGGGGAAAGGCACCAGCGGGGATGAGCCTGGGGAGGCGCCCGGGCATGTCTGGACCCAGTCCCCGCAGACTGCCCCTTGCTGGGGCAGTACCCCCGGAGTCCAGGAAGGTCTGGACCAGGCTGGCCAGGGGTAGGAACCCTGCTGGGTCCTGCCCCTGGCTTGTGGGACCTCTGAGCACAACCGGCCCTCTCCCGCTGGAAGACCTCCCCGGCTGCCTCCAAAGGCCGCTTTGCAAGCACTCTCGCCGGCTGTTCCCGCCAGCCGCGCACAATGCTCCCGAGCCCGGGAGAAAAGCGCTTCGGGGTGGTGCTCTCTCCCGGCCCTTGCCCCTGAGCCTGGGGGCCAGGCAGGGGGTCCACACTCCCAGGCCAAGGCAGAACCACATGCACACGTCTGTTACTGGCGCCTGCACCGGCAGAGAGCTCGGGGGAGCCAGAGTCTGTCAGGCAGCTACTGGGCTGGCCGCCTGTGTGGGAAGGGGCAGAGCCGACCTAGGGGCACACTGGGCCTCTTGCTCTCCCTGCTGCCCTGAGGCTGCTGGGCCAAAGAGGTCTTGGGCATCCAGCCCCTTGCTGGTCCCTTCCCTCTGACGAGGCCCTCTGAGCTCCAGCACCTTGCAGTGTGGAGACAGCCCCTGCCAGCAACCTCCTCTCCAAAGAGGCCTCAACCGAGGCCTAGGCCCAGGGGAAAGGCATCAGCGGGGATGAGCCTGGGGAGGCGCCCGGGCATGTCTGGACCCAGTCCCCGCAGCCTGCCCCTTGCTGGGGCAGTACCCCCGGAGGCCAGGAAGGTCTGGGCAAGGCTGGCCAGGGGCAGGGGCCCTGCTGGGTCCTGCCCCTGGCCTGTGGGGCATCTGAGCAAAACCGGCCCTCACCCGCTGGAAGACCTCCCCGGCTGCCTCCAAAGGCCGCTTTGCAAGCACTCTCGCCGGCTGTTCCCGCCAGCCGCGAACAATGCTCCCGAGCCCGGGAGAAAAGCGCTTCGGGGTGGTGCTCTCTCCCGGCCCTTGCCCCTGAGCCTGGTGGCCAGGCAGGGGGTCCACACTCCCAGGCCAAGGCAGAACCACATGCACACGTCTGTTCCTGCCCCCTGCACCGGCAGAGAGCTCGGGGCAGCCACAGTCTGTCAGGCAGCTGCTGGGCTGGCCGCCTGTGTGGGAAGGGGCAGAGCCGACCTAGGGGCACACTGGGCCTCTTGCTCTCCCTGCTGCCCTGAGGCTGCTGGGCCAAAGATGTCTTGGGCATCCAGCCCCTTGCTGGTCCCTTCCCTCTGACGAGGCCCTCTGAGCTCCAGCACCTTGCAGTGTGGAGACAGCCCCTGCCAGCAACGTCCTATCCAAGGAGGCCTCAACCGAAGCCTAGGCCCAGGGGAAAGGCACCAGCGGGGATGAGCCTGGGGAGGCGCCCGGGCATGTCTGGACCCAGTCCCCGCAGCCTGCCCCTTGCTGGGGCAGTACCCCCAGAGGCCAGGAAGGTGTGGGCAAGGCTGGCCAGGGACAGGGGCCCTGCTGGGTCCTGCCCCTGGCCTGTGGGGCCCTTGAGCACAACCGGCCCTCTCCCGCTGGAAGACCTCCCCGGCTGCCTCCAAAGGCCGCTTTGCAAGCACTCTCGCCGGCTGTTCCCGCCCGCCGCGCACAATGCTCCCAGGCCCGGAAGAAAAGCGCTTCGGGGTGGTGCTCTCTCCCGGCCCTTGCCCCGGAGCCTGGTGGCCAGGCAGGGGGTCCACACTCCCAGGCCAAGGCAGAACCACATGCACACGTCTGTTCCTGCCCCCTGCACCGGCAGAGAGCTCGGGGGTGCCAGAGTCTGTCAGGCAGCTGCTGGGCTGGCCGCCTGTGTGGGAAGGGGCAGAGCCGACCTAAGGGCACACTGGGCCTCTTGCTCTCCCTGCTGCCCTGAGGCTGCTGGGCCAAAGAGGTCTTGGGCATCCAGCCCCTTGCTGGTCCCTTCCCTCTGACGAGGCCCTCTGAGCTCCAGCACCTTGCAGTGTGGAGACAGTCCCTGCCAGCAACCTCCTCTCCAAGGAGGCCTCAACCGAGGCCTAGGCCCAGGGGAAAGGCACCAGCGGGGATGAGCCTGGGGAGGCGCCCGGGCATGTCTGGACCCAGTCCCCGCAGCCTGCCCCTTGCTGGGGCAGTAACCCCGGAGGCCAGGAAGGTCTGGGCAAGGCTGGCCAGGGGCAGGGGCCCTGCTGGGTCCTGCCCCTGGCCTGTGGGGCCTCTGAGCACAACCGGCCCTCTCCCGCTGGAAGACCTCCCCGGCTGCCTCCAAAGGCCGCTTTGCAAGCACTCTCGCCGGCTGTTCCCGCCAGCCGCGCACAATGCTGCCAAGCCCGGGAGAAAAGCGCTTCGGGGTGGTGCTCTCTCCCGGCCCTTGCCCCTGAGCCTGGGGGCCAGGCAGGGGTCCATACTCCCAGGCCCAGGCAGAACCACATGCACACGTCTGTTCCTGCCCCCTGCACCGGCAGAGAGCTCGGGGGAGCCAGAGTCTGTCAGGCAGCTGCTGGGCTGGCCGCCTGTGTGGGAAGGGGCAGAGCCGACCTAGGGGCACACTGGGCCTCTTGCTCTCCCTGCTGCCCTGAGGCTGCTGGGCCAAAGAGGTCTTGGGCATCCAGCCCCTTGCTGGTCCCTTCCCTCTGACGAGGCCCTCTGAGCTCCAGCACCTTGCAGTGTGGAGACAGTCCCTGCCAGCAACCTCCTCTCCAAGGAGGCCTCAACCGAGGCCTAGGCCCAGGGGAAAGGCACCAGCGGGGATGAGCCTGGGGAGGCGCCCGGGCATGTCTGGACCCAGTCCCCGCAGCCTGCCCCTTGCTGGGGCAGTAACCCCGGAGGCCAGGAAGGTCTGGGCAAGGCTGGCCAGGGGCAGGGGCCCTGCTGGGTCCTGCCCCTGACCTGTGTGGCCTCTGAGCACAACCGGCCCTCTCCCGCTGGAAGACCTCCCCGGCTGCCTCCAAAGGCCTCTTTGCAAGCACTCTCGCCGGCTGTTCCCGCCAGCCGCGCACAATGCTGCCAAGCCCGGGAGAAAAGCGCTTCGGGGTGGTGCTCTCTCCCGGCCCTTGCCCCTGAGCCTGGGGGCCAGGCAGGGGTCCATACTCCCAGGCCAAGGCAGAACCACATGCACACGTCTGTTCCTGCCCCCTGCACCGGCAGAGAGCTCGGGGGAGCCAGAGTCTGTCAGGCAGCTGCTGGGCTGGCCGCATGTGTGGGAAGGGGCAGAGCCGACCTAGGGGCACACTGGGCCTCTTGCTCTCCCTGCTGCCCTGAGGCTGCTGGGCCAAAGCGGTCTTGGGCTTCCAGCCCCTTGCTGGTCCCTTCCCTCTGACGAGGCCCTCTGAGCTCCAGCACCTTGCAGTGTGGAGACAGCCCCTGGCAGCAACCTCCTCTCCAAGGAGGCCTAAACCGAGGCCTAGGCCCAGGGGAAAGGCACCAGCGGGGATGAGCCTGGGGAGGCGCCCGGGCATGTCTGGACCCAGTCCCCGCAGACTGCCCCTTGCTGGGGCAGTACCCCCGGAGGCCAGGAAGGTCTGGGCAAGGCTGGCCAGGGGCAGGGGACCTGCTGGGTCCTGGCCCTTGCCTGTGGGGCCTCTGAGCACAACAGGCCCTCTCCCGCTGGAAGACCTCCCCGGCTGCGTCCAAAGGCCGCTTTGCAAGCACTCTCGCCGGCTGTTTCCGCCAGCCGCGCACAATGCTCCCGAGCCCGGGAGAAAAGCGATTCGGGGTGGTGCTCTCTCCCGGCCCTTGCCCCTGAGCCTGGGGGCCAGGCAGGGGTCCACACTCCCAGGCCAAGGCAGAACCACATGCACACGTCTGTTCCTGCCCCCTGCACCAGCAGAGAGCTCAGGGGAGCCAGAGTCTGTCAGGCAGCTGCTGGGCTGGCCGCCTGTGTGGGAAGGGGCAGAGCCGACCTAGGGGCACACTGGGCCTCTTGCTCTCCCTGCTGCCCTGAGGCTGCTGGGCCAAAGAGGTCTTGGGCATCCAGCCCCTTGCTGGTCCCTTCCCTCTGACGAGGCCCACTGAGCTCCAGCACCTTGCAGTGTGGAGACAGCCCCTGCCAGCAACCTCCTCTCCAAGGAGGCCTCAACCGAGGCCTAGGCCCAGGGGAAAGGCACCAGCGGGGATGAGCCTGGGGAGGCGCCCGGGCATGTCTGGACCCAGTCCCCGCAGCCTGCCCCTTACTTGGGCAGTACCCCCGGAGGCCAGGAAGCTCTGGGCAAGGCTGTCCAGGGGCAGGGGCCCTGCTGGGTCCTGCCCCTGGCCTGTGGGGCCTCTGAGCACAACCGGCCCTCTCCCGCTGGAAGACCTCCCCGGCTGCCTCCAAAGGCCGCTTTGCAAGCACTCTCGCCGGCTGTTTCCGCCAGCCGCGCACAATGCTCCCGAGCCCGGGAGAAAAGCGCTTCGGGGTGGTGCTCTCTCCCGGCCCTTGCCCCTGAGCCTGGGGGACAGGCAGGGGTCCACACTCCCAGGCCAAGGCAGAACCACATGCACACGTCTGTTCCTGCCCCCTGCACCAGCAGAGAGCTCGGGGGAGCCAGAGTCTGTCAGGCAGCTGCTGGGCTGGCCGCCTGTGTGGGAAGGGGCAGAGCCGACCTAGGGGCACACTGGGCCTCTTGCTCTCCCTGCTGCCCTGAGGCTGCTGGGCCAAAGAGGTCTTGGGCATCCAGCCCCTTGCTGGTCCCTTCCCTCTGACGAGGCCCACTGTGCTCCAGCACCTTGCAGTGTGGAGACAGCCCCTGCCAGCAACCTCCTCTCCAAGGAGGCCTCAACCGAGGCCTAGGCCCAGGGGAAAGGCACCAGCGGGGATGAGCCTGGGGAGGCGCCCGGGCATGTCCGGACCCAGTCCCCGCAGCCTGCCCCTTGCTGGGGCAGTAACCCCGGAGGCCAGGAAGGTCTGGACCAGGCTGGCCAGGGGTAGGAACCCTGCTGGGTCCTGCCCCTGGCTTGTGGGACCTCTGAGCACAACCGGCCCTCTCCCGCTGGAAGACCTCCCCGGCTGCCTCCAAAGGCCGCTTTGCAAGCACTCTCGCCGGCTGTTCCCGCCAGCCGCGCACAATGCTCCCGAGCCCGGGAGAAAAGCGCTTCGGGGTGGTGCTCTCTCCCGGCCCTTGCCCCTGAGCCTGGGGGCCAGGCAGGGGGTCCACACTCCCAGGCCAAGGCAGAACCACATGCACACGTCTGTTCCTGCCCCCTGCACCGGCAGAGAGCTCGGGGCAGCCACAGTCTGTCAGGCAGCTGCTGGGCTGGCCGCCTGTGTGGGAAGGGGCAGAGCCGACCTAGGGGCACACTGGGCCTCTTGCTCTCCCTGCTGCCCTGAGGCTGCTGGGCCAAAGATGTCTTGGGCATCCAGCCCCTTGCTGGTCCCTTCCCTCTGACGAGGCCCTCTGAGCTCCAGCACCTTGCAGTGTGGAGACAGCCCCTGCCAGCAACGTCCTATCCAAGGAGGCCTCAACCGAAGCCTAGGCCCAGGGGAAAGGCACCAGCGGGGATGAGCCTGGGGAGGCGCCCGGGCATGTCTGGACCCAGTCCCCGCAGCCTGCCCCTTGCTGGGGCAGTACCCCCAGAGGCCAGGAAGGTGTGGGCAAGGCTGGCCAGGGGCAGGGGCCCTGCTGGGTCCTGCCCCTGGCCTGTGGGGCCCTTGAGCACAACCGGCCCTCTCCCGCTGGAAGACCTCCCCGGCTGCCTCCAAAGGCCGCTTTGCAAGCACTCTCGCCGGCTGTTCCCGCCCGCCGCGCACAATGCTCCCAGGCCCGGAAGAAAAGCGCTTCGGGGTGGTGCTCTCTCCCGGCCCTTGCCCCGGAGCCTGGTGGCCAGGCAGGGGGTCCACACTCCCAGGCCAAGGCAGAACCACATGCACACGTCTGTTCCTGCCCCCTGCACCGGCAGAGAGCTCGGGGGTGCCAGAGTCTGTCAGGCAGCTGCTGGGCTGGCCGCCTGTGTGGGAAGGGGCAGAGCCGACCTAAGGGCACACTGGGCCTCTTGCTCTCCCTGCTGCCCTGAGGCTGCTGGGCCAAAGAGGTCTTGGGCATCCAGCCCCTTGCTGGTCCCTTCCCTCTGACGAGGCCCTCTGAGCTCCAGCACCTTGCAGTGTGGAGACAGTCCCTGCCAGCAACCTCCTCTCCAAGGAGGCCTCAACCGAGGCCTAGGCCCAGGGGAAAGGCACCAGCGGGGATGAGCCTGGGGAGGCGCCCGGGCATGTCTGGACCCAGTCCCCGCAGCCTGCCCCTTGCTGGGGCAGTAACCCCGGAGGCCAGGAAGGTCTGGGCAAGGCTGGCCAGGGGCAGGGGCCCTGCTGGGTCCTGCCCCTGACCTGTGGGGCCTCTGAGCACAACCGGCCCTCTCCCGCTGGAAGACCTCCCCGGCTGCCTCCAAAGGCCTCTTTGCAAGCACTCTCGCCGGCTGTTCCCGCCAGCCGCGCACAATGCTGCCAAGCCCGGGAGAAAAGCGCTTCGGGGTGGTGCTCTCTCCCGGCCCTTGCCCCTGAGCCTGGGGGCCAGGCAGGGGTCCATACTCCCAGGCCCAGGCAGAACCACATGCACACGTCTGTTCCTGCCCCCTGCACCGGCAGAGAGCTCGGGGGAGCCAGAGTCTGTCAGGCAGCTGCTGGGCTGGCCGCCTGTGTGGGAAGGGGCAGAGCCGACCTAGGGGCACACTGGGCCTCTTGCTCTCCCTGCTGCCCTGAGGCTGCTGGGCCAAAGAGGTCTTGGGCATCCAGCCCCTTGCTGGTCCCTTCCCTCTGACGAGGCCCTCTGAGCTCCAGCACCTTGCAGTGTGGAGACAGTCCCTGCCAGCAACCTCCTCTCCAAGGAGGCCTCAACCGAGGCCTAGGCCCAGGGGAAAGGCACCAGCGGGGATGAGCCTGGGGAGGCGCCCGGGCATGTCTGGACCCAGTCCCCGCAGCCTGCCCCTTGCTGGGGCAGTAACCCCGGAGGCCAGGAAGGTCTGGGCAAGGCTGGCCAGGGGCAGGGGCCCTGCTGGGTCCTGCCCCTGACCTGTGGGGCCTCTGAGCACAACCGGCCCTCTCCCGCTGGAAGACCTCCCCGGCTGCCTCCAAAGGCCGCTTTGCAAGCACTCTCGCCGGCTGTTCCCGCCAGCCGCGCACAATGCTGCCAAGCCCGGGAGAAAAGCGCTTCGGGGTGGTGCTCTCTCCCGGCCCTTGCCCCTGAGCCTGGGGGCCAGGCAGGGGTCCATACTCCCAGGCCAAGGCAGAACCACATGCACACGTCTGTTCCTGCCCCCTGCACCGGCAGAGAGCTCGGGGGAGCCAGAGTCTGTCAGGCAGCTGCTGGGCTGGCCGCATGTGTGGGAAGGGGCAGAGCCGACCTAGGGGCACACTGGGCCTCTTGCTCTCCCTGCTGCCCTGAGGCTGCTGGGCCAAAGCGGTCTTGGGCATCCAGCCCCTTGCTGGTCCCTTCCCTCTGACGAGGCCCTCTGAGCTCCAGCACCTTGCAGTGTGGAGACAGCCCCTGGCAGCAACCTCCTCTCCAAGGAGGCCTAAACCGAGGCCTAGGCCCAGGGGAAAGGCACCAGCGGGGATGAGCCTGGGGAGGCGCCCGGGCATGTCTGGACCCAGTCCCCGCAGACTGCCCCTTGCTGGGGCAGTACCCCCGGAGGCCAGGAAGGTCTGGGCAAGGCTGGCCAGGGGCAGGGGACCTGCTGGGTCCTGGCCCTTGCCTGTGGGGCCTCTGAGCACAACAGGCCCTCTCCCGCTGGAAGACCTCCCCGGCTGCGTCCAAAGGCCGCTTTGCAAGCACTCTCGCCGGCTGTTTCCGCCAGCCGCGCACAATGCTCCCGAGCCCGGGAGAAAAGCGATTCGGGGTGGTGCTCTCTCCCGGCCCTTGCCCCTGAGCCTGGGGGCCAGGCAGGGGTCCACACTCCCAGGCCAAGGCAGAACCACATGCACACGTCTGTTCCTGCCCCCTGCACCAGCAGAGAGCTCAGGGGAGCCAGAGTCTGTCAGGCAGCTGCTGGGCTGGCCGCCTGTGTGGGAAGGGTCAGAGCCGACCTAGGGGCACACTGGGCCTCTTGCTCTCCCTGCTGCCCTGAGGCTGCTGGGCCAAAGAGGTCTTGGGCATCCAGCCCCTTGCTGGTCCCTTCCCTCTGACGAGGCCCACTGAGCTCCAGCACCTTGCAGTGTGGAGACAGCCCCTGCCAGCAACCTCCTCTCCAAGGAGGCCTCAACCGAGGCCTAGGCCCAGGGGAAAGGCACCAGCGGGGATGAGCCTGGGGAGGCGCCCGGGCATGTCTGGACCCAGTCCCCGCAGCCTGCCCCTTGCTTGGGCAGTACCCCCGGAGGCCAGGAAGCTCTGGGCAAGGCTGTCCAGGGGCAGGGGCCCTGCTGGGTCCTGCCCCTGGCCTGTGGGGCCTCTGAGCACAACCGGCCCTCTCCCGCTGGAAGACCTCCCCGGCTGCCTCCAAAGGCCGCTTTGCAAGCACTCTCGCCGGCTGTTTCCGCCAGCCGCGCACAATGCTCCCGAGCCCGGGAGAAAAGCGCTTTGGGGTGGTGCTCTCTCCCGGCCCTTGCCCCTGAGCCTGGGGGACAGGCAGGGGTCCACACTCCCAGGCCAAGGCAGAACCACATGCACACGTCTGTTCCTGCCCCCTGCACCAGCAGAGAGCTCGGGGGAGCCAGAGTCTGTCAGGCAGCTGCTGGGCTGGCCGCCTGTGTGGGAAGGGGCAGAGCCGACCTAGGGGCACACTGGGCCTCTTGCTCTCCCTGCTGCCCTGAGGCTGCTGGGCCAAAGAGGTCTTGGGCATCCAGCCCCTTGCTGGTCCCTTCCCTCTGACGAGGCCCACTGTGCTCCAGCACCTTGCAGTGTGGAGACAGCCCCTGCCAGCAACCTCCTCTCCAAGGAGGCCTCAACCGAGGCCTAGGCCCAGGGGAAAGGCACCAGCGGGGATGAGCCTGGGGAGGCGCCCGGGCATGTCCGGACCCAGTCCCCGCAGCCTGCCCCTTGCTGGGGCAGTAACCCCGGAGGCCAGGAAGGTCTGGACCAGGCTGGCCAGGGGTAGGAACCCTGCTGGGTCCTGCCCCTGGCTTGTGGGACCTCTGAGCACAACCGGCCCTCTCCCGCTGGAAGACCTCCCCGGCTGCCTCCAAAGGCCGCTTTGCAAGCACTCTCGCCGGCTGTTCCCGCCAGCCGCGCACAATGCTCCCGAGCCCGGGAGAAAAGCGCTTCGGGGTGGTGCTCTCTCCCGGCCCTTGCCCCTGAGCCTGGGGGCCAGGCAGGGGGTCCACACTCCCAGGCCAAGGCAGAACCACATGCACACGTCTGTTACTGGCCCCTGCACCGGCAGAGAGCTCGGGGGAGCCAGAGTCTGTCAGGCAGCTACTGGGCTGGCCGCCTGTGTGGGAAGGGGCAGAGCCGACCTAGGGGCACACTGGGCCTCTTGCTCTCCCTGCTGCCCTGAGGCTGCTGGGCCAAAGAGGTCTTGGGCATCCAGCCCCTTGCTGGTCCCTTCCCTCTGACGAGGCCCTCTGAGCTCCAGCACCTTGCAGTGTGGAGACAGCCCCGGCCAGCAACGTCCTATCCAAGGAGGCCTCAACCGAAGCCTAGGCCCAGGGGAAAGGCACCAGCGGGGATGAGCCTGGGGAGGCGCCCGGGCATGTCTGGACCCAGTCCCCGCAGCCTGCCCCTTGCTGGGGCAGTACCCCCGGAGGCCAGGAAGGTCTGGGCAAGGCTGGCCAGGGTCAGGGGCCCTGCTGGGTCCTGCCCCTGGCCTGTGGCGCCTCTGAGCACAACCGGCCCTCTCCCGCTGGAAGACCTCCCCGGCTGCCTCCAAAGGCCGCTTTGCAAGCACTCTCGCCGGCTGTTCCCGCCAGCCGCGCACAATGCTCCCGAGCCCGGGAGAAAAGCGCTTCGGGGTGGTGCTCTCTCCCGGCCCTTGCCCCTGAGCCTGGGGGCCAGGCAGGGGGTCCACACTCCCAGGCCAAGGCAGAACCACATGCACACGTCTGTTCCTGCCCCCTGCACCGGCAGAGAGCTCGGGGCAGCCAGAGTCTGTCAGGCAGCTGCTGGGCTGGCCGCCTGTGTGGGAAGGGGCAGAGCCGACCTAGGGGCACACTGGGCCTCTTGCTCTCCCTGCTGCCCTGAGGCTGCTGGGCCAAAGAGGTCTTGGGCATCCAGCCCCTTGCTGGTCCCTTCCCTCTGACGAGGCCCTCTGAGCTCCAGCACCTTGCAGTGTGGAGACAGCCCCTGCCAGCAACCTCCTCTCCAAGGAGGCCTCAACCGAGGCCTAGGCCCAGGGGAAAGGCACCAGCGGGGATGAGCCTGGGGAGGCGCCCGGGCATGTCTGGACCCAGTCCCCGCAGCCTGCCCCTTGCTGGGGCAGTACCCCCGGAGGCCAGGAAGGTCTGGGCAAGGCTGTCCAGGGGCAGGGGCCCTGCTGGGTCCTGCCCCTGGCCTGTGGGGCCTCTGAGCACAACCGGCCCTCTCCCGCTGGAAGACCTCCCCGGCTGCCTCCAAAGGCCGCTTTGCAAGCACTCTCGCCGGCTGTTCCCGCCCGCCGCGCACAATGCTCCCACGCCCGGGAGAAAAGCGCTTCGGGGTGGTGCTCTCTCCCGGCCCATGCCCCTGAGCCTGGGGGCCAGGCAGGGGGTCCACACTCCCAGGCCAAGGCAGAACCACATGCACACGTCTGTTCCTGCCCCCTGCACCGGCAGAGAGCTCGGGGGAGCCAGAGTCTGTCAGGCAGCTGCTGGGTTGGCCGCCTGTGTGGGAAGGGGCAGAGCCGACCTAGGGGCACACTGGGCCTCTTGCTCTCCCTGCTGCCCTGAGGCTGCTGGGCCAAAGAGGTCTTGGGCATCCAGCCCCTTGCTGGTCCCTTCCCTCTGACGAGGCCCTCTGAGCTCCAGCACCTTGCAGTGTGGAGACAGCCCCTGCCAGCAACCTCCTCTCCAAGGAGGCCTCAAGCGAGGCCTAGGCCCAGGGGAAAGGCACCAGCGGGGATGAGCCTGGGGAGGCGCCCGGGCATGTCTGGACCCAGTCCCCGCAGCCTGCCCCTTGCTGGGGCAGTACCCCCAGAGGCCAGGAAGGTGTGGGCAAGGCTGGCCAGGGGCAGGGGCCCTGCTGGGTCCTGCCCCTGACCTGTGGGGCCCTTGAGCACAACCGGCCCTCTCCCGCTGGAAGACCTCCCCGGCTGCCTCCAAAGGCCGCTTTGCAAGCACTCTCGCCGGCTGTTCCCGCCCGCCGCGCACAATGCTCCCAGGCCCGGAAGAAAAGCGCTTCGGGGTGGTGCTCTCTCCCGGCCCTTGCCCCTGAGCCTGGGGGCCAGGCAGGGGGTCCACACTCCCAGGCCAAGGCAGAACCACATGCACACGTCTGTTCCTGCCCCCTGCACCGGCAGAGAGCTCGGGGCAGCCAGAGTCTGTCAGGCAGCTGCTGGGCTGGCCGCCTGTGTGGGAAGGGGCAGAGCCGACCTAGGGGCACACTGGGCCTCTTGCTCTCCCTGCTGCCCTGAGGCTGCTGGGCCAAAGAGGTCTTGGGCATCCAGCCCCTTGCTGGTCCCTTCCCTCTGACGAGGCCCTCTGAGCTCCAGCACCTTGCAGTGTGGAGACAGCCCCTGCCAGCAACCTCCTCTCCAAGGAGGCCTCAACCGAGGCCTAGGCCCAGGGGAAAGGCACCAGCGGGGATGAGCCTGGGGAGGCGCCCGGGCATGTCTGGACCCAGTCCCCGCAGCCTGCCCCTTGCTGGGGCAGTACCCCCGGAGGCCAGGAAGGTCTGGGCAAGGCTGTCCAGGGGCAGGGGCCCTGCTGGGTCCTGCCCCTGGCCTGTGGGGCCTCTGAGCACAACCGGCCCTCTCCCGCTGGAAGACCTCCCCGGCTGCCTCCAAAGGCCGCTTTGCAAGCACTCTCGCCGGCTGTTCCCGCCCGCCGCGCACAATGCTCCCACGCCCGGGAGAAAAGCGCTTCGGGGTGGTGCTCTCTCCCGGCCCATGCCCCTGAGCCTGGGGGCCAGGCAGGGGGTCCACACTCCCAGGCCAAGGCAGAACCACATGCACACGTCTGTTCCTGCCCCCTGCACCGGCAGAGAGCTCGGGGGAGCCAGAGTCTGTCAGGCAGCTGCTGGGTTGGCCGCCTGTGTGGGAAGGGGCAGAGCCGACCTAGGGGCACACTGGGCCTCTTGCTCTCCCTGCTGCCCTGAGGCTGCTGGGCCAAAGAGGTCTTGGGCATCCAGCCCCTTGCTGGTCCCTTCCCTCTGACGAGGCCCTCTGAGCTCCAGCACCTTGCAGTGTGGAGACAGCCCCTGCCAGCAACCTCCTCTCCAAGGAGGCCTCAAGCGAGGCCTAGGCCCAGGGGAAAGGCACCAGCGGGGATGAGCCTGGGGAGGCGCCCGGGCATGTCTGGACCCAGTCCCCGCAGCCTGCCCCTTGCTGGGGCAGTACCCCCAGAGGCCAGGAAGGTGTGGGCAAGGCTGGCCAGGGGCAGGGGCCCTGCTGGGTCCTGCCCCTGACCTGTGGGGCCCTTGAGCACAACCGGCCCTCTCCCGCTGGAAGACCTCCCCGGCTGCCTCCAAAGGCCGCTTTGCAAGCACTCTCGCCGGCTGTTCCCGCCCGCCGCGCACAATGCTCCCAGGCCCGGAAGAAAAGCGCTTCGGGGTGGTGCTCTCTCCCGGCCCTTGCCCCGGAGCCTGGTGGCCAGGCAGGGGGTCCACACTCCCAGGCCAAGGCAGAACCACATGCACACGTCTGTTCCTGCCCCCTGCACCGGCAGAGAGCTCGGGGGAGCCAGAGTCTGTCAGGCAGCTGCTGGGCTGGCCGCCTGTGTGGGAAGGGGCAGAGCCGACCTAGGGGCACACTGGGCCTCTTGCTCTCCCTGCTGCCCTGAGGCTGCTGGGCCAAAGAGGTCTTGGGCATCCAGCCCCTTGCTGGTCCCTTCCCTCTGACGAGGCCCTCTGAGCTCCAGCACCTTGCAGTGTGGAGACAGTCCCTGCCAGCAACCTCCTCTCCAAGGAGGCCTCAACCGAGGCCTAGGCCCAGGGAAAGGCACCAGCGGGGATGAGCCTGGGGAGGCGCCCGGGCATGTCTGGACCCAGTCCCCGCAGCCTGCCCCTTGCTGGGGCAGTAACCCCGGAGGCCAGGAAGGTCTGGGCAAGGCTGGCCAGGGGCAGGGGCCCTGCTGGGTCCTGCCCCTGACCTGTGGGGCCTCTGAGCACAACCGGCCCTCTCCCGCTGGAAGACCTCCCCGGCTGCCTCCAAAGGCCGCTTTGCAAGCACTCTCGCCGGCTGTTCCCGCCCGCCGCGCACAATGCTCCCAGGCCCGGAAGAAAAGCGCTTCGGGGTGGTGCTCTCTCCCGGCCCTTGCCCCGGAGCCTGGTGCCCAGGCAGGGGGTCCACACTCCCAGGCCAAGGCAGAACCACATGCACACGTCTGTTCCTGCCCCCTGCACCGGCAGAGAGCTCGGGGGAGCCAGAGTCTGTCAGGCAGCTGCTGGGCTGGCCGCCTGTGTGGGAAGGGGCAGAGCCGACCTAGGGGCACACTGGGCCTCTTGCTCTCCCTGCTGCCCTGAGGCTTCTGGGCCAAAGAGGTCTTGGGCATCCAGCCCCTTGCTGGTCCCTTCCCTCTGACGAGGCCCTCTGAGCTCCAGCACCTTGCAGTGTGGAGACAGTCCCTGCCAGCAACCTCCTCTCCAAGGAGGCCTCAACCGAGGCCTAGGCCCAGGGGAAAGGCACCAGCGGGGATGAGCCTGGGGAGGCGCCCGGGCATGTCTGGACCCAGTCCCCGCAGCCTGCCCCTTGCTGGGGCAGTACCCCCGGAGGCCAGGAAGGTCTGGGCAAGGCTGGCCAGGGGCAGGGGCCCTGCTGGGTCCTGCCCCTGACCTGTGGGGCCTCTGAGCACAACCGGCCCTCTCCCGCTGGAAGACCTCCCCGGCTGCCTCCAAAGGCCGCTTTGCAAGCACTCTCGCCGGCTGTTCCCGCCAGCCGCGCACAATGCTGCCAAGCCCGGGAGAAAAGCGCTTCGGGGTGGTGCTCTCTCCCGGCCCTTGCCCCTGAGCCTGGGGGCCAGGCAGGGGTCCATACTCCCAGGCCAAGGCAGAACCACATGCACACGTCTGTTCCTGCCCCCTGCACCGGCAGAGAGCTCGGGGGAGCCAGAGTCTGTCAGGCAGCTGCTGGGCTGGCCGCCTGTGTGGGAAGGGGCAGAGCCGACCTAGGGGCACACTGGGCCTCTTGCTCTCCCTGCTGCCCTGAGGCTGCTGGGCCAAAGCGGTCTTGGGCATCCAGCCCCTTGCTGGTCCCTTCCCTCTGACGAGGCCCTCTGAGCTCCAGCACCTTGCAGTGTGGAGACAGCCCCTGGCAGCAACCTCCTCTCCAAGGAGGCCTAAACCGAGGCCTAGGCCCAGGGGAAAGGCACCAGTGGGGATGAGCCTGGGGAGGCGCACGGGCATGTCTGGACCCAGTCCCCGCAGCCTGCCCCTTGCTGGGGCAGTACCCCCGGAGGCCAGGAAGGTCTGGGCAAGGCTGGCCAGGGGCAGGGGACCTGCTGGGTCCTGGCCCTTGCCTGTGGGGCCTCTGAGCACAACAGGCCCTCTCCCGCTGGAAGACCTCCCCGGCTGCGTCCAAAGGCCGCTTTGCAAGCACTCTCGCCGGCTGTTTCCGCCAGCCGCGCACAATGCTCCCGAGCCCGGGAGAAAAGCGATTCGGGGTGGTGCTCTCTCCCGGCCCTTGCCCCTGAGCCTGGGGGCCAGGCAGGGGTCCACACTCCCAGGCCAAGGCAGAACCACATGCACACGTCTGTTCCTGCCCCCTGCACCAGCAGAGAGCTCAGGGGAGCCAGAGTCTGTCAGGCAGCTGCTGGGCTGGCCGCCTGTGTGGGAAGGGGCAGAGCCGACCTAGGGGCACACTGGGCCTCTTGCTCTCCCTGCTGCCCTGAGGCTGCTGGGCCAAAGAGGTCTTGGGCATCCAGCCCCTTGCTGGTCCCTTCCCTCTGACGAGGCCCACTGAGCTCCAGCACCTTGCAGTGTGGAGACAGCCCCTGCCAGCAACCTCCTCTCCAAGGAGGCCTCAACCGAGGCCTAGGCCCAGGGGAAAGGCACCAGCGGGGATGAGCCTGGGGAGGCGCCCGGGCATGTCTGGACCCAGTCCCCGCAGCCTGCCCCTTGCTTGGGCAGTACCCCCGGAGGCCAGGAAGCTCTGGGCAAGGCTGTCCAGGGGCAGGGGCCCTGCTGGGTCCTGCCCCTGGCCTGTGGGGCCTCTGAGCACAACCGGCCCTCTCCCGCTGGAAGACCTCCCCGGCTGCCTCCAAAGGCCGCTTTGCAAGCACTCTCGCCGGCTGTTTCCGCCAGCCGCGCACAATGCTCCCGAGCCCGGGAGAAAAGCGCTTCGGGGTGGTGCTCTCCCCCGGCCTTTGCCCCTGAGCCTGGGGGCCAGGCAGGGGGTCCAAACTCCCAGGCCAAGGCAGAACCACCTGCACACGTCTGTTCCTGCCCCCTGCACCGGCAGAGAGCTCGGGGGAGCCAGAGTCTGTCAGGCAGCTGCTGGGCTGGCCGCCTGTGTGGGAAGGGGCAGAGCCGACCTAGGGGCACACTGGGCCTCTTGCTCTCCCTGCTGCCCTGAGGCTGCTGGGCCAAAGAGGTCTTGGGCATCCAGCCCCTTGCTGGTCCCTTCCCTCTGACGAGGCCCTCTGAGCTCCAGCACCTTGCAGTGTGGAGACAGCCCCTGGCAGCAACCTCCTCTCCAAGGAGGCCTCAACCGAGGCCTAGGCCCAGGTGAAAGGCATCAGCGGGGATGAGCCTGGGGAGGCGCCCGGGCATGTCTGGACCCAGTCCCCGCAGCCTGCCCCTTGCTGGGGCAGTACCCCCGGAGGCCAGGAAGGTCTGGGCAAGGCTGGCCAGGGGCAGGGGCCCTGCTGGGTCCTGCCCCTGGCCTGTGGGGCCTCTGAGCACAACCGGCCCTCTCCCGCTGGAAGACCTCCCCGGCTGCCTCCAAAGGCCGCTTTGCAAGCACTCTCGCCGGCTGTTCCCGCCAGCCCCGCACAATGCTCCCGAGCCCGGGAGAAAAGCGCTTCGGGGTGGTGCTCTCTCCCGGCCCTTGCCCCTGAGCCTGGGGGCCAGGGAGGGGGTCCACACTCCCAGGCCAAGGCAGAACCACATGCACATGTCTGTTCCTGCCCCCTGCACCGGCAGAGAGCTCTGGGCAGCCAGAGTCTGTCAGGCAGCTGCTGGGCTGGCCGCCAGTGTGGGAAGGGGCGGAGCCGACCTAGGGGCACACTGGGCCTCTTGCTCTCCCTGCTGCCCTGAGGCTACTGGGCCAAAGAGGTCTTGGGCATCCAGCCCCTTGCTGGTCCCTTCCCTCTGACGAGGCCCTCTGAGCTCCAGCACCTTGCAGTGTGGAGACAGCCCCTGCCAACAACCTCCTCTCCAAGGAGGCCTCAACCGAGGCCTAGGCCCCGGGGAAAGGCACCAGCGGGGATGAGCCTGGGGAGGCGCCCGGGCATGTCTGGACCCAGTCCCCGCAGCCTGCCCCTTGCTGGGGCAGTACCCCCGGAGGCCAGGAAGGTCTGGGCAAGGCTAGCCAGGGGCAGGGGCCCTGCTGGGTCCTGCCCCTGGCCTGTGGGGCCTCTGAGCACAACCGGCCCTCTCCCGCTGGAAGACCACCCCGGCTGCCTCCAAAGGCCGCTTTGCAAGCACTCTCGCCGGCTGTTCCCGCCAGCCGCGCACAATGCTCCCGAGCCCGGGAAAAAGCGCTTCGGGGTGGTGCTCTCTCCCGGCCCTTGCCCCGGAGCCTGGGGGCCAGGCAGGGGGTCCACACTCCCAGGCCAAGGCAGAACCACATGCACACGTCTGTTCCTGCCCCCTGCACTGGCAGAGAGCTCGGGGGAGCCAGAGTCTGTCAGGCAGCTGCTGGGCTGGCCGCCTGTGTGGGAAGGGGCAGAGCCGACCTAGGGGCACACTGGGCCTCTTGCTCTCCCTGCTGCCCTGAGGCTGCTGGGCCAAAGAGGTCTTGGGCATCCAGCCCCTTGCTGGTCAATTCCCTCTGACGAGGCCCTCTGAGCTCCAGCACCTTGCAGTGTGGAGACAGCCCCTGCCAGCAACCTCCTCTCCAAGGAGGCCTCAACCGAGGCCTAGGTCCAGGGGAAAGGCACCAGCGGGGATGAGCCTGGGGAGGCGCCCGGGCATGTCTGGACCCAGTCCCCGCAGCCAGCCCCTTGCTGGGGCAGTACACCCGGAGGCCAGGAAGGTCTGGGCAAGGCTGGCCAGGGGCAGGGGCCCTGCTGGGTCCTGCCCCTGGCCTGTGGGGCCTCTGAGTACAACCGGCCCTCTCCCGTTGGAAGACTTCCCCGGCTGCCTCCAAAGGCAGCTTTGCAAGCACTCTCGCTGGCTGTTCCCGCCAGCCGCGCACAATGCTCCCGAGCCCGGGAGAAAAGCGCTTCGGGGTGGTGCTCTCTCCCGGCCCTTGCCCCTGAGCCTGGGGGCCAGGGAGGGGGTCCACACTCCCAGACCAAGGCAGAACCACATGCACACGTCTGTTCCTGCCCCCTGCACCGGCAGAGAGCTCGGGGGAGCCAGAGTCTGTCAGGCAGCTGCTGGGCTGGCCGCCTGTGTGGGAAGGGGCGGAGCCGACCTAGGGGCACACTGGGCCTCTTGCTCTCCCTGCTGCCCTGAGGCTGCTGGGCCAATGAGTTCTTGGGCATCTAGCCCCTTGCTGGTCCCTTCCCTCTGACGAGGCCCTCTGAGCTCCAGCACCTTGCAGTGTGGAGACAGCCCCTGGCAGCAACCTCCTCTCCAAGGAGGCCTCAACCGAGGCCTAGGCCCAGGGGAAAGGCACCAGCGGGGATGAGCCTGGGGAGGCGCCCGGGCATGTCTGGACCCAGTCCCCGCAGCCTGCCCATTGCTGGGGCAGTACCCCCGGAGGCCATGAAGGTCTGGGCAAGGCTGACCAGGGGCAGGGCCCTGCTGCGTCCTGCCCCTGGCCTTTGGGGCCTCTGAGCACAACCGGCCCTCTCCCGCTGGAAGACCTCCCCGGCTGCCTCCAAAGGCCGCTTTGCAAGCACTCTCGCCGGCTGTTCCCGCCAGCCCCGCACAATGCTCCCGAGCCCGGGAGAAAAGCGCTTCGGGGTGGTGCTCTCTCCCGGCCCTTGCCCCGGAACCTGGGGGCTAGGCAGGTGGTCCACACTCCCAAGCCAAGGCAGAACCACATGCACACGTCTGTTCCTGCCCCCTGCACCAGCAGAGAGCTCGGTGGAGCCAGTCTGTCAGGCAGCTGCTGGGCTGGCCGCCTGTGTGGGAAGGGGCAGAGCCGACCTAGGGGAACCCTGGGCCTCTTGCTCTCCCTGCTGCCCTGAGGCTGCTGGGCCAAAGAGGTCTTGGGCATCCAGCCCCTTGCTGGTCCCTTCCCTCTGACGAGGCCCTCTGAGCTCCAGCACCTTGCAGTGTGGAAACAGCCCCTGCCAGCAACCTCCTCTCCAAGGAGGCCTCAACCGAGGCCTAGGCCCAGGGGAAAGGCACCAGCGGGGATGAGTCTTGTGAGGCGCCGGGCATGTTTGGACCCAGACCCCGCAGCCTGCCCCTTGCTGGGGCAGGACCCCCGGAGGCCAGGAAGGTCTGGGCAAGGCTGGCCAGGGGCAGGGGCCCTGCTGGGTCCTGCCACTGGCCTGTGGTGCCTCTGAGCACAACCGGCCCTCTCCCGCTGGAAGACCTCCCCGGCTGCCTCCAAAGGCCGCTTTGCAAGCACTCTCGCCGGCTGTTCCCGCCAGCCGCGCACAATGCTCCCGAGCCCGGGAGAAAAGCGCTTCGGGGTGGTGCTCTATCCCGGCCCTTGCCCCGGAGCCTGGGGGACAGGCAGGGGTCCACACTCCCAGGCCAAGGCAGAAGCACATGCACACGTCTGTTCCTGCCCCCTGCACCGGCAGAGAGCTCGGGGCAGCCAGAGTCTGTCAGGCAGCTGCTGGGCTGGCCGCCTGTGTGGGAAGGGGCAGAGCCGACCTAGGGGCACACTGGGCCTCTTGCTCTCCCTGCTGCCCTGAGGCTGCTGGGCCAAAGAGGTCTTGGGCATCCAGCCCCTTGCTGGTCCCTTCCCTCTGACGAGGCCCTCTGAGCTCCAGCACCTTGCAGTGTGGAGACAGCCCCTGGCAGCAACCTCCTCTCCAAGGAGGCCTCAACCGAGGCCTAGGCCTAGGGGAAAGGCACCAGCGGGGATGAGCCTGGGGAGGCACCCGGGCATGTCTGGACCCAGCCCCGCAGCCTGCCCCTTGCTGGGGCAGTACCCCCGGAGGACAGGAAGGTCTGGGCAAGGCTGGCCAGGGGCAGGGGCCCTGCTGGGTCCTGCCCCTGGCCTGTGGGGCCTCTGAATACAACCGGCCCTCTCCCGCTGGAAGACCTCCCCGGCTGCCTCCAAAGGCCGCTTTGCAAGCACTCTCGCCGGCTGTTCCCGCCAGCCGCGCACAATGCTACCGAGCCCGGGAGAAAAGCGCTTCGGGGTGGTGCTCTCTCCCGGCCCTTGCCCCGGAGCCTGGGGGACAGGCAGGGGGTCCACACTCCCAGGCCAAGGCAGAACCACATGCACACGTCTGTTCCTGCCCCCTGCACCGGCAGAGAGCTCGGGGTAGCCAGAGTCTGTCAGGCAGCTGCTGGGCTGGCCGCCTGTGTGGGAAGGGGCGGAGCCGACCTAGGGGCACACTGGGCCTCTTGCTCTCCCTGCTGCCCTGAGGCTGCTGGGCCAAAGAGGTCTTGGGCATCCAGCCCCTGGCTGGTCCCTTACCTCTGACGAGGCCCTCTGAGCTCCAGCACCTTGCAGTGTGGAGACAGCCCCTGCCAGCAACCTCCTCTCCAAGGAGGCCTCAACCGAGGCCTAGGCCCAGGGGAAAGGCACCAGCGGGGATGAGCCTGGGGAGGTGTCCGGCATGTCTGGACCCAGTCCCCGCAGCCTGCCCCTTGCTTGGGCAGTACCCCCGGAGGCCAGGAAGGTCTGGGCAAGGCTGGCCAGGGGCAGGGGCCCTGCTGGGTCCTGCCCCTGGCCTGTGGGGCCTCTGAGCACAAGCGGCCCTCTCCCGCTGGAAGACCTCCCCGGCTGCCTCCAAAGGCCGCTTTGCAAGCACTCTCGCCGGCTGTACCCGCCAGCCACGCACAATGCTCCTGAGCCCGGGAGAAAAGCGCTTCGGGGTGGTGCTCTCTCCCGGCCCTTGCCCCTGAGCCTGGGGGCCAGGCAGGGGGTCCACACTCCCAACCAAGGCAGAACCACATGCACACGTCTGTTCCTGCCCCCTGCACCGGCAGAGAGCTCGGGGGAGCCAGAGTCTGTCAGGCAGCTGCTGGGCTGGCCGCCTGTATGTGAAGGGGCAGAGCCGACCTAGGGGCACACTGGGCCTCTTGCTCTCCCTGCTGCCCTGAGGCTGCTGGGCCAAAGAGGTCATGGGCATCCAGCGCCTTACTGGTCCCTTCCCTCTGAAGAGGCCCTCTGAGCTCCAGCACCTTGCAGTGTGGAGACAGCCCCTGCCAGCAACCTCCTCTCCAAGGAGGCCTCAAGCGAGGCCTAGGCCCAGGGGAAAGGCACCAGCGGGGATGAGCCTGGGGAGGCGCCCGGGCATGTCTGGACCCAGTCCCCGCAGCCTGCCCCTTGCTGGGGCAGTACCCCCAGAGGCCAGGAAGGTCTGGGCAAGGCTGGCCAGGGGCAGGGGCCCTGCTGGGTCCTGCCCCTGGCCTGTGGGGCCTCTGAGCACAACCGGCCCTCTCCCGCTGGAAGACCTCCCCGGCTGCCTCCAAAGGCCGCTTTGCAAGCACTCTCGCCGGCTGTACCCGCCAGCCGCTCACAATGCTCCCGAGCCCGGGAGAAAAGCGCTTCGGTGTGGTGCTCTCTCCCGGCCCTTGCCCCTGAGCCTGGGGGCCAGGCAGGGGGTCCACACTCCCAACCAGGGCAGAACCACATGCACACGTCTGTTCCTGCCCCCTGCACCGGCAGAGAGCTCGGGGGAGCCAGAGTCTGTCAGGCAGCTGCTGGGCTGGCCGCCTGTGTGGGAAGGGGCAGAGCCGACCTAGGGGCACACTGGGCCTCTTGCTCTCCCTGCTGCACTGAGGCTGCTGGGCCAAAGAGGTCTTGGGCATCCAGCCCCTTGCTGGTCCCTTCCCTCTGACGAGGCCCTCTGAGCTCCAGCACCTTGCAGTGTGGAGACAGCCCCTGGCAGGAACCTCCTCTCCAAGGAGGCCTCAACCGAGGCCTAGGCCCAGGAGAAAGGCACCAGCGGGGATGAGCCTGGGGAGCGCCCGGGCATGACTGGACCCAGTCCCCGCAGCCTGCCCCTTGCTGGGGCAGTACCCCCGGAGGCCAGGAAGGTCTGGGCAAGGCTGGCCAGGGGCAGGGTCTCTGCTGGGTCCTGCCACTGGCCTGTGGGGCCTCTGAGCACAACCGGCTCTCTCCCGCTGGAAGACCTCCCCGGCTGCCTCCAAAGGCCGCTTTGCAAGCACTCTCGCCGGCTGTTCCCACCAGCCGCGCACAATGCTCCCGAGCCCTGGAGAAAAGCGCTTCGGGGTGGTGCTCTCTCCCGGCCCTTGCCCCGGAGCCTGGCGGCCAGGCAGGGGGTCCACTGTCTCAGGCCAAGGCAGAACCACATGCACACGTCTGTTCCTGCCCCCTGCACCGGCAGAGAGCTCGGGGGAGCCAGAGTCTGTCAGGCAGCTGCTGGGCTGGCCGCCTGTGTGGGAAGGGGCAGAGCCGACCTAGGGGCACACTGGGCCTCTTGCTCTCCCTGCTGCCCTGAGGCTGCTGGGCCAAAGAGGTCTTGGGCATCCAGCCCCTTGCTGGTCCCTTCCCTCTGACGAGGCCCTCTGAGCTCCAGCACCTTGCAGTGTGGAGACAGCCCCTGCCAGCAACCTCCTCTCCAAGGAGGCCTCAACCGAGGCCTAGGCCCAGGGGAAAGGCACCAGCGGGGATGAGCCTGGGGAGGAGGCCGGGCATGTCTGGACCCAGGCCCCGCAGCCTGCCCATTGCTGGGGCAGTACCCCCGGAGGCCAGGAAGGTCTGGGCAAGGCTGGCCAGGGGCAGGGGCCCTGCTTGGTCCTGCCCCTGGCCTGTGGGGCCTCTGAGCACAACCGGCCCTCTCCCGCTGGAAGACCTCCCAGGCTGCCTCCAAAGGCCGCATTGCAAGCACTCTCGCCGGCTGTTCCCGCCAGCCGCGCACAATGCTCCCGAGCCCGGGAGAAAAGCGCTTCGGGGTGGTGCTCTCTCCCGGCCCTTGCCCCTGAGCCTGGGGGCCATGCAGGGGGTCCACACTCCCAGGCCAAGGCAGAACCACATGCACACGTCTGTTCCTGCCCCCTGCACCGGCAGAGAGCTCGGGGGAGCAAGAATTTGTCAGGCAGCTGCTGGGCTGTCTGCCTGTGTGGGAAGGGGCAGAGCCGACCTAGGGGCACACTGGGCCTCTTGCTCTCCCTGCTGCCCTGAGGCTGCTGGGCCAAAGAGGTCTTGGGCATCCAGCCCCTTGCTGGTCCCTTCCCTCTGACGAGGCCCTCTGAGCTCCAGCACCTTGCAGTGTGGAGACAGCCCCTGCCAGCAACCTCCTCTCCAAGGAGGCCTCAACCGAGGCCTAGGCCCAGGGGCAAGGCACCAGCGGGGTTGAGCCTGGGGAGGCGCCCGGGCATGTCTGGACCCAGTCCCCGCAGCCTGCCCCTTGCTTGGGCAGTACCCCCGGAGGCCAGGAAGGTCTGGGCAAGGCTGGCCAGGGGCAGGGGCCCTGCTGGGTCCTGCCCCTGGCCTGTGGGGCCTCTGAGCACAACCGGCCCTCTCCCGCTGGAAGACCTCCCCGGCTGCCTCCAAAGGCCGCTTTGCAAGCACTCTCGCCGGCTGTACCCGCCAGCCACGCACAATGCTCCTGAGCCCGGGAGAAAAGCGCTTCGGGGTGGTGCTCTCTCCCGGCCCTTGCCCCTGAGCCTGGGGGCCAGGCAGGGGGTCCACACTCCCAACCAAGGCAGAACCACATGCACACGTCTGTTCCTGCCCCCTGCACCGGCAGAGAGCTCGGGGGAGCCAGAGTCTGTCAGGCAGCTGCTGGGCTGGCCGCCTGTGTGGGAAGGGGCAGAACCGACCTAGGGGCACACTGGGCCTCTTGCTCTCCCTGCTGCCCTGAGGATGCTGGGCCAAAGAGGTCTTGGGCATCCAGCCCCTTGCTGGTCCCTTCCCTCTGACGAGGCCCTCTGAGCTCCAGCACCTTGCAGTGTGGAGACAGCCCCTGGCAGCAACCTCCTCTCCAAGTAGGCCTCAACCGAGGCCTAGGCCCAGGGGAAAGGCACCAGCGGGGATGAGCCTGGGGAGGCACCCGGGCATGTCTGGACCCAGTCCCCGCAGCCTGCCCCTTGCTGGGGCAGTACCCCCGGAGGCCAGGAAGGTCTGGGGAAGGCTGGCCAGGGGCAGGGGCACTGCTGGGTCCTGCCCCTGGCCTGTGGGGCCTCTGAGCACAACCGGCCCTCTCTCGCTGGAAGACCCCCCCGGCTGCCTCCAAAGGCCGCTTTGCAAGCACTCTCGCCGGCTGTTCCCGCCAGCCGCGCACAATGCTACCGAGCCCGGGAGAAAAGCGCTTCGGGGTGGTGCTCTCTCCCGGCCCTTGCCCCGGAGCCTGGGGGACAGGCAAGGGGTCCACACTCCCAGGCCAAGGCAGTACCACATGCACACGTCTGTTCCTGCCCCCTGCACCGGCAGAGAGCTCGGGGGAGCCAGAGTCTGTCAGGCAGCTGCTGGGCTGGCCGCCTGTGTGGGAAGGGGCAGAGCCGACCTAGGGGCACACTGGGCCTCTTGCTCTCCCGGCTGCCCTGAGGCTGCTGGGCCAAAGAGGTCTTGGGCATCCAGCCCCTTGCTGGTCCCTTCCCTCTGACGAGGCCCTCTGAGCTCCAGCACCTTGCAGTGTGGAGACAGCCCCTGGCAGCAACCTCCTCTCCAAGGAGGCCTCAACCGAGGCCTAGGCCCAGGAGAAAGGCACCAGCGGGGATGAGCCTGGGGAGCGCCCGGGCATGACTGGACCCAGTCCCCGCAGCCTGCCCCTTGCTGGGGCAGTACCCCCGGAGGCCAGGAAGGTCT
Organism: Cervus elaphus; assembly: GCF_910594005.1. Classification (NCBI taxonomy): domain Eukaryota; kingdom Metazoa; phylum Chordata; class Mammalia; order Artiodactyla; family Cervidae; genus Cervus; species Cervus elaphus. Next base: position 3,747,330 of record NC_057848.1, read on the forward strand.
GGGCAAGGCTGGCCAGGGGCAGGGTCCCTGCTGGGTCCTGCCACTGCCCTGTGGGGCCTCTGAGCACAACCGGCCCTCTCCCGCTGGAAGACCTCCCCGGCTGCCTCCAAAGGCCGCTTTGCAAGCACTCTCGCCGGCTGTTCCCACCAGCCGCGCACAATGCTCCCGAGCCCTGGAGAAAAGCGCTTCGGGGTGGTGCTCTCTCCCGGCCCTTGCCCCGGAGCCTGGCGGCCAGGCAGGGGGTCCACTGTCTCAGGCCAAGGCAGAACCACATGCACACGTCTGTTCCTGCCCCCTGCACCGGCAGAGAGCTCGGGGGAGCCAGAGTCTGTCAGGCAGCTGCTGGGCTGGCCGCCTGTGTGGGAAGGGGCAGAGCCGACCTAGGGGCACACTGGGCCTCTTGCTCTCCCTGCTGCCCTGAGGCTGCTGGGCCAAAGAGGTCTTGGGCATCCAGCCCCTTGCTGGTCCCTTCCCTCTGACGAGGCCCTCTGAGCTCCAGCACCTTGCAGTGTGGAGACAGCCCCTGCCAGCAACCTCCTCTCCAAGGAGGCCTCAACCGAGGCCTAGGCCCAGGGGAAAGGCACCAGCGGGGATGAGCCTGGGGAGGAGACCGGGCATGTCTGGACCCAGTCCCCGCAGCCTGCCCCTTGCTGGGGCAGTACCCCCGGAGGCCAGGAAGGTCTGGGCAAGGCTGGCCAGGGGCAGGGGCCCTGCTGGGTCCTGCCCCTGGCCTGTGGGGCCTCTGAGCACAACCGGCCCTCTCCCGCTGGAAGACCTCCCCGGCTGCCTCCAAAGGCCGCATTGCAAGCACTCTCGCCGGCTGTTCCCGCCAGCCGCGCACAATGCTCCCGAGCCCGGGAGAAAAGCGCTTCGGGGTGGTGCTCTCTCCTGGCCCTTGCCCCTGAGCCTGGGGGCCATGCAGGTGGTCCACACTCCCAGGCCAAGGCAGAACCACATGCACACGTCTGTTCCTGCCCCCTGCACCGGTAGAGAGCTCGGGGGAGCAAGAATCTGTCAGGCAGCTGCTGGGCTGTCTGCCTGTGTGGGAAGGGGCAGAGCCGACCTAGGGGCACACTGGGCCTCTTGCTCTCCCTGCTGCCCTGAGGCTGCTGGGCCAAAGAGGTCTTGGGCATCCAGCCTCTTGCTGGTCCCTTCCCTCTGACGAGGCCCTCTGAGCTCCAGCACCTTGCAGTGTGGAGACAGCCCCTGGCAGCAACCTCCTCTCCAAGGAGGCCTCAACCGAGGCCTAGGCCCGGGGGAAAGGCACCAGCGGGGATGAGCCTGGGGAGGCGCCCGGGCATGTCTGCACCCAGTCCCCGCAGCCTGCCCCTTGCTGGGGCAGTACCCGCGGAGGCCAGGAAGGTCTGGGCAAGGCTGGCCGGGGACAGGGGCCCTGCTGGGTCCTGCCCCTGGCCTGTGGGGCCTCTGAGCACAACCGGCCCTCTCCCGCTGGAAGACCTCCCCGGCTGCCTCCAAAGGCCGCTTTGCAAGCACTCTCGACGGGTGTTCCCGCCAGCCGCGCACAATGCTCCCGAGCCCTGGAGAAAAGCGCTTCGGGGTGGTGCTCTCTCCCGGCCCTTGCCCCGGAGCCTGGCGGCCAGGCAGGGGGTCCACTGTCTCAGGCCAAGGCAGAACCACATGCACACGTCTGTTCCTGCCCCCTGCACCGGCAGAGAGCTCGGGGGAGCCAGAGTCTGTCAGGCAGCTGCTGGGCTGGCCGCCTGTGTGGGAAGGGGCAGAGCCGACCTAGGGGCACACTGGGCCTCTTGCTCTCCCTGCTGCCCTGAGGCTGCTGGGCCAAAGAGGTCTTGGGCATCCAGCCCCTTGCTGGTCCCTTCCCTCTGACGAGGCCCTCTGAGCTCCAGCACCTTGCAGTGTGGAGACAGCCCCTGCCAGCAACCTCCTCTCCAAGGAGGCCTCAACCGAGGCCTAGGCCCAGGGGAAAGGCACCAGCGGGGATGAGCCTGGGGAGGAGCCCGGGCATGTCTGGACCCAGGCCCCGCAGCCTGCCCCTTGCTGGGGCAGTACCCCCGGATTCCAGGAAGGTCTGGGCAAGGCTGGCCAGGGGCAGGGGCCCTGCTTGGTCCTGCCCCTGGCCTGTGGGGCCTCTGAGCACAACCGGCCCTCTCCCGCTGGAAGACCTCCCCGGCTGCCTCCAAAGGCCGCATTGCAAGCACTCTCGCCGGCTGTTCCCGCCAGCCGCGCACAATGCTCCCGAGCCCGGGAGAAAAGCGCTTCGGGGTGGTGCTCTCTCCCGGCCCTTGCCCTGGAGCCTGGGGGCCATGCAGGGGGTCCACACTCCCAGGCCAAGGCAGAACCACATGCACACGTCTGTTCCTGCCCCCTGCACCGGCAGAGAGCTCGGGGGAGCAAGAATCTGTCAGGCAGCTGCTGGGCTGTCTGCCTGTGTGGGAAGGGGCAGAGCCGACCTAGGGGCACACTGGGCCTCTTGCTTCCCTGCTGCCCTGAGGCTGCTGGGCCAAAGAGGTCTTGGGCATCCAGCCCCTTGCTGGTCCCTTCCCTCTGACGAGGCCCTCTGAGCTCCAGCACCTTGCAGTGTGGAGACAGCCCCTGCCAGCAACCTCCTCTCCAAGGAGGCCTCAACCGAGGCCTAGGCCCAGGGGCAAGGCACCAGCGGGGTTGAGCCTGGGGAGGCGCCCGGGCATGTCTGGACCCAGTCCCCGCAGCCTGCCCCTTGCTTGGGCAGTACCCCCGCAGGCCAGGAAGGTCTGGGCAAGGCTGGCCAGGGGCAGGGGCCCTGCTGGGTCCTGCCCCTGGCCTGTGGGGCCTCTGAGCACAACCGGCCCTCTCCCGCTGGAAGACCTCCCCGGCTGCCTCCAAAGGCCGCTTTGCAAGCACTCTCGCCGGCTGTACCCGCCAGCCACGCACAATGCTCCTGAGCCCGGGAGAAAAGCGCTTCGGGGTGGTGCTCTCTCCCGGCCCTTGCCCCTGAGCCTGGGGGCCAGGCAGGGGGTCCACACTCCCAACCAAGGCAGAACCACATGCACACGTCTGTTCCTGCCCCCTGCACCGGCAGAGAGCTCGGGGGAGCCAGAGTCTGTCAGGCAGCTGCTGGGCTGGCCACCTGTGTGGGAAGGGGCAGAGCCGACCTAGGGGCACACTGGGCCTCTTGCTCTCCCGGCTGCCCTGAGGCTGCTGGGCCAAAGAGGTCTTGGGCATCCAGCCCCTTGCTGGTCCCTTCCCTCTGACGAGGCCCTCTGAGCTCCAGCACCTTGCAGTGTGGAGACAGCCCCTGCCAGCAACCTCCTCTCCAAGGAGGCCTCAACCGAGGCCTAGGCCCAGGAGAAAGGCACCAGCGGGGATGAGCCTGGGGAGCGCCCGGGCATTACAGGACCCAGTCCCCGCAGCCTGCCCCTTGCTGGGGCAGTACCCCCGGAGGCCAGGAAGGTCTGGGCAAGGCTGGCCAGGGGCAGGGTCCCTGCTGGGTCCTGCCACTGGCCTGTGGGGCCTCTGAGCACAACCGGCCCTCTCCCGCTGGAAGACCTCCCCGGCTGCCTCCAAAGGCCGCTTTGCAAGCACTCTCGCCGGCTGTTCCCACCAGCCGCGCACAATGCTCCCTAGTCCGGGAGAAAAGCGCTTCGGGGTGGTGCTCTCTCCCGGCCCTTGCCCCGGAGCCTGGCGGCCAGGCAGGGGGTCCACTGTCTCAGGCCAAGGCAGAACCACATGCACACGTCTGTTCCTGCCCCCTGCACCGGCAGAGAGCTCGGGGGAGCCAGAGTCTGTCAGGCAGCTGCTGGGCTGGACGCCTGTGTGGGAAGGGGCAGAGCCGACCTAGGGGCACACTGGGCCTCTTGCTCTCCCTGCTGCCCTGAGGCTGCTGGGCCAAAGAGGTCTTGGGCATCCAGCCCCTTGCTGGTCCCTTCCCTCTGACGAGGCCCTCTGAGCTCCAGCACCTTGCAGTGTGGAGACAGCCCCTGCCAGCAACCTCCTCTCCAAGGAGGCCTCAACCGAGGCCTAGGCCCAGGGGAAAGGCACCAGCGGGGATGAGCCTGGGGAGGAGACCGGGCATGTCTGGACCCAGTCCCCGCAGCCTGCCCCTTGCTGGGGCAGTACCCCCGGAGGCCAGGAAGGTCTGGGCAAGGCTGGCCAGGGGCAGGGGCCCTGCTGGGTCCTGCCCCTGGCCTGTGGGGCCTCTGAGCACAACCGGCCCTCTCCCGCTGGAAGACCTCCCCGGCTGCCTCCAAAGGCCGCATTGCAAGCACTCTCGCCGGCTGTTCCCGCCAGCCGCGCACAATGCTCCTGAGCCCGGGAGAAAAGCGCTTCGGGGTGGTGCTCTCTCCCGGCCCTTGCCCCTGAGCCTGGGGGCCAGGCAGGGGGTCCACACTCCCAACCAAGGCAGAACCACATGCACACGTCTGTTCCTGCCCCCTGCACCGGCAGAGAGCTCGGGGGAGCCAGAGTCTGTCAGGCAGCTGCTGGGCTGGCCGCCTGTGTGGGAAGGGGCAGAACCGACCTAGGGGCACACTGGGCCTCTTGCTCTCCCTGCTGCCCTGAGGATGCTGGGCCAAAGAGGTCTTGGGCATCCAGCCCCTTGCTGGTCCCTTCCCTCTGACGAGGCCCTCTGAGCTCCAGCACCTTGCAGTGTGGAGACAGCCCCTGGCAGCAACCTCCTCTCCAAGTAGGCCTCAACCGAGGCCTAGGCCCAGGGGAAAGGCACCAGCGGGGATGAGCCTGGGGAGGCACCCGGGCATGTCTGGACCCAGTCCCCGCAGCCTGCCCCTTGCTGGGGCAGTACCCCCGGAGGCCAGGAAGGTCTGGGGAAGGCTGGCCAGGGGCAGGGGCACTGCTGGGTCCTGCCCCTGGCCTGTGGGGCCTCTGAGCACAACCGGCCCTCTCTCGCTGGAAGACCCCCCCGGCTGCCTCCAAAGGCCGCTTTGCAAGCACTCTCGCCGGCTGTTCCCGCCAGCCGCGCACAATGCTACCGAGCCCGGGAGAAAAGCGCTTCGGGGTGGTGCTCTCTCCCGGCCCTTGCCCCGGAGCCTGGGGGACAGGCAAGGGGTCCACACTCCCAGGCCAAGGCAGTACCACATGCACACGTCTGTTCCTGCCCCCTGCACCGGCAGAGAGCTCGGGGGAGCCAGAGTCTGTCAGGCAGCTGCTGGGCTGGCCGCCTGTGTGGGAAGGGGCAGAGCCGACCTAGGGGCACACTGGGCCTCTTGCTCTCCCGGCTGCCCTGAGGCTGCTGGGCCAAAGAGGTCTTGGGCATCCAGCCCCTTGCTGGTCCCTTCCCTCTGACGAGGCCCTCTGAGCTCCAGCACCTTGCAGTGTGGAGACAGCCCCTGGCAGCAACCTCCTCTCCAAGGAGGCCTCAACCGAGGCCTAGGCCCAGGAGAAAGGCACCAGCGGGGATGAGCCTGGGGAGCGCCCGGGCATGACTGGACCCAGTCCCCGCAGCCTGCCCCTTGCTGGGGCAGTACCCCCGGAGGCCAGGAAGGTCTGGGCAAGGCTGGCCAGGGGCAGGGTCCCTGCTGGGTCCTGCCACTGGCCTGTGGGGCCTCTGAGCACAACCGGCCCTCTCCCGCTGGAAGACCTCCCCGGCTGCCTCCAAAGGCCGCTTTGCAAGCACTCTCGCCGGCTGTTCCCACCAGCCGCGCACAATGCTCCCGAGCCCTGGAGAAAAGCGCTTCGGGGTGGTGCTCTCTCCCGGCCCTTGCCCCGGAGCCTGGCGGCCAGGCAGGGGGTCCACTGTCTCAGGCCAAGGCAGAACCACATGCACACGTCTGTTCCTGCCCCCTGCACCGGCAGAGAGCTCGGGGGAGCCAGAGTCTGTCAGGCAGCTGCTGGGCTGGCCGCCTGTGTGGGAAGGGGCAGAGCCGACCTAGGGGCACACTGGGCCTCTTGCTCTCCCTGCTGCCCTGAGGCTGCTGGGCCAAAGAGGTCTTGGGCATCCAGCCCCTTGATGGTCCCTTCCCTCTGACGAGGCCCTCTGAGCTCCAGCACCTTGCAGTGTGGAGACAGCCCCTGCCAGCAACCTCCTCTCCAAGGAGGCCTCAACCGAGGCCTAGGCCCAGGGGAAAGGCACCAGCGGGGATGAGCCTGGGGAGGAGACCGGGCATGTCTGGACCCAGTCCCCGCAGCCTGCCCCTTGCTGGGGCAGTACCCCCGGAGGCCAGGAAGGTCTGGGCAAGGCTGGCCAGGGGCAGGGGCCCTGCTGGGTCCTGCCCCTGGCCTGTGGGGCCTCTGAGCACAACCGGCCCTCTCCCGCTGGAAGACCTCCCCGGCTGCCTCCAAAGGCCGCATTGCAAGCACTCTCGCCGGCTGTTCCCGCCAGCCGCGCACAATGCTCCCGAGCCCGGGAGAAAAGCGCTTCGGGGTGGTGCTCTCTCCCGGCCCTTGCCCCTGAGCCTGGGGGCCATGCAGGTGGTCCACACTCCCAGGCCAAGGCAGAACCACATGCACACGTCTGTTCCTGCCCCCTGCACCGGTAGAGAGCTCGGGGGAGCAAGAATCTGTCAGGCAGCTGCTGGGCTGTCTGCCTGTGTGGGAAGGGGCAGAGCCGACCTAGGGGCACACTGGGCCTCTTGCTCTCCCTGCTGCCCTGAGGCTGCTGGGCCAAAGAGGTCTTGGGCATCCAGCCTCTTGCTGGTCCCTTCCCTCTGACGAGGCCCTCTGAGCTCCAGCACCTTGCAGTGTGGAGACAGCCCCTGGCAGCAACCTCCTCTCCAAGGAGGCCTCAACCGAGGCCTAGGCCCGGGGGAAAGGCACCAGCGGGGATGAGCCTGGGGAGGCGCCCGGGCATGTCTGCACCCAGTCCCCGCAGCCTGCCCCTTGCTGGGGCAGTACCCGCGGAGGCCAGGAAGGGCTGGGCAAGGCTGGCCGGGGACAGGGGCCCTGCTGGGTCCTGCCCCTGGCCTGTGGGGCCTCTGAGCACAACCGGCCCTCTCCCGCTGGAGGACCTCCCCGGCTGCCTCCAAAGGCCGCTTTGCAAGCACTCTCGACGGGTGTTCCCGCCAGCCGCGCACAATGCTCCCGAGCCCTGGAGAAAAGCGCTTCGGGGTGGTGCTCTCTCCCGGCCCTTGCCCCGGAGCCTGGCGGCCAGGCAGGGGGTCCACTGTCTCAGGCCAAGGCAGAACCACATGCACACGTCTGTTCCTGCCCCCTGCACCGGCAGAGAGCTCGGGGGAGCCAGAGTCTGTCAGGCAGCTGCTGGGCTGGCCGCCTGTGTGGGAAGGGGCAGAGCCGACCTAGGGGCACACTGGGCCTCTTGCTCTCCCTGCTGCCCTGAGGCTGCTGGGCCAAAGAGGTCTTGGGCATCCAGCCCCTTGCTGGTCCCTTCCCTCTGACGAGGCCCTCTGAGCTCCAGCACCTTGCAGTGTGGAGACAGCCCCTGCCAGCAACCTCCTCTCCAAGGAGGCCTCAACCGAGGCCTAGGCCCAGGGGAAAGGCACCAGCGGGGATGAGCCTGGGGAGGAGCCCGGGCATGTCTGGACCCAGGCCCCGCAGCCTGCCCCTTGCTGGGGCAGTACCCCCGGATTCCAGGAAGGTCTGGGCAAGGCTGGCCAGGGGCAGGGGCCCTGCTTGGTCCTGCCCCTGGCCTGTGGGGCCTCTGAGCACAACCGGCCCTCTCCCGCTGGAAGACCTCCCCGGCTGCCTCCAAAGGCCGCATTGCAAGCACTCTCGCCGGCTGTTCCCGCCAGCCGCGCACAATGCTCCCGAGCCCGGGAGAAAAGCGCTTCGGGGTGGTGCTCTCTCCCGGCCCTTGCCCCTGAGCCTGGGGGCCATGCAGGGGGTCCACACTCCCAGGCCAAGGCAGAACCACATGCACACGTCTGTTCCTGCCCCCTGCACCGGCAGAGAGCTCGGGGGAGCAAGAATCTGTCAGGCAGCTGCTGGGCTGTCTGCCTGTGTGGGAAGGGGCAGAGCCGACCTAGGGGCACACTGGGCCTCTTGCTTCCCTGCTGCCCTGAGGCTGCTGGGCCAAAGAGGTCTTGGGCATCCAGCCCCTTGCTGGTCCCTTCCCTCTGACGAGGCCCTCTGAGCTCCAGCACCTTGCAGTGTGGAGACAGCCCCTGCCAGCAACCTCCTCTCCAAGGAGGCCTCAACCGAGGCCTAGGCCCAGGGGCAAGGCACCAGCGGGGTTGAGCCTGGGGAGGCGCCCGGGCATGTCTGGACCCAGTCCCCGCAGCCTGCCCCTTGCTTGGGCAGTACCCCCGCAGGCCAGGAAGGTCTGGGCAAGGCTGGCCAGGGGCAGGGGCCCTGCTGGGTCCTGCCCCTGGCCTGTGGGGCCTCTGAGCACAACCGGCCCTCTCCCGCTGGAAGACCTCCCCGGCTGCCTCCAAAGGCCGCTTTGCAAGCACTCTCGCCGGCTGTACCCGCCAGCCACGCACAATGCTCCTGAGCCCGGGAGAAAAGCGCTTCGGGGTGGTGCTCTCTCCCGGCCCTTGCCCCTGAGCCTGGGGGCCAGGCAGGGGGTCCACACTCCCAACCAAGGCAGAACCACATGCACACGTCTGTTCCTGCCCCCTGCACCGGCAGAGAGCTCGGGGGAGCCAGAGTCTGTCAGGCAGCTGCTGGGCTGGCCACCTGTGTGGGAAGGGGCAGAGCCGACCTAGGGGCACACTGGGCCTCTTGCTCTCCCGGCTGCCCTGAGGCTGCTGGGCCAAAGAGGTCTTGGGCATCCAGCCCCTTGCTGGTCCCTTCCCTCTGACGAGGCCCTCTGAGCTCCAGCACCTTGCAGTGTGGAGACAGCCCCTGGCAGCAACCTCCTCTCCAAGGAGGCCTCAACCGAGGCCTAGGCCCAGGAGAAAGGCACCAGCGGGGATGAGCCTGGGGAGCGCCCGGGCATTACAGGACCCAGTCCCCGCAGCCTGCCCCTTGCTGGGGCAGTACCCCCGGAGGCCAGGAAGGTCTGGGCAAGGCTGGCCAGGGGCAGGGTCCCTGCTGGGTCCTGCCACTGGCCTGTGGGGCCTCTGAGCACAACCGGCCCTCTCCCGCTGGAAGACCTCCCCGGCTGCCTCCAAAGGCCGCTTTGCAAGCACTCTCGCCGGCTGTTCCCACCAGCCGCGCACAATGCTCCCTAGTCCGGGAGAAAAGCGCTTCGGGGTGGTGCTCTCTCCCGGCCCTTGCCCCGGAGCCTGGCGGCCAGGCAGGGGGTCCACTGTCTCAGGCCAAGGCAGAACCACATGCACACGTCTGTTCCTGCCCCCTGCACCGGCAGAGAGCTCGGGGGAGCCAGAGTCTGTCAGGCAGCTGCTGGGCTGGACGCCTGTGTGGGAAGGGGCAGAGCCGACCTAGGGGCACACTGGGCCTCTTGCTCTCCCTGCTGCCCTGAGGCTGCTGGGCCAAAGAGGTCTTGGGCATCCAGCCCCTTGCTGGTCCCTTCCCTCTGACGAGGCCCTCTGAGCTCCAGCACCTTGCAGTGTGGAGACAGCCCCTGCCAGCAACCTCCTCTCCAAGGAGGCCTCAACCGAGGCCTAGGCCCAGGGGAAAGGCACCAGCGGGGATGAGCCTGGGGAGGAGACCGGGCATGTCTGGACCCAGTCCCCGCAGCCTGCCCCTTGCTGGGGCAGTACCCCCGGAGGCCAGGAAGGTCTGGGCAAGGCTGGCCAGGGGCAGGGGCCCTGCTGGGTCCTGCCCCTGGCCTGTGGGGCCTCTGAGCACAACCGGCCCTCTCCCGCTGGAAGACCTCCCCGGCTGCCTCCAAAGGCCGCATTGCAAGCACTCTCGCCGGCTGTTCCCGCCAGCCGCGCACAATGCTCCCGAGCCCGGGAAAAAAGCGCTTCGGGGTGGTGCTCTCTCCCGGCCCTTGCCCCTGAGCCTGGGGGCCATGCAGGGGGTCCACACTCCCAGGCCAAGGCAGAACCACATGCACACGTCTGTTCCTGCCCCCTGCACCGGTAGAGAGCTCGGGGGAGCAAGAATCTGTCAGGCAGCTGCTGGGCTGTCTGCCTGTGTGGGAAGGGGCAGAGCCGACCTAGGGGCACACTGGGCCTCTTGCTCTCCCTGCTGCCCTGAGGCTGCTGGGCCAAAGAGGTCTTGGGAATCCAGCCTCTTGCTGGTCCCTTCCCTCTGACGAGGCCCTCTGAGCTCCAGCACCTTGCAGTGTGGAGACAGCCCCTGGCAGCAACCACCTCTCCAAGGAGGCCTCAACCGAGGCCTAGGCCCGGGGCAAAGGCACCAGCGGGGATGAGCCTGGGGAGGCGCCCGGGCATGTCTGCACCCAGTCCCCGCAGCCTGCCCCTTGCTGGGGCAGTACCCGCGGAGGCCAGGAAGGTCTGGGCAAGGCTGGCAGGGGACAGGGGCCCTGCTGGGTCCTGCCCCTGGCCTGTGGGGCCTCTGAGCACAACCGGCCCTCTCCCGCTGGAAGACCTCCCCGGCTGCCTCCAAAGGCCGCTTTGCAAGCACTCTCGACGGGTGTTCCCGCCAGCCGCGCACAATGATCCCGAGCCCTGGAGAAAAGCGCTTCGGGGTGGTGATGTCTCCGGCCCTTGCCCCGGAGCCTGGGGGCCAGGCAGGGGGTCCACACTCCCAGGCCAAGGCAGAACCACATGCACACGTCTGTTCCTGCCCCCTGCACCGGCAGAGATCTCGGGGCAGCCAGAGTCTGTCAGGCAGCTGCTGGGCTGGCCGCCTGTGTGGGAAGGGGCAGAGCCGACCTAGGGGCACACTGGGCCTCTTGCTCTCCCTGCTGCCCTGAGGCTGCTGGGCCAAAGAGGTCTTGGGCATCCAGCCCCTTGCTGGTCCCTTCCCTCTGACGAGGCCCTCTGAGCTCCAGCACCTTGCAGTGTGGAGACAGCCCCTGCCAGCAACCTCCTCTCCAAGGAGGCCTCAACCGAGGCCTAGGCCCAGGGGAAAGGCACCAGCGGGGATGAGCCTGGGGAGGCGTCCGGCATGTCTGGACCCAGTCCCCGCAGCCTGCCCCTTGCTGGGGCAGTACCCCCGGAGGCCAGGAAGGTCTGGGCAAGGCTGGCCAGGGGCAGGGGCCCTGCTGCGTCCTGCCCCTGGCCTGTGGGGCCTCTGAGCACAACCGGCCCTCTCCCGCTGGAAGACCTCCCCGGCTGCCTCCAAAGGCCGCTTTGCAAGCACTCTCGCCGGCTGTTCCCGCCAGCCGCGCACAATGCTCCCGAGCCCGGGAGAAAAGCGCTTCGGGGTGGTGCTCTCTCCCGGCCCTTGCCCCGGAACCTGGGGGCCAGGCAGGGGGTCCACACTCCCAGGCCAAGGCAGAACCACATGCACACGTCTGTTCCTGCCCCCTGCACCGGCAGAGAGCTCGGGGGAGCCAGTCTGTCAGGCAGCTGCTGGGCTGCCCTCCTGTGTGGGAAGGGGCAGAGCCGACCTAGGGGCACACTGGGCCTCTTGCTCTCCCTGCTGCCCTGAGGTTGCTGGGCCAAAGAGGTCTTGGGCATCCAGCCCCTTGCTGGTCCCTTCCCTCTGACGAGGCCCTCTGAGCTCCAGCACCTTGCAGTGTGGAGACAGCCCCTGCCAGCAACCTCCTCTCCAAGGAGGCCTCAAGCGAGGCCTAGGCCCAGGGGAAAGGCACCAGCGGGGATGAGGCTTGGGAGGCGCCGGGCATGTCTGGACCCAGTCCCCGCAGCCTGCCCCTTGCTGGGGCAGGACCCCCGGAGGCCAGGAAGGTCTGGGCAAGGCTGGCCAGGGGCAGGGGCCCTGCTGGGTCCTGCCCCTGGCCTGTGGGGCCTCTGAGCACAACCGGCCCTCTCCCGCTGGAAGACCTCCCCGGCTGCCTCCAAAGGCCGCTTTGCAAGCACTCTCGCCGGCTGTTCCCGCCAGCCGCGCACAATGCTCCCGAGCCCGGGAGAAAAGCGCTTCGGGGTGGTGCTCTCTCCCGGCCCTTGCCCCGGAGCCTGGGGGACAGGCAGGGGGTCCACACTCCCAGGCCAAGGCAGAACCACATGCACACGTCTGTTCCTGCCCCCTGCACCGGCAGAGAGCTCAGGGGAGCCAGAGTCTGTCAGGCAGCTGCTGGGCTGGCCGCCTGTGTGGGAAGGGGCAGAGCCGACCTAGGGGCACACTGGGCCTCATGCTCTCCCGGCTGCCCTGAGGCTGCTGGGCCAAAGAGGTCTTGGGCATCCAGCCCCTTGCTGGTCCCTTCCCTCTGACGAGGCCCTCTGAGCTCCAGCACCTTGCAGTGTGGAGACAGCCCCTGGCAGCAACCTCCTCTCCAAGGAGGCCTCAACCGAGGCCTAGGCCCAGGAGAAAGGCACCAGCGGGGATGAGCCTGGGGAGCGCCCGGGCATGACTGGACCCAGTCCCCGCAGCCTGCCCCTTGCTGGGGCAGTACCCCCGGAGGCCAGGAAGGTCTGGGCAAGGCTGGCCAGGGGCAGGGTCCCTGCTGGGTCCTGCCACTGGCCTGTGGGGCCTCTGAGCACAACCGGCCCTCTCCCGCTGGAAGACCTCCCCGGCTGCCTCCAAAGGCCGCTTTGCAAGCACTCTCGCCGGCTGTTCCCGCCAGCCGCGCACAATGCTCCCGAGCCCTGGAGAAAAGCGCTTCGGGGTGGTGCTCTCTCCCGGCCCTTGCCCCGGAGCCTGGGGGACAGGCAGGGGGTCCACTGTCTCAGGCCAAGGCAGAACCACATGCACACGTCTGTTCCTGCCCCCTGCACCGGCAGAGAGCTCGGGGGAGCCAGAGTCTGTCAGGCAGCTGCTGGGCTGGCCGCCTGTGTGGGAAGGGGCAGAGCCGACCTAGGGGCACACTGGGCCTCTTGCTCTCCCTGCTGCCCTGAGGCTGCTGGGCCAAAGAGGTCTTGGGCATCCAGCCTCTTGCTGGTCCCTTCCCTCTGACGAGGCCCTCTGAGCTCCAGCACCTTGCAGTGTGGAGACAGCCCCTGGCAGCAACCTCCTCTCCAAGGAGGCCTCAAGCGAGGCCTAGGCCCGGGGGAAAGGCACCAGCGGGGATGAGCCTGGGGAGGCGCCCGGGCATGTCTGGACCCAGTCCCCGCAGCCTGCCCCTTGCTGGGGCAGTACCCCCGGAGGCCAGGAAGGTCTGGGCAAGGCTGGCCAGGGGCAGGGGCCCTGCTGGACCCTGCCCCTGGCCTGTGGGGCCTCTGAACACAACCGGCCCTCTCCCGCTGGAATACCTCCCCGGCTGCCTCCAAAGGCCGCTTTGCAAGCACTCTCGACGGGTGTTCCCGCCAGCCGCGCACAATGCTCCCGAGCCCTGGAGAAAAGCGCTTCGGGGTGGTGCTGTCTCCCGGCCCTTGCCCCGGAGCCTGGGGGCCAGGCAGGGGGTCCACACTCCCAGGCCAAGGCAGAACCACATGCACACGTCTGTTCCTGCCCCCTGCACCGGCAGAGAGCTCGGGGGAGCCAGAGTCTGTCAGGCAGCTGCTGGGCTGGCCGCCTGTGTGGGAAGGGGCAGAGCCGACCTAGGGGCACACTGGGCCTCTTGCTCTCCCTGCTGCCCTGAGGCTGCTGGGCCAAAGAGGTCTTGGGCATCCAGCCCCTTGCTGGTCCCTTCCCTCTGACGAGGCCCTCTGAGCTCCAGCACCTTGCAGTGTGGAGACAGCCCCTGCCAGCAACCTCCTCTCCAAGGAGGCCTCAACCGAGGCCTAGGGCCAGGGGAAAGGCACCAGCGGGGTTGAGCCTGGGGAGGCGCCCGGGCATGTCTGGACCCAGTCCCCGCAGCCTGCCCCTTGCTGGGGCAGTACCCCCGGAGGCCAGGAAGGTCTGGGCAAGGCTGGCCAGGGGCAGGGGCCCTGCTGGGTCCCGCCCCTGGCCTGTGGGGCCTCTGAGCACAACCGGCCCTCTCCCGCTGGAAGACCTCCCCGGCTGCCTCCAAAGGCCGCTTTGCAAGCACTCTCGCCGGCTCTACCCGCCAGCCACGCACAATGCTCCTGAGCCCGGGAGAAAAGCGCTTCGGGGTGGTGCTCTCTCCCGGCCCTTGCCCCTGAGCCTGGGGGCCAGGCAGGGGGTCCACACTCCCAACTAAGGCAGAACCACATGCACACGTCTGTTCCTGCCCCCTGCACCGGCAGAGAGCTCGGGGGAGCCAGAGTCTGTCAGGCAGCTGCTGGGCTGGCCGCCTGTGTGGGAAGGGGCAGAGCCGACCTAGGGGCACACTGGGCCTCTTGCTCTCCCTGCTGCCCTGAGGCTGCTGGGCCAAAGAGGTCTTGGGCATCCAGCCCCTTGCTGGTCCCTTCCCTCTGACGAGGCCCTCTGAGCTCCAGCACCTTGCAGTGTGGAGACAGCCCCTGCCAGCAACCTCCTCTCCAAGGAGGCCTCAAGCGAGGCCTAGGCCCAGGGGAAAGGCACCAGCGGGGATGAGCCTGGGGAGGCGCCCGGGCATGTCTGGACCCAGTCCCCGCAGCCTGCCCCTTGCTGGGGCAGTACCCCCGGAGGCCAGGAAGGTCTGGGCAAGGCTGGCCAGGGGCAGGGGCCCTGCTGTGTCCTGCCCCTGGCCTGTGGGGCCTCTGAGCACAACCGGCCCTCTCCCGCTGGAAGACCTCCCCGGCTGCCTCCAAAGGCCGCTTTGCAAGCACTCTCGCCGGCTGTTCCCGCCAGCCGCGCACTGTGCTCCCGAGCCCGGGAGAAAAGCGCTTCGGGGTGGTGTTCTCTCCCGGCCCTTGCCCCGGAGCCTGGGGGCCAGGCAGGGGGTCCACACTCCCAGGCCAAGGCAGAACCACATGCACACGTCTGTTCCTGCCCCCTGCACCGGCAGAGAGCTCGGGGGAGCCAGAGTCTGTCAGGCAGCTGCTGGGCTGGCCGCCTGTGTGGGAAGGGGCAGAGCCGACCTAGGGGCACACTGGGCCTCTTGCTCTCCCTGCTGCCCTGAGGCTGCTGGGCCAAAGAGGTCTTGGGCATCCAGCCCCTTGCTGGTCCCTTCCCTCTGACGAGGCCCTCTGTGCTCCAGCACCTTGCAGTGTGGAGACAGCCCCTGCCAGCAACCTCCTCTCCAAGGAGGCCTCAACCGAGGCCTAGGCCCAGGGGAAAATCACCAGCGGGGATGAGCCTGGGGAGGCGCCCGGGCATGTCTGGACCCAGTCCCCACAGCCTGCCCCTTGCTGGGGCAGTACCCCCGGAGGCCAGGAAGGTCTGGGCAAGGCTGGCCAGGGGCAGGGGCCCTGCTGGGTCCTGCCCCTGGCCTGTGGGGCCTCTGAGCACAACCGGCCCTCTCCCGCTGGAAGACCTCCCCGGCTGCCTCCAAAGGCCGCTTTTCAAGCACTCTCGCTGGCTGTTCCCGCCAGCCGCGCACAATGCTCCCGAGCCCGGGAGAAAAGCGCTTCGGGGTGGTGCTCTCTCCCGGCCCTTGCCCCGGAGCCTGGGGGCCATGCAGGGGGTCCACACTCCCAGGCCAAGGCAGAACCACATGCACACGTCTGTTCCTGCCCCCTGCACCGGCAGAGAGCTCGGGGCAGCCAGAGTCTGTCAGGCAGCTGCTGGGCTGGCCGCCTGTGTGGGAAGGGGCAGAGCCGACCTAGGGGCACACTGGGCCTCTTGCTCTCCCTGCTGCCCTGAAGCTGCTGGGCCAAAGAGGTCTTGGGCATCCAGCCCCTTGCTGGTCCCTTCCCTCTGACGAGGCCCTCTGAGCTCCAGCACCATGCAGTGTGGAGACAGCCCCTGGCAGCATCCTCCTCTCCAAGGAGGCCTCAAGCGAGGCCTAGGCCCAGGGGAAAGGCACCAGCGGGGATGAGCCTGGGGAGGCGCCCGGGCATGTCTGGACCCAGTCCCCGCAGCCTGCCCCTTGCTGGGGCAGTACCCCCGGAGGCCAGGAAGGTCTGGGCAAGGCTGGCCAGGGGCAGGGGCCCTACTGGGTCCTGCCCCTGGCCTGTGGGGCCTCTGAGCACAACCGGCCCTCTCCCGCTGGAAGACCTCCCCGGCTGCCTCCAAAGGCCGCTTTGCAAGCACTCTCGCCGGCTGTTCCCGCCAGCCGCGCACAATGCTCCCGAGCCCGGGAGAAAAGCGCTTCGGGGTGGTGCTCTCTCCCGGCCCTTGCCCCTGAGCCTGGGGGCCAGGCAGAGGGTCCACACTCCCAGGCCAAGGCAGAACCACACATGCACACGTGTGTTCCTGCCCCCTGCCCCGGCAGAGAGCTCGGGGCAGCCAGAGTCTGTCAGGCAGCTGCTGGGCTGGCCGCCTGTGTGGGACGGGGCAGAGCTGACCTAGGGGCACACTGGGCCTCTTGCTCTCCCTGCTGCCCTGAGGCTGCTGGGCCAAAGAGGTCTTGGGCATCCAGCCCCTTGCTGGTCCCTTCCCTCTGACGAGGCCCTCTGTGCTCCAGCACCTTGCAATGTGGAGACAGCCCCTGCCAGCAACCTCCTCTCCAAGGAGGCCTCAACCGAGGCCTAGGCCCAGGGGAAAGGCACCAGCGGGGATGAGCCTGGGGAGGCGCCCGGGCATGTCTGGTCCCGCAGCCTGCCCCTTGCTGGGGCAGTACCCCCGGAGGCCAGGAAGGTCTGGGCAAGGCTGGCCAGGGGCAGGGGCCCTGCTGGGTCCTGCCCCTGGCCTGTGGGGCCTCTGAGCACAACCGGCCCTCTCCCGCTGGAAGACCTCCCCGGCTGCCTCCAAAGGTCGCTTTGCAAGCACTCTCGCCGGCTGTTCCCGCCAGCCGCGCACAATGCTCCCGAGCCCGGGAGAAAAGCGCTTCGGGGTGGTGCTCTCTCCCGGCCCTTGCCCCTGAGCCTGGGGGCCAGGCAGGGTGTCCACACTCCAAGGCCAAGGCAGAACCACACATGCACACGTCGGTTCCTGCCCCATGCACCGGCAGAGAGCTCGGGGGAGCCAGAGTCTGTCAGGCAGCTGCTGGGCTGGCCGCCTGTGTGGAAAGGGGCAGAGCCGACCTAGGGGCACACTGGGCCTCTTGCTCTCCCTGCTGCCCTGAGGCTGCTGGGCCAAAGAGGTCTTGGGCATCCAGCCCCTTGCTGGTCCCTTCCCTCTGACGAGGCCCTCTGAGCTCCAGCACCTTGCAGTGTGGAGACAGCCCCTGCCAGCAACCTCCTCTCCAAGGAGGCCTCAAGCGAGGCCTAGGCCCAGGGGAAAGGCACCAGCGGGGATGAGCCTGGGGAGGCGCCCGGGCATGTCTGGTCCCGCAGCCTGCCCCTTGCTGGGGCAGTACCCCCGGAGGCCAGGAAGGTCTGGGCAAGGCTGGCCAGGGGCAGGGGCCCTGCTGGGTCCTGCCCCTGGCCTGTGGGGCCTCTGAGCACAACCGGCCCTCTCCCGCTGGAAGACCTCCCCGGCTGCCTCCAAAGGCCGCTTTGCAAGCACTCTCGCCGGCTGTTCCCTCCAGCCGCGCACAATGCTCCCGAGCCCGGGAGAAAAGCGCTTCGGGGTGGTGCTCTCTCCCGGCCCTTGCCCCTGAGCCTGGGGGCCAGGCAGGGTGTCCACACTCCAAGGCCAAGGCAGAACCACACATGCACACGTCGGTTCCTGCCCCCTGCACCGGCAGAGAGCTCGGGGCAGCCAGAGTCTGTCAGGCAGCTGCTGGGCTGGCCGCCTGTGTGGGAAGGGGCAGAGCCGACCTAGGGGCACACTGGGCCTCTTGCTCTCCCTGCTGCCCTGAGGCTGCTGGGCCAAAGAGGTCTTGGGCATCCAGCCCCTTGCTGGTCCCTTCCCTCTGACGAGGCCCTCTGAGCTCCAGCACCTTGCAGTGTGGAGACAGCCCCTGCCAGCAACCTCCTCTCCAAGGAGGCCTCAAGCGAGGCCTAGGCCCAGGGGAAAGGCACCAGCGGGGATGAGCCTGGGGAGGCGCCCGGGCATGTCTGGACCCAGTCCCCGCAGCCTGCCCCTTGCTGGGGCAGTACCCCCGGAGGCCAGGAAGGTCTGGGCAAGGCTGGCCAGGGGCAGGGGCCCTACTGGGTCCTGCCCCTGGCCTGTGGGGCCTCTGAGCACAACCGGCCCTCTCCCGCTGGAAGACCTCCCCGGCTGCCTCCAAAGGCCGCTTTGCAAGCACTCTCGCCGGCTGTTCCCGCCAGCCGCGCACAATGCTCCCGAGCCCGGGAGAAAAGCGCTTCGGGGTGGTGCTCTCTCCCGGCCCTTGCCCCTGAGCCTGGGGGCCAGGCAGGGGGTCCACACTCCCAGGCCAAGGCAGAACCACACATGCACACGTGTGTTCCTGCCCCCTGCCCCGGCAGAGAGCTCGGGGCAGCCAGAGTCTGTCAGGCAGCTGCTGGGCTGGCCGCCTGTGTGGGACGGGGCAGAGCTGACCTAGGGGCACACTGGGCCTCTTGCTCTCCCTGCTGCCCTGAGGCTGCTGGGCCAAAGAGGTCTTGGGCATCCAGCCCCTTGCTGGTCCCTTCCCTCTGACGAGGCCCTCTGTGCTCCAGCACCTTGCAGTGTGGAGACAGCCCCTGCCAGCAACCTCCTCTCCAAGGAGGCCTCAACCGAGGCCTAGGCCCAGGGGAAAGGCACCAGCGGGGATGAGCCTGGGGAGGAGCCCGGGCATGTCTGGACCCAGGCCCCGCAGCCTGCCCCTTGCTGGGGCAGTACCCCCGGATTCCAGGAAGGTCTGGGCAAGGCTGGCCAGGGGCAGGGGCCCTGCTTGGTCCTGCCCCTGGCCTGTGGGGCCTCTGAGCACAACCGGCCCTCTCCCGCTGGAAGACCTCCCCGGCTGCCTCCAAAGGCCGCATTGCAAGCACTCTCGCCGGCTGTTCCCGCCAGCCGCGCACAATGCTCCCGAGCCCGGGAGAAAAGCGCTTCGGGGTGGTGCTCTCTCCCGGCCCTTGCCCCTGAGCCTGGGGGCCATGCAGGGGGTCCACACTCCCAGGCCAAGGCAGAACCACATGCACACGTCTGTTCCTGCCCCCTGCACCGGCAGAGAGCTCGGGGGAGCAAGAATCTGTCAGGCAGCTGCTGGGCTGTCTGCCTGTGTGGGAAGGGGCAGAGCCGACCTAGGGGCACACTGGGCCTCTTGCTTCCCTGCTGCCCTGAGGCTGCTGGGCCAAAGAGGTCTTGGGCATCCAGCCCCTTGCTGGTCCCTTCCCTCTGACGAGGCCCTCTGAGCTCCAGCACCTTGCAGTGTGGAGACAGCCCCTGCCAGCAACCTCCTCTCCAAGGAGGCCTCAACCGAGGCCTAGGCCCAGGGGCAAGGCACCAGCGGGGTTGAGCCTGGGGAGGCGCCCGGGCATGTCTGGACCCAGTCCCCGCAGCCTGCCCCTTGCTTGGGCAGTACCCCCGCAGGCCAGGAAGGTCTGGGCAAGGCTGGCCAGGGGCAGGGGCCCTGCTGGGTCCTGCCCCTGGCCTGTGGGGCCTCTGAGCACAACCGGCCCTCTCCCGCTGGAAGACCTCCCCGGCTGCCTCCAAAGGCCGCTTTGCAAGCACTCTCGCCGGCTGTACCCGCCAGCCACGCACAATGCTCCTGAGCCCGGGAGAAAAGCGCTTCGGGGTGGTGCTCTCTCCCGGCCCTTGCCCCTGAGCCTGGGGGCCAGGCAGGGGGTCCACACTCCCAACCAAGGCAGAACCACATGCACACGTCTGTTCCTGCCCCCTGCACCGGCAGAGAGCTCGGGGGAGCCAGAGTCTGTCAGGCAGCTGCTGGGCTGGCCACCTGTGTGGGAAGGGGCAGAGCCGACCTAGGGGCACACTGGGCCTCTTGCTCTCCCGGCTGCCCTGAGGCTGCTGGGCCAAAGAGGTCTTGGGCATCCAGCCCCTTGCTGGTCCCTTCCCTCTGACGAGGCCCTCTGAGCTCCAGCACCTTGCAGTGTGGAGACAGCCCCTGGCAGCAACCTCCTCTCCAAGGAGGCCTCAACCGAGGCCTAGGCCCAGGAGAAAGGCACCAGCGGGGATGAGCCTGGGGAGCGCCCGGGCATTACAGGACCCAGTCCCCGCAGCCTGCCCCTTGCTGGGGCAGTACCCCCGGAGGCCAGGAAGGTCTGGGCAAGGCTGGCCAGGGGCAGGGTCCCTGCTGGGTCCTGCCACTGGCCTGTGGGGCCTCTGAGCACAACCGGCCCTCTCCCGCTGGAAGACCTCCCCGGCTGCCTCCAAAGGCCGCTTTGCAAGCACTCTCGCCGGCTGTTCCCACCAGCCGCGCACAATGCTCCCTAGTCCGGGAGAAAAGCGCTTCGGGGTGGTGCTCTCTCCCGGCCCTTGCCCCGGAGCCTGGCGGCCAGGCAGGGGGTCCACTGTCTCAGGCCAAGGCAGAACCACATGCACACGTCTGTTCCTGCCCCCTGCACCGGCAGAGAGCTCGGGGGAGCCAGAGTCTGTCAGGCAGCTGCTGGGCTGGACGCCTGTGTGGGAAGGGGCAGAGCCGACCTAGGGGCACACTGGGCCTCTTGCTCTCCCTGCTGCCCTGAGGCTGCTGGGCCAAAGAGGTCTTGGGCATCCAGCCCCTTGCTGGTCCCTTCCCTCTGACGAGGCCCTCTGAGCTCCAGCACCTTGCAGTGTGGAGACAGCCCCTGCCAGCAACCTCCTCTCCAAGGAGGCCTCAACCGAGGCCTAGGCCCAGGGGAAAGGCACCAGCGGGGATGAGCCTGGGGAGGAGACCGGGCATGTCTGGACCCAGTCCCCGCAGCCTGCCCCTTGCTGGGGCAGTACCCCCGGAGGCCAGGAAGGTCTGGGCAAGGCTGGCCAGGGGCAGGGGCCCTGCTGGGTCCTGCCCCTGGCCTGTGGGGCCTCTGAGCACAACCGGCCCTCTCCCGCTGGAAGACCTCCCCGGCTGCCTCCAAAGGCCGCATTGCAAGCACTCTCGCCGGCTGTTCCCGCCAGCCGCGCACAATGCTCCCGAGCCCGGGAGAAAAGCGCTTCGGGGTGGTGCTCTCTCCCGGCCCTTGCCCCTGAGCCTGGGGGCCATGCAGGGGGTCCACACTCCCAGGCCAAGGCAGAACCACATGCACACGTCTGTTCCTGCCCCCTGCACCGGTAGAGAGCTCGGGGGAGCAAGAATCTGTCAGGCAGCTGCTGGGCTGTCTGCCTGTGTGGGAAGGGGCAGAGCCGACCTAGGGGCACACTGGGCCTCTTGCTCTCCCTGCTGCCCTGAGGCTGCTGGGCCAAAGAGGTCTTGGGAATCCAGCCTCTTGCTGGTCCCTTCCCTCTGACGAGGCCCTCTGAGCTCCAGCACCTTGCAGTGTGGAGACAGCCCCTGGCAGCAACCACCTCTCCAAGGAGGCCTCAACCGAGGCCTAGGCCCGGGGCAAAGGCACCAGCGGGGATGAGCCTGGGGAGGCGCCCGGGCATGTCTGCACCCAGTCCCCGCAGCCTGCCCCTTGCTGGGGCAGTACCCGCGGAGGCCAGGAAGGTCTGGGCAAGGCTGGCAGGGGACAGGGGCCCTGCTGGGACCTGCCCCTGGCCTGTGGGGCCTCTGAGCACAACCGGCCCTCTCCCGCTGGAAGACCTCCCCGGCTGCCTCCAAAGGCCGCTTTGCAAGCACTCTCGACGGGTGTTCCCGCCAGCCGCGCACAATGATCCCGAGCCCTGGAGAAAAGCGCTTCGGGGTGGTGATGTCTCCGGCCCTTGCCCCGGAGCCTGGGGGCCAGGCAGGGGGTCCACACTCCCAGGCCAAGGCAGAACCACATGCACACGTCTGTTCCTGCCCCCTGCACCGGCAGAGATCTCGGGGCAGCCAGAGTCTGTCAGGCAGCTGCTGGGCTGGCCGCCTGTGTGGGAAGGGGCAGAGCCGACCTAGGGGCACACTGGGCCTCTTGCTCTCCCTGCTGCCCTGAGGCTGCTGGGCCAAAGAGGTCTTGGGCATCCAGCCCCTTGCTGGTCCCTTCCCTCTGACGAGGCCCTCTGAGCTCCAGCACCTTGCAGTGTGGAGACAGCCCCTGCCAGCAACCTCCTCTCCAAGGAGGCCTCAACCGAGGCCTAGGCCCAGGGGAAAGGCACCAGCGGGGATGAGCCTGGGGAGGCGTCCGGCATGTCTGGACCCAGTCCCCGCAGCCTGCCCCTTGCTGGGGCAGTACCCCCGGAGGCCAGGAAGGTCTGGGCAAGGCTGGCCAGGGGCAGGGGCCCTGCTGCGTCCTGCCCCTGGCCTGTGGGGCCTCTGAGCACAACCGGCCCTCTCCCGCTGGAAGACCTCCCCGGCTGCCTCCAAAGGC
This sequence comes from Cervus elaphus, assembly GCF_910594005.1. Lineage (NCBI taxonomy): Eukaryota > Metazoa > Chordata > Mammalia > Artiodactyla > Cervidae > Cervus > Cervus elaphus. Next base: position 3,769,274 of record NC_057848.1, read on the forward strand.
CGCTTTGCAAGCACTCTCGCCGGCTGTTCCCGCCAGCCGCGCACAATGCTCCCGAGCCCGGGAGAAAAGCGCTTCGGGGTGGTGCTCTCTCCCGGCCCTTGCCCCGGAACCTGGGGGCCAGGCAGGGGGTCCACACTCCCAGGCCAAGGCAGAACCACATGCACACGTCTGTTCCTGCCCCCTGCACCGGCAGAGAGCTCGGGGGAGCCAGTCTGTCAGGCAGCTGCTGGGCTGCCCTCCTGTGTGGGAAGGGGCAGAGCCGACCTAGGGGCACACTGGGCCTCTTGCTCTCCCTGCTGCCCTGAGGTTGCTGGGCCAAAGAGGTCTTGGGCATCCAGCCCCTTGCTGGTCCCTTCCCTCTGACGAGGCCCTCTGAGCTCCAGCACCTTGCAGTGTGGAGACAGCCCCTGCCAGCAACCTCCTCTCCAAGGAGGCCTCAAGCGAGGCCTAGGCCCAGGGGAAAGGCACCAGCGGGGATGAGGCTTGGGAGGCGCCGGGCATGTCTGGACCCAGTCCCCGCAGCCTGCCCCTTGCTGGGGCAGGACCCCCGGAGGCCAGGAAGGTCTGGGCAAGGCTGGCCAGGGGCAGGGGCCCTGCTGGGTCCTGCCCCTGGCCTGTGGGGCCTCTGAGCACAACCGGCCCTCTCCCGCTGGAAGACCTCCCCGGCTGCCTCCAAAGGCCGCTTTGCAAGCACTCTCGCCGGCTGTTCCCGCCAGCCGCGCACAATGCTCCCGAGCCCGGGAGAAAAGCGCTTCGGGGTGGTGCTCTCTCCCGGCCCTTGCCCCGGAGCCTGGGGGACAGGCAGGGGGTCCACACTCCCAGGCCAAGGCAGAACCACATGCACACGTCTGTTCCTGCCCCCTGCACCGGTAGAGAGCTCAGGGGAGCCAGAGTCTGTCAGGCAGCTGCTGGGCTGGCCGCCTGTGTGGGAAGGGGCAGAGCCGACCTAGGGGCACACTGGGCCTCATGCTCTCCCGGCTGCCCTGAGGCTGCTGGGCCAAAGAGGTCTTGGGCATCCAGCCCCTTGCTGGTCCCTTCCCTCTGACGAGGCCCTCTGAGCTCCAGCAACTTGCAGTGTGGAGACAGCCCCTGGCAGCAACCTCCTCTCCAAGGAGGCCTCAACCGAGCCCTAGGCCCGGGAGAAAGGCACCAGCGGGGATGAGCCTGGGGAGCGCCCGGGCATGACTGGACCCAGTCCCCGCAGCCTGCCCCTTGCTGGGGCAGTACCCCCGGAGGCCAGGAAGGTCTGGGCAAGGCTGGCCAGGGGCAGGGTCCCTGCTGGGTCCTGCCACTGGCCTGTGGGGCCTCTGAGCACAACCGGCCCTCTCCCGCTGGAAGACCTCCCCGGCTGCCTCCAAAGGCCGCTTTGCAAGCACTCTCGCCGGCTGTTCCCGCCAGCCGCGCACAATGCTCCCGAGCCCTGGAGAAAAGCGCTTCGGGGTGGTGCTCTCTCCCGGCCCTTGCCCCGGAGCCTGGGGGACAGGCAGGGGGTCCACTGTCTCAGGCCAAGGCAGAACCACATGCACACGTCTGTTCCTGCCCCCTGCACCGGCAGAGAGCTCGGGGGAGCCAGAGTCTGTCAGGCAGCTGCTGGGTTGGCCGCCTGTGTGGGAAGGGGCAGAGCCGACCTAGGGGCACACTGGGCCTCTTGCTCTCCCTGCTGCCCTGAGGCTGCTGGGCCAAAGAGGTCTTGGGCATCCAGCCTCTTGCTGGTCCCTTCCCTCTGACGAGGCCCTCTGAGCTCCAGCACCTTGCAGTGTGGAGACAGCCCCTGGCAGCAACCTCCTCTCCAAGGAGGCCTCAAGCGAGGCCTAGGCCCGGGGGAAAGGCACCAGCGGGGATGAGCCTGGGGAGGCGCCCGGGCATGTCTGGACCCAGTCCCCGCAGCCTGCCCCTTGCTGGGGCAGTACCCCCGGAGGCCAGGAAGGTCTGGGCAAGGCTGGCCAGGGGCAGGGGCCCTGCTGGACCCTGCCCCTGGCCTGTGGGGCCTCTGAACACAACCGGCCCTCTCCCGCTGGAATACCTCCCCGGCTGCCTCCAAAGGCCGCTTTGCAAGCACTCTCGACGGGTGTTCCCGCCAGCCGCGCACAATGCTCCCGAGCCCTGGAGAAAAGCGCTTCGGGGTGGTGCTGTCTCCCGGCCCTTGCCCCGGAGCCTGGGGGCCAGGCAGGGGGTCCACACTCCCAGGCCAAGGCAGAACCACATGCACACGTCTGTTCCTGCCCCCTGCACCGGCAGAGAGCTCGGGGGAGCCAGAGTCTGTCAGGCAGCTGCTGGGCTGGCCGCCTGTGTGGGAAGGGGCAGAGCCGACCTAGGGGCACACTGGGCCTCTTGCTCTCCCTGCTGCCCTGAGGCTGCTGGGCCAAAGAGGTCTTGGGCATCCAGCCCCTTGCTGGTCCCTTCCCTCTGACGAGGCCCTCTGAGCTCCAGCACCTTGCAGTGTGGAGACAGCCCCTGCCAGCAACCTCCTCTCCAAGGAGGCCTCAACCGAGGCCTAGGGCCAGGGGAAAGGCACCAGCGGGGTTGAGCCTGGGGAGGCGCCCGGGCATGTCTGGACCCAGTCCCCGCAGCCTGCCCCTTGCTGGGGCAGTACCCCCGGAGGCCAGGAAGGTCTGGGCAAGGCTGGCCAGGGGCAGGGGCCCTGCTGGGTCCCGCCCCTGGCCTGTGGGGCCTCTGAGCACAACCGGCCCTCTCCCGCTGGAAGACCTCCCCGGCTGCCTCCAAAGGCCGCTTTGCAAGCACTCTCGCCGGCTCTACCCGCCAGCCACGCACAATGCTCCTGAGCCCGGGAGAAAAGCGCTTCGGGGTGGTGCTCTCTCCCGGCCCTTGCCCCTGAGCCTGGGGGCCAGGCAGGGGGTCCACACTCCCAACTAAGGCAGAACCACATGCACACGTCTGTTCCTGCCCCCTGCACCGGCAGAGAGCTCGGGGGAGCCAGAGTCTGTCAGGCAGCTGCTGGGCTGGCCGCCTGTGTGGGAAGGGGCAGAGCCGACCTAGGGGCACACTGGGCCTCTTGCTCTCCCTGCTGCCCTGAGGCTGCTGGGCCAAAGAGGTCTTGGGCATCCAGCCCCTTGCTGGTCCCTTCCCTCTGACGAGGCCCTCTGAGCTCCAGCACCTTGCAGTGTGGAGACAGCCCCTGCCAGCAACCTCCTCTCCAAGGAGGCCTCAAGCGAGGCCTAGGCCCAGGGGAAAGGCACCAGCGGGGATGAGCCTGGGGAGGCGCCCGGGCATGTCTGGACCCAGTCCCCGCAGCCTGCCCCTTGCTGGGGCAGTACCCCCGGAGGCCAGGAAGGTCTGGGCAAGGCTGGCCAGGGGCAGGGGCCCTGCTGTGTCCTGCCCCTGGCCTGTGGGGCCTCTGAGCACAACCGGCCCTCTCCCGCTGGAAGACCTCCCCGGCTGCCTCCAAAGGCCGCTTTGCAAGCACTCTCGCCGGCTGTTCCCGCCAGCCGCGCACTGTGCTCCCGAGCCCGGGAGAAAAGCGCTTCGGGGTGGTGTTCTCTCCCGGCCCTTGCCCCGGAGCCTGGGGGCCAGGCAGGGGGTCCACACTCCCAGGCCAAGGCAGAACCACATGCACACGTCTGTTCCTGCCCCCTGCACCGGCAGAGAGCTCGGGGGAGCCAGAGTCTGTCAGGCAGCTGCTGGGCTGGCCGCCTGTGTGGGAAGGGGCAGAGCCGACCTAGGGGCACACTGGGCCTCTTGCTCTCCCTGCTGCCCTGAGGCTGCTGGGCCAAAGAGGTCTTGGGCATCCAGCCCCTTGCTGGTCCCTTCCCTCTGACGAGGCCCTCTGTGCTCCAGCACCTTGCAGTGTGGAGACAGCCCCTGCCAGCAACCTCCTCTCCAAGGAGGCCTCAACCGAGGCCTAGGCCCAGGGGAAAATCACCAGCGGGGATGAGCCTGGGGAGGCGCCCGGGCATGTCTGGACCCAGTCCCCACAGCCTGCCCCTTGCTGGGGCAGTACCCCCGGAGGCCAGGAAGGTCTGGGCAAGGCTGGCCAGGGGCAGGGGCCCTGCTGGGTCCTGCCCCTGGCCTGTGGGGCCTCTGAGCACAACCGGCCCTCTCCCGCTGGAAGACCTCCCCGGCTGCCTCCAAAGGCCGCTTTTCAAGCACTCTCGCTGGCTGTTCCCGCCAGCCGCGCACAATGCTCCCGAGCCCGGGAGAAAAGCGCTTCGGGGTGGTGCTCTCTCCCGGCCCTTGCCCCGGAGCCTGGGGGCCATGCAGGGGGTCCACACTCCCAGGCCAAGGCAGAACCACATGCACACGTCTGTTCCTGCCCCCTGCACCGGCAGAGAGCTCGGGGCAGCCAGAGTCTGTCAGGCAGCTGCTGGGCTGGCCGCCTGTGTGGGAAGGGGCAGAGCCGACCTAGGGGCACACTGGGCCTCTTGCTCTCCCTGCTGCCCTGAAGCTGCTGGGCCAAAGAGGTCTTGGGCATCCAGCCCCTTGCTGGTCCCTTCCCTCTGACGAGGCCCTCTGAGCTCCAGCACCATGCAGTGTGGAGACAGCCCCTGGCAGCATCCTCCTCTCCAAGGAGGCCTCAAGCGAGGCCTAGGCCCAGGGGAAAGGCACCAGCGGGGATGAGCCTGGGGAGGCGCCCGGGCATGTCTGGACCCAGTCCCCGCAGCCTGCCCCTTGCTGGGGCAGTACCCCCGGAGGCCAGGAAGGTCTGGGCAAGGCTGGCCAGGGGCAGGGGCCCTACTGGGTCCTGCCCCTGGCCTGTGGGGCCTCTGAGCACAACCGGCCCTCTCCCGCTGGAAGACCTCCCCGGCTGCCTCCAAAGGCCGCTTTGCAAGCACTCTCGCCGGCTGTTCCCGCCAGCCGCGCACAATGCTCCCGAGCCCGGGAGAAAAGCGCTTCGGGGTGGTGCTCTCTCCCGGCCCTTGCCCCTGAGCCTGGGGGCCAGGCAGAGGGTCCACACTCCCAGGCCAAGGCAGAACCACACATGCACACGTGTGTTCCTGCCCCCTGCCCCGGCAGAGAGCTCGGGGCAGCCAGAGTCTGTCAGGCAGCTGCTGGGCTGGCCGCCTGTGTGGGACGGGGCAGAGCTGACCTAGGGGCACACTGGGCCTCTTGCTCTCCCTGCTGCCCTGAGGCTGCTGGGCCAAAGAGGTCTTGGGCATCCAGCCCCTTGCTGGTCCCTTCCCTCTGACGAGGCCCTCTGTGCTCCAGCACCTTGCAATGTGGAGACAGCCCCTGCCAGCAACCTCCTCTCCAAGGAGGCCTCAACCGAGGCCTAGGCCCAGGGGAAAGGCACCAGCGGGGATGAGCCTGGGGAGGCGCCCGGGCATGTCTGGTCCCGCAGCCTGCCCCTTGCTGGGGCAGTACCCCCGGAGGCCAGGAAGGTCTGGGCAAGGCTGGCCAGGGGCAGGGGCCCTGCTGGGTCCTGCCCCTGGCCTGTGGGGCCTCTGAGCACAACCGGCCCTCTCCCGCTGGAAGACCTCCCCGGCTGCCTCCAAAGGTCGCTTTGCAAGCACTCTCGCCGGCTGTTCCCGCCAGCCGCGCACAATGCTCCCGAGCCCGGGAGAAAAGCGCTTCGGGGTGGTGCTCTCTCCCGGCCCTTGCCCCTGAGCCTGGGGGCCAGGCAGGGTGTCCACACTCCAAGGCCAAGGCAGAACCACACATGCACACGTCGGTTCCTGCCCCATGCACCGGCAGAGAGCTCGGGGGAGCCAGAGTCTGTCAGGCAGCTGCTGGGCTGGCCGCCTGTGTGGAAAGGGGCAGAGCCGACCTAGGGGCACACTGGGCCTCTTGCTCTCCCTGCTGCCCTGAGGCTGCTGGGCCAAAGAGGTCTTGGGCATCCAGCCCCTTGCTGGTCCCTTCCCTCTGACGAGGCCCTCTGAGCTCCAGCACCTTGCAGTGTGGAGACAGCCCCTGCCAGCAACCTCCTCTCCAAGGAGGCCTCAACCGAGGCCTAGGCCCAGGGGAAAGGCACCAGCGGGGATGAGCCTGGGGAGGCGCCCGGGCATGTCTGGTCCCGCAGCCTGCCCCTTGCTGGGGCAGTACCCCCGGAGGCCAGGAAGGTCTGGGCAAGGCTGGCCAGGGGCAGGGGCCCTGCTGGGTCCTGCCCCTGGCCTGTGGGGCCTCTGAGCACAACCGGCCCTCTCCCGCTGGAAGACCTCCCCGGCTGCCTCCAAAGGCCGCTTTGCAAGCACTCTCGCCGGCTGTTCCCTCCAGCCGCGCACAATGCTCCCGAGCCCGGGAGAAAAGCGCTTCGGGGTGGTGCTCTCTCCCGGCCCTTGCCCCTGAGCCTGGGGGCCAGGCAGGGTGTCCACACTCCAAGGCCAAGGCAGAACCACACATGCACACGTCGGTTCCTGCCCCCTGCACCGGCAGAGAGCTCGGGGCAGCCAGAGTCTGTCAGGCAGCTGCTGGGCTGGCCGCCTGTGTGGGAAGGGGCAGAGCCGACCTAGGGGCACACTGGGCCTCTTGCTCTCCCTGCTGCCCTGAGGCTGCTGGGCCAAAGAGGTCTTGGGCATCCAGCCCCTTGCTGGTCCCTTCCCTCTGACGAGGCCCTCTGAGCTCCAGCACCTTGCAGTGTGGAGACAGCCCCTGCCAGCAACCTCCTCTCCAAGGAGGCCTCAAGCGAGGCCTAGGCCCAGGGGAAAGGCACCAGCGGGGATGAGCCTGGGGAGGCGCCCGGGCATGTCTGGACCCAGTCCCCGCAGCCTGCCCCTTGCTGGGGCAGTACCCCCGGAGGCCAGGAAGGTCTGGGCAAGGCTGGCCAGGGGCAGGGGCCCTACTGGGTCCTGCCCCTGGCCTGTGGGGCCTCTGAGCACAACCGGCCCTCTCCCGCTGGAAGACCTCCCCGGCTGCCTCCAAAGGCCGCTTTGCAAGCACACTCGCCGGCTGTTCCCGCCAGCCGCGCACAATGCTCCCGAGCCCGGGAGAAAAGCGCTTCGGGGTGGTGCTCTCTCCCGGCCCTTGCCCCTGAGCCTGGGGGCCAGGCAGGGGGTCCACACTCCCAGGCCAAGGCAGAACCACACATGCACACGTGTGTTCCTGCCCCCTGCCCCGGCAGAGAGCTCGGGGCAGCCAGAGTCTGTCAGGCAGCTGCTGGGCTGGCCGCCTGTGTGGGACGGGGCAGAGCTGACCTAGGGGCACACTGGGCCTCTTGCTCTCCCTGCTGCCCTGAGGCTGCTGGGCCAAAGAGGTCTTGGGCATCCAGCCCCTTGCTGGTCCCTTCCCTCTGACGAGGCCCTCTGTGCTCCAGCACCTTGCAGTGTGGAGACAGCCCCTGCCAGCAACCTCCTCTCCAAGGAGGCCTCAACCGAGGCCTAGGCCCAGGGGAAAGGCACCAGCGGGGATGAGCCTGGGGAGGCGCCAGGGCATGTCTGGTCCCGCAGCCTGCCCCTTGCTGGGGCAGTACCCCCGGAGGCCAGGAAGGTCTGGGCAAGGCTGGCCAGGGGCAGGGGCCCTGCTGGGTCCTGCCCCTGGCCTGTGGGGCCTCTGAGCACAACCGGCCCTCTCCCGCTGGAAGACCTCCCCGGCTGCCTCCAAAGGCCGCTTTTCAAGCACTCTCGCTGGCTGTTCCCGCCAGCCGCGCACAATGCTCCCGAGCCCGGGTGAAAAGCGCTTCGGGGTGGTGCTCTCCCCCGGCCCTTGCCCCGGAGCCTGGGGGCCATGCAGGGGGTCCACACTCCCAGGCCAAGGCAGAACCACATGCACACGTCTGTTCCTGCCCCCTGCACCGGCAGAGAGCTCGGGGCAGCCAGAGTCTGTCAGGCAGCTGCTGGGCTGGCCGCCTGTGTGGGAAGGGGCAGAGCCGACCTAGGGGCACACTGGGCCTCTTGCTCTCCCTGCTGCCCTGAAGCTGCTGGGCCAAAGAGGTCTTGGGCATCCAGCCCCTTGCTGGTCCCTTCCCTCTGACGAGGCCCTCTGAGCTCCAGCACCATGCAGTGTGGAGACAGCCCCTGGCAGCATCCTCCTCTCCAAGGAGGCCTCAAGCGAGGCCTAGGCCCAGGGGAAAGGCACCAGCGGGGATGAGCCTGGGGAGGCGCCCGGGCATGTCTGGACCCAGTCCCCGCAGCCTGCCCCTTGCTGGGGCAGTACCCCCGGAGGCCAGGAAGGTCTGGGCAAGGCTGGCCAGGGGCAGGGGCCCTACTGGGTCCTGCCCCTGGCCTGTGGGGCCTCTGAGCACAACCGGCCCTCTCCCGCTGGAAGACCTCCCCGGCTGCCTCCAAAGGCCGCTTTGCAAGCACTCTCGCCGGCTGTTCCCGCCAGCCGCGCACAATGCTCCCGAGCCCGGGAGAAAAGCGCTTCGGGGTGGTGCTCTCTCCCGGCCCTTGCCCCTGAGCCTGGGGGCCAGGCAGGGGGTCCACACTCCCAGGCCAAGGCAGAACCACACATGCACACGTGTGTTCCTGCCCCCTGCCCCGGCAGAGAGCTCGGGGCAGCCAGAGTCTGTCAGGCAGCTGCTGGGCTGGCCGACTGTGTGGGACGGGGCAGAGCTGACCTAGGGGCACACTGGGCCTCTTGCTCTCCCTGCTGCCCTGAGGCTGCTGGGCCAAAGAGGTCTTGGGCATCCAGCCCCTTGCTGGTCCCTTCCCTCTGACGAGGCCCTCTGTGCTCCAGCACCTTGCAGTGTGGAGACAGCCCCTGCCAGCAACCTCCTCTCCAAGGAGGCCTCAACCGAGGCCTAGGCCCAGGGGAAAGGCACCAGCGGGGATGAGCCTGGGGAGGCGCCCGGGCATGTCTGGTCCCGCAGCCTGCCCCTTGCTGGGGCAGTACCCCCGGAGGCCAGAAAGGTCTGGGCAAGGCTGGCCAGGGGCAGGGGCCCTGCTGGGTCCTGCCCCTGGCCTGTGGGGCCTCTGAGCACAACCGGCCCTCTCCCGCTGGAAGACCTCCCCGGCTGCCTCCAAAGGTCGCTTTGCAAGCACTCTCGCCGGCTGTTCCCGCCAGCCGCGCACAATGCTCCCGAGCCCGGGAGAAAAGCGCTTCGGGGTGGTGCTCTCTCCCGGCCCTTGCCCCTGAGCCTGGGGGCCAGGCAGGGTGTCCACACTCCAAGGCCAAGGCAGAACCACACATGCACACGTCGGTTCCTGCCCCATGCACCGGCAGAGAGCTCGGGGGAGCCAGAGTCTGTCAGGCAGCTGCTGGGCTGGCCGCCTGTGTGGGAAGGGGCAGAGCCGACCTAGGGGCACACTGGGCCTCTTGCTCTCCCTGCTGCCCTGAGGCTGCTGGGCCAAAGAGGTCTTGGGCATCCAGCCCCTTGCTGGTCCCTTCCCTCTGACGAGGCCCTCTGAGCTCCAGCACCTTGCAGTAGGGAGACAGCCCCTGCCAGCAACCTCCTCTCCAAGGGGGCCTCCACCGAGGCCTAGGCCCAGGGGAAAGGCACCAGCCGGGATGAGCCTGGGGAGGCGCCCGGGCATGTCTGGACCCAGTCCCCGCAGCCTGCCCCTTGCTGGGGCAGTAGCCCCGGAGGCCAGGAAGGTCTGGGCAAGGCTGGCCAGGGGCAGGGGCCCTGCTGGGTCCTGCCCCTGGCCTGTGGGGCCTCTGAGCACAACCGGCCCTCTCCCGCTGGAAGACCGCCCCGGCTGCCTCCAAATGCCGCTTTGCAAGCACTCTCGCCGGCTGTTCCCGCCAGCCGCGCACAATGCTCCCGAGCCCGGGAGAAAAGCGCATCGTGGTGGTGCTCTCTCCCGGCCCTTGCCCCTGAGCCTAGGGGCCAGGCAGGGGGTCCACACTCCCAGGCCAAGGCAGAACCACATGCACACGTCTGTTCCTGCCCCCTGCACCGGCAGAGAGCTCGGGGCAGCCAGAGTCTGTCAGGCAGCTGCTGGGCTGGCCGCCTGTGTGGGAAGGGGCAGAGCCGACCTAGGGGCACACTGGGCCTCTTGCTCTCCCTGCTGCCCAGAGGCTGCTGGGCCAAAGAGGTCTTGGGCATCCAGCCCCTTGCTGGTCCCTTCCCTCTGACGAGGCCCTCTGAGCTCCAGCACCTTGCAGTGTGGAGACAGCCCCTGCCAGCAACCTCCTCTCCAAGGAGGCGTCAAGCGAGGCCTAGGCCCACGGGAAAGGCACCAGCGGGGATGAGCTTGGGGAGGCGCCCGGGCATGTCTGGATCCAGTCCCCGCAGCCTGCCCCTTGCTGGGGCAGTACCCCCGGAGGCCAGGAAGGTCTGGGCAAGGCTGGCCAGGGCCAGGGGCCCTGCTGGGTCCTGCCCCTGGCCTGTGGGGCCTCTGAGCATAACCGGCCCTCTCCTGCTGGAAGACCTCCCCGGCTGCCTCCAACGGCCGCTTTGCAAGCACTCTCGCCGGCTGTTCCCGCCAGCCGCGCACAATGCTCCCGAGCCCGGGAGAAAAGCACTTCGGGGTGGTGCTCTCTCCCGGCCGTTGCCCCTGAGCCTGGGGGCCAGGCAGGGGGTCCACAATCCCAGGCCAAGGCAGAATCACATGCACACGTCTGTTCCTGCCCCCTGCACCGGCAGAGAGCTCGGGGCAGCCAGAGTCTGTCAGGCAGCTGCTGGGCTGGCCGCCTGTGTGGGAAGGGGCAGAGCCGACCTAGGGGCACACTGGGCCTCTTGCTCTCCCTGCTGCCCTGAGGCTTCTGGGCCAAAGAGGTCTTGGGCATCCAGCCCCTTGCTGGTCCCTTCCCTCTGACGAGGCCCTCTGAGCTCCAGCACCTTGCAGTGTGGAGACAGCCCCTGCCAGCAACCTCCTCTCCAAGGGGGCCTCAACCGAGGCCTAGGCGCTGGGGAAAGGCACCAGCGGGGATGAGCCTGGGGAGGCGCCCGGGCATGTCTGGACCCAGTCCCCGCAGCCTGCCCCTTGCTGGGGCAGTAGCCCCGGAGGCCAGGAAGGTCTGGGTAAGTCTGGCCACGGGCAGGGGCCCTGCTGTGTCCTGCCCCTGGCCTGTGGGGCCTCTGAGCACAACCGGCCCTCTCCCGCTGGAAGACCTCCCCGGCTGCCTCCAAAGGCCGCTTTGCAAGCACTCTCGCCGGCTGTTCCCGCCAGCCGCGCACAGTGCTCCCGAGCCCGGGAGAAAAGCGCTTAGGGGTGGTGTTCTCTCCCGGCCCTTGCCCCTGAGCCTGGGGGCCAGGTAGGGGGTTCACACTCCCAGGCCAAGGCAGAACCACATGCACACGTGTGTTCCTGCCCCCTGCACCGGCAGAGAGCTCCGGGGAGCCAGAGTCTGTCAGGCAGCTGCTGGGCTGGCCGCCTGTGTGGGAAGGGGCAGAGCCGACCTAGGGGCACACTGGGCCTCTTGCTCTCCCTGCTGCCCTGAGGCTGCTGGGCCAAAGAGGTCTTGGGCATCCAGCCCCTTGCTGGTCCCTTCCCTCTGACGAGGCCCTCTGAGCTCCAGCACCTTGCAGTGGGGAGAGAGCCCCTGCCAGCAACCTCCTCTCCCAGGAGGCCTCAACCGAGGCCTAGGCCCAGGGGAAAATCACCAGCGGGGATGAGCCTGGGGAGGCGCCCGGGCATGTCTGGACCCAGTCCCCACAGCCTGCCCCTTGCTGGGGCAGTACCCCCGGAGGCCAGGAAGGTCTGGGCAAGGCTGGCCAGGGGCAGGGGCCCTGCTGGGTCCTGCCCCTGGCCTGTGGGGCCTCTGAGCACAACCGGCCCTTTCCCGCTGGAAGACCTCCCCGGCTGCCTCCAAAGGCCGCTTTTCAAGCACTCTCGCTGGCTGTTCCCGCCAGCCGCGCACAATGCTCTCGAGCCCGGGAGAAAAGCGCTTCGGGGTGGTGCTCTCTCCCGGCCCTTGCCCCGGAGCCTGGGGGCCATGCAGGGGGTCCACACTCCCAGGCCAAGGCAGAACCACATGCACACGTCTGTTCCTGCCCCCTGCACCGGCAGAGAGCTCGGGGCAGCCAGAGTCTGTCAGGCAGCTGCTGGGCTGGCCGCCTGTGTGGGAAGGGGCAGAGCCGACCCAGGGGCACACTGGGCCTCTTGCTCTCCCTGCTGCCCTGAAGCTGCTGGGCCAAAGAGGTCTTGGGCATCCAGCCTCTTGCTGGTCCCTTCCCTCTGACGAGGCCCTCTGAGATCCAGCACCTTGCAGTGTGGAGACAGCCCCTGGCAGCATCCTCCTCTCCAAGGAGGCCTCAAGCGAGGCCTAGGCCCAGGGGAAAGGCACCAGCGGGGATGAGCCTGGGGAGGCGCCCGGGCATGTCTGGACCCAGTCCCCGCAGCCTGCCCCTTGCTGGGGCAGTACCCCCGGAGGCCAGGAAGGTCTGGGCAAGGCTGGCCAGGGGCAGGGGCCCTACTGGGTCCTGCCCCTGGCCTGTGGGGCCTCTGAGCACAACCGGCCCTCTCCCGCTGGAAGACCTCCCCGGCTGCCTCTAAAGGCCGCTTTGCAAGCACTCTCGCCGGCTGTTCCCGCCAGCCACGCACAATGCTCCCGAGCCCGGGAGAAAAGCGCTTCGGGGTGGTGCTCTGTCCCGGCCCTTGCCCCTGAGCCTGGGGGCCAGGCAGGGTGTCCACACTCCCAGGCCAAGGCAGAACCACACATGCACACGTGTGTTCCTGCCCCCTGCCCCGGCAGAGAGCTCGGGGCAGCCAGAGTCTGTCAGGCAGCTGCTGGGCTGGCCGCCTGTGTGGGACGGGGCAGAGCTGACCTAGGGGCACACTGGGCCTCTTGCTCTCCCTGCTGCCCTGAGGCTGCTGGGCCAAAGAGGTCTTGGGCATCTAGCCCCTTGCTGGTCCCTTCCCTCTGACGAGGCCCTCTGAGCTCCAGCACCTTGCAGTGTGGAGACAGCCCCTGCCAGCAACCTCCTCTCCAAGGAGGCCTCAACCGAGGCCTAGGCCCAGGGGAAAGGCACCAGCGGGGATGAGCCTGGGGAGGCGCCCGGGCATGTCTGGTCCCGCAGCCTGCCCCTTGCTGGGGCAGTACCCCCGGAGGCCAGGAAGGTCTGGGCAAGGCTGGCCAGGGCCAGGGGCCCTGCTGGGTCCTGCCCCTGGCCTGTGGGGCCTCTGAGCACAACCGGCCCTCTCCCGCTGGAAAACCTCCCCGGCTGCCTCCAAAGGTCGCTTTGCAAGCACTCTCGCCGGCTGTTCCCGCCAGCCGCGCACAATGCTCCCGAGCCCGAGAGAAAAGCGCTTCGGGGTGGTGCTCTCTCCCGGCCCTTGCCCCTGAGCCTGGGGGCCAGGCAGGGTGTCCACACTCCAAGGCCAAGGCAGAACCACACATGCACACGTCGGTTCCTGCCCCATGCACCGGCAGAGAGCTCGGGGGAGCCAGAGTCTGACAGGCAGCTGCTGGGCTGGCCACCTGTGTGGGAAGGGGCAGAGCCGACCTAGGGGCACACTGGGCCTCTTGCTCTCCCTGCTGCCCTGAGGCTGCTGGGCCAAAGAGGTCTTGGGCATCCAGCCCCTTGCTGGTCCCTTCCCTCTGACGAGGCCCTCTGAGCTCCAGCACCTTGCAGTAGGGAGACAGCCCCTGCCAGCAACCTCCTCTCCAAGGGGGCCTCCACCGAGGCCTAGGCCCAGGGGAAAGGCAGCAGCGGGGATGAGCCTGGGGAGGCGCCCGGGCATGTCTGGACCCAGTCCCCGCAGCCTGCCCCTTGCTGGGGCAGTACCCCCGGAGGCCAGGAAGGTCTGGGCAAGGCTGGCCAGGGGCAGGGGCCCTGCTGGGTCCTGCCCCTGGCCTGTGGGGCCTCTGAGCACAACCGGCCCTCTCCCGCTGGAAGACCGCCCCGGCTGCCTCCAAATGCCGCTTTGCAAGCACTCTCGCCGGCTGTTCCCGCCAGCCGCGTACAATGCTCCCAAGCCCGGGAGAAAAGCGCATCGTGGTGGTGCTCTCTCCCGGCCCTTGCCCCTGAGCCTAGGGGCCAGGCAGGGGGTCCACACTCCCAGGCCAAGGCAGAACCACATGCACACGTCTGTTCCTGCCCCCTGCACCGGCAGAGAGCTCGGGGCAGCCAGAGTCTGTCAGGCAGCTGCTGGGCTGGCCGCCTGTGTGGGAAGGGGCAGAGCCGACCTAGGGGCACACTGGGCCTCTTGCTCTCCCTGCTGCCCTGAGGCTGCTGGGCCAAAGAGGTCTTGGGCATCCAGCCCCTTGCTGGTCCCTTCCCTCTGACGAGGCCCTCTGAGCTCCAGCACCTTGCAGTGTGGAGACAGCCCCTGCCAGCAACCTCCTCTCCAAGGAGGCGTCAAGCGAGGCCTAGGCCCACGGGAAAGGCACCAGCGGGGATGAGCTTGGGGAGGCGGCCGGGCATGTCTGGATCCAGTCCCCGCAGCCTGCCCCTTGGTGGGGCAGTACCCCCGGAGGCCAGGAAGGTCTGGGCAAGGCTGGCCAGGGCCAGGGGCCCTGCTGGGTCCTGCCCCTGGCCTGTGAGGCCTCTGAGCACAACCGGCCCTCTCCCGCTGGAAGACCTCCCCGGCTGCCGCCAAAGGCCGCTTTGAAAGCACTCTCCCAGGCTGTTCCCGCCAGCCGCGCACAATGCTCCCGAGCCCGGGAGAAAAGCGCTTTGGGGTGGTGCTCTCTCCCGGCCCTTGCCCCTGAGCCTGGGGGCCAGGCAGGGGGTCCACAATCCCAGGCCAAGGCAGAACCAGACATGCACACGTCTGTTCCTGCCCCCTGCACCGGCAGAGAGCTCGGGGGAGCCAGAGTCTGTCAGGCAGCTGCTGGGCTGGCCGCCTGTGTGGGAAGGGGCAGAGCCGACCTAGGGGCACACTGGGCCTATTGATCTCCCTGCTGCCCTGAGGCTGCTGGGCCAAAGAGGTCTTGGGCATCCAGCCCCTTGCTGGTCCCTTCCCTCTGACGAGGCCCTCTGAGCTCCAGCACCTTGCAGTGTGGAGACAGCCCCTGGCAGCAACCTCCTCTCCAAGGAGGCCTCAACCGAGGCCTAGGCCCAGGGGGAAGGCACCAGCGGGGATGAGCCTGGGGAGGCGCCCGGGCATGTCTGGTCCCAGTCCCCGCAGCCTGCCCCTTGCTGGGGCAGTACCCCCGGAGGCCAGGAAGGTCTGGGCAAGGCTGGCCAGGGCCAGGGGCCCTGCTGGGTCCTGCCCCTGGCCTGTGGGGCCTCTGAGCATAACCGGCCCTCTCCTGCTGGAAGACCTCCCCGGCTGCCTCCAACGGCCGCTTTGCAAGCACTCTCGCCGGCTGTTCCCGCCAGCCGCGCACAATGCTCCCGAGCCCGGGAGAAAAGCACTTCGGGGTGGTGCTCTCTCCCGGCCGTTGCCCCTGAGCCTGGGGGCCAGGCAGGGGGTCCACAATCCCAGGCCAAGGCAGAATCACATGCACACGTCTGTTCCTGCCCCCTGCACCGGCAGAGAGCTCGGGGCAGCCAGAGTCTGTCAGGCAGCTGCTGGGCTGGCCGCCTGTGTGGGAAGGGGCAGAGCCGACCTAGGGGCACACTGGGCCTCTTGCTCTCCCTGCTGCCCTGAGGCTGCTGGGCCAAAGAGGTCTTGGGCATCCAGCCCCTTGCTGGTCCCTTCCCTCTGACGAGGCCCTCTGAGCTCCAGCACCTTGCAGTGTGGAGACAGCCCCTGCCAGCAACCTCCTCTCCAAGGGGGCCTCAACCGAGGCCTAGGCCCAGGGGAAAGGCACCAGCGGGGATGAGCCTGGGGAGGCGCCCGGGCATGTCTGGACCCAGTCCCCGCAGCCTGCCCCTTGCTGGGGCAGTAGCCCCGGAGGCCAGGAAGGTCTGGGCAAGGCTGGCCACGGGCAAGGGCCCTGCTGGGTCCTGCCCCTGGCCTGTGGGGCCTCTGAGCACAACCGGCCCTCTCCCGCTGGAAGACCTCCCCGGCTGCCTCCAAAGGCCGCTTTGCAAGCACTCTCGCCGGCTGTTCCCGCCAGCCGCGCACAATGCTCCCGAGCCCGGGAGAAAAGCGCTTCGGGGTGGTACTCTCTCCCGGCCCTTGCCCCTGAGCCTGGGGGCCAGGCAGGGGGTCCACACTCCCAGGCTAAGGCAGAACCACATGCACACGTCTGTTCCTGCCCCCTACACCGGCAGAGAGCTCGTGGGAGCCAGAGTCTGTCAGGCAGCTGCTGGGCTGGCCGCCTGTGTGGGAAGGGGCAGAGCCGACCTAGGGGCACACTGGGCCTCTTGCTCTCCCTGCTGCCTGAGGCTGCTGGGCCAAAGAGGTCTTGGGCATCCAGCCCCTTGCTGGTCCCTTCCCTCTGACGAGGCCCTCTGAGCTCCAGCACCTTGCAGTGTGGAGACAGCCCCTGCCAGCAACCTCCTCTCCAAGGAGGCCTCAGCCGAGGCCTAGGCCCAGGGGAAAGGCACGAGCGGGGATGAGCCTGGGGAGGCACCCGGGCATGTCTGGACCCAGTCCCCGCAGCCTGCCCCTTGCTGGGGCAGTACCCCCGGAGGCCAGGAAGGTCTGGGCAAGGCTGGCCACGGGCAGGGGCCCTGCTGGGTCCTGCCCCTGGCCTGTGGGGCCTCTGAGCACAATCGGCCCTCTCCCGCTGGAAGACCTCCCCGGCTGCCTCCAAAGGCCGCTTTGCAAGCACTCTCTCCGGCTGTTCCCGCCAGCCGCGCACAACGCTCCCGAGCCCGGGAGAAAAGCGCTTCGGGTTGGTGCTCTCTCCCGGCCCTTGCCCCTGAGCCAGTGGGCCAGGCAGCGTGTCCACACTCCCAGGCCAAGGCAGAACCACATGCACACGTCTGTTCCTGCCCCCTGCACGGGCAGAGAGCTCGGGGGAGCCAGAGTCTGTCAGGCAGCTGCTGGGCTGGCCGCCTGTGTGGGAAGGGGTAGAGCCGACCTAGGGGCACACTGGGCCTCTTGCTCTCCCTGCTGCCCTGAGGCTGCTGGGCCAAAGAGGTCTTGGGCATCCAGCCCCTTGCTGGTCCCTTCCCTCTGACGAGGCCCTCTGAGCTCCAGCACCTTGCAGTGTGGAGACAGCCCCTGCCAGCAACCTCCTCTCCAAGGAGGCCTCAAGCGAGGCCTAGGCCCAGGGGAAAGGCACCAGCGGGGATGAGCCTGGGGAGGCGCACGGGCATGTCTGGACTCAGTCCCCGCAGCCTGCCCCTTGCTGGGGCAGTACCCCCGGAGGCCAGGAAGGTCTGGGCAAGGCTGGCCAGGGGCAGGGGCCCTGCTGGGTCCTGCCCCTGGCCTGTGGGGCCTCTGAGCACAACCGGCCCTCTCCCGCTGGAAGACCTCCCCGGCTGCCTCCAAAGGCCGCTTTGCAAGCACTCTCGCCGGCTGTTCCCGCCAGCCGCGCACAATGCTCCCGAGCCCGGGAGAAAAGCGCTTCGGGGTGGTGCTCTCTCCCGGCCCTTGCCCCTGAGCCTGGGGGCCAGGCAGGGGGTCCACACTCCCAGACCAAGGCAGAACCACACATGCACACGTCTGTTCCTGCCCCCTGCACCGGCAGAGAGCTCGGGGGAGCCAGAGTCTGTCAGGCAGCTGCTGGGCTGGCCGCCTGTGTGGGAAGGGGCAGAGCCGACGTAAGGGCACACTGGGCCTCTTGCTCTCCCTGCTGCCCTGAGGCTGCTGGGCCAAAGAGGTCTTGGGCATCCAGCCCCTTGCTGGTCCCTTCCCTCTGACGAGGCCCTCTGAGCTCCAGCACCTTGCAGTGTGGAGACAGCCCCTGGCAGCAACCTCCTCTCCAAGGAGGCCTCAAGCGAGGCCTAGGCCCAGGGGAAAGGCACCAGCGGGGATGAGCCTGGGGAGGCGCCCGGGCATGTCTGGACCCAGTCCCCGCAGCCTGCCCCTTGCTGGGGCAGTAGCCCCGGAGGCCAGGAAGGTCTGGGCAAGGCTGGCCAGGGCAGGGGCCCTGCTGGGTCCTGCCCCTGGCCTGTGGGGCCTCTGAGCACAACCGGCCCTCTCCCGCTGGAAGACCTCCCCGGCTGCCTCCAAAGGCCGCTTTGCAAGCACTCTCGCCGGCTGTTCCCGCCAGCCGCGCATAATGCTCCCGAGCCCGGGCGAAAAGCGCTTCGGGGTGGTACTCTCTCCCGGCCCTTGCCCCTGAGCCTGGGGGCCAGGCAGGGGGTCCACACTCCCAGGCCAAGGCAGAACCACATGCACACGTCTGTTCCTGCACCCTGCACCGGCAGAGAGCTCGGGGGAGCCAGAGTCTGTCAGGCAGCTGCTGGGCTGGCCGCCTGTATGGGAAGGGGCAGAGCCGACGTAGGGGCACACTGGGCCTCTTGCTCTCCCTGCTGCCCTGAGGCTGCTGGGCCAAAGAGGTCTTGGGCATCCATCCCCTTGCTGTTCCCTTCCCTCTGACGAGGCCCTCTGAGCTCCAGGACCTTGCAGTATGGAGACAGCCCCTGGCAGCAACCTCCTCTCCAAGGAGGCCTCAACCGAGGCCTAGGCCCAGGGGAAAGGCACCAGCGGGGATGAGCCTGGGGAGGCGCCCGGGCATGTCTGGACCCAGTCCCCGCAGCCTGCCCCTTGCTGGGGCAGTACCCCCGGAGGCCAGGAAGGTCTGGGCAAGGCTGGCCAGGGGCAGGGGCCCTGCTGGGTCCTGCCCCTGGCCTGTGGGGCCTCTGAGCACAACCGGCCCTCTCCCGCTGGAAGCCCACCCCGGCTGCCTCCAAAGGCCGCTTTGCAAGCACTCTCGCCGGCTGTTCCCGCCAGCCGCGCACAATGCTCCCGAGCCCGGGAGAAAAGCGCTTCGGGGTGGTGCTCTCTCCCGGCCCTTGCCCCTGAGCCTGGGGCCAGGCAGGGGGTCCACACTCCCAGGCCAAGGCAGAACCACATGCACACGTCTGTTCCTGCCCCCTGCACCGGCAGAGAGCTCGGGGGAGACAGAGTCTGTCAGGCAGCTGCTGGGCTGGCCGCCTGTGTGGGAAGGGGCAGAGCCGACCTAGGGGCACACTGGGCCTCTTGCTCTCCCTGCTGCCCTGAGGCTGCTGGGCCAAAGAGGTCTTGGGCATCGAGCCCCTTCCTGGTCCCTTCCATCTGACGAGGCCCTCTGAGCTCCAGCACCTTGCAGTGTGGAGACAGCCCCTGGCAGCAACCTCCTCTCCAAGGAGGCCTCAAGCGAGGCCTAGGCCCAGGGGAAAGGCACCAGCGGGGATGAGCCTGGGGAGGCGCCCGGGCATGTCTGGACCCAGTCCCCGCAGCCTGCCCCTTGCTGGGGCAGTACCCCCGGAGGCCAGGAATGTCTGGGCAAGGCTGGCCAGGAGCAGGGGCCCTGCTGGGTCCTGCCCCTGGCCTGTGGGGCCTCTGAGCACAACCGGCCCTCTCCCGCTGGAAGACCTCACCGGCTGCCTCCAAAGGCCGCTTGGCAAGCCCTCTCGCCGGCTGTTCCCGCCAGCCACGCACAATTCTCCCAGGCCCGGGAGAAAAGCGCTTCGGGGTGGTGCTCTCTCCCGGCCCTTGCCCCTGAGCCTGGGGCCCAGGCAGGGGGTCCACACTCCCAGGCCAAGGCAGAACCACATGCACACGTCTGTTCCTGCCCCCTGCACCGGCAGAGAGCTCCGGGGAGCCAGAGTCTGTCAGGCAGCTGCTGGGCTGGCCGCCTGTGTGGGAAGGGGCAGAGCCGACCTAGGGGCACACTGGGCCTCTTGCTCTCCCTGCTGCCCTGAGGCTGCTGGGCCAAAGAAGTCTTGGGCATCCAGCCCCTTGCTGGTCCCTTCCCTCTGACGAGGCCCTCTGAGCTCCAGCACCTTGCAGTGTGGAGACAGCCCCTGCCAGCAACCTCCTCTCCAAGGAGGCGTCAAGCGAGGCCTAGGCCCAGGGGAAAGGCACCAGCGGGGATGAGCCTGGGGAGGCGCCCGGGCATGTCTGGACCCAGTCCCCGCAGCCTGCCCCTTGCTGGGGCAGTACCCCCGGAGGCCAGGAAGGTCTGGGCAAGGCTGGCCAGGAGCAGGGGCCCTGCTGGGTCCTGCCCCTGGCCTGTGGGGCCTCTGAGCACAACCGGCCCTCTCCCGCTGGAAGACCTCCCCGGCTGCCTCCAAAGGCCGCTTTGCAAGCACTCTCGCCGGCTGTTCCCGCCAGCCGCACACAATGCTCCCGAGCCCGGGAGAAAAGCGCTTCGGGGTGGTGCTCTCTCCCGGCCCCTGCCCCTGAGCCTGGGGGCCAGGCAGGGGGTCCACACTCCCAGGCCAATGCAGAAGCACATCCACACGTCTGTTCCTGCCCCCTGCACCGGCAGAGAGCTCGGGGGAGCCAGAGTCTGTCAGGCAGCTGCTGGGCTGGCCACCTGTGTGGGAAGGGGCAGAGTCGACCTAGGGGCACACTGGGCCTCTTGCTCTCCCTGCTGCCCTGAGGCTGCTGGGCCAAAGAAGTCTTGGGCATCCAGCCCCTTGCTGGTCCCTTCCCTCTGACGAGGCCCTCTGAGCTCCAGCACCTTGCCGTGTGGAGACAGCCCCTGCCAGCAACCTCCTCTCCAAGGAGGCCTCAGCCGAGGCCTAGGCCCAGGGGAAAGACACCAGCGGGGATGAGCCTGGGGAGGCGCCCGGGCATGTCTGGACCCAGTCCCCGCAGCCTGCCCCTTGCTGGGGCAGTACCCCCGGAGACCAGGAAGTTCTGGGCAAGGCAGGCCAGGAGAAGGGGCCCTGCTGGGTCCTGCCCCTGGCCTGTGGGGCCTCTGAGCACAACCGGCCCTCTCCCTCTGGAAGACCTCCCCGGCTGCCTCCAAAGCCCGCTTGGCAAGCACTCTCGCCGGCTGTTCCCGCCAGCCGCGCACAACGCTCCCGAGCCCGGGAGAAAAGCGCTTCGGGGTGGTGCTCTCTCCCGGCCCTTGCCCCTGAGCCTGGGGGCCAGGCAGGGGGTCCACACTCCCAGGCCAAGGCAGAACCACATGCACACGTCTGTTCCTGACCCCTGCACCGGCAGAGAGCTCGGGGGAGCCAGAGTCTGTCAGGCAGCTGCTGGGCTGGCCGACTGTATGGGAAGGGGCAGAGCCGACGTAGGGGCACACTGGGCCTCTTGCTCTCCCTGCTGCCCTGAGACTGCTGGGCCAAAGAGGTCTTGGGCATCCATCCCCTTGCTGTTCCCTTCCCTCTGACGAGGCCCTCTGAGGTCCAGCACCTTGCAGTATGGAGACAGCCCCTGGCAGCAACCTCCTCTCCAAGGAGGCCTCAACCGAGGCCTAGGCCCAGGGGAAAGGCACCAGCGGGCATGAGCCTGGGGAGGCGCCCGGGCATGTCTGGACCCAGTCCCCGCAGCCTGCCCCATGCTGGGGCAGTACCCCCAGAGGCCAGTAAGGTCTGGGCAAGGCTGGCCAGGAGCAGGGGCCCTGCTGGGTCCTGCCCCTGGCCTGTGGGGCCTCTGAGCACAACCGGCCCTCTCCCGCTGGAAGACCTCCCCGGCTGCCTCCAAAGGCCGCTTTGCAAGCACTCTGGCCGGCTGTTCCCGCCAGCCGCGCACAATGCTCCCGATCCCGGGAGAAAAGCGCTTCGGGGTGGTGCTCTCTCCCGGCCCTTGACCCTGAGCCTGGGGGCCAGGCAGGGGGTCCACACTCCCAGGCCAAGGCAGAACCACATGCACACGTCTGTTCCTGCCCCCTACACCGGCAGAGAGCTCGTGGGAGCCAGAGTCTGTCAGGCAGCTGCTGGGCTGGCCGCCTGTGTGGGAAGGGGCAGAGCCGACCTAGGGGCACACTGGGCCTCTTGCTCTCCCTGCTGCCTGAGGCTGCTGGGCCAAAGAGGTCTTGGGCATCCAGCCCCTTGCTGGTCCCTTCCCTCTGACGAGGCCCTCTGAGCTCCAGCACCTTGCAGTGTGGAGACAGCCCCTGCCAGCAACTTCCTCTCCAAGGAGGCCTCAAGCGAGGCCTAGGCCCAGGGGAAAGGCACCAGCGGGGATGAGCCTGGGGAGGCGCCCGGGCATGTCTGGACCCAGTCCCCGCAGCCTGCCCCTTGCTGGGGCAGTACCCCCGGAGGCCAGGAAGGTCTGGGCAAGGCTGGCCAGGGGCAGGGGCCCTGCTGGGTCCTGCCCCTGGCCTGTGGGGCCGCTGAGCACAACCGGCCCTCTCCCGCTGGAAGACCTCCCCGGCTGCCTCCAAAGGCCGCTTTGCAAGCACTCTCGCCGGCTGTTCCCGCCAGCCGCGCACAATGATCCCAAGCCCGGGAGAAAAGCGCTTCGGGGTGGTGCTCTCTCCCGGCCCTTGCCCCTGAGCCTGGGGGCCAGGCAGGGGGTCCACACTCCCAGGCCAAGGCAGAACCACATGCACACGTCTGTTCCTGACCCCTGCACCGGCAGAGAGCTCGGGGGAGCCAGAGTCTGTCAGGCAGCTGCTGGGCTGGCCGCCTGTGTGGGAAGGGGCAGAGCCGACCTAGGGGCACACTGGGCCTCTTGCTCTCCCTGCTGCCCTGAGGCTGCTGGGCCAAAGAGGTCTTGGGCATCCAGCCCCTTGCTGGTCCCTTCCCTCTGACGAGGCCCTCTGAGCTCCAGCACCTTGCAGTGTGGAGACAGCCCCTGGCAGCAACCTCCTCTCCAAGGAGGCCTCAAGCGAGGCCTAGGCCCAGGGGAAAGGCACCAGCGGGGATGAGCCTGGGGAGGCGCCGGGGCATGTCTGGACCCAGTCCCCGCAGCCTGCCCCTTGCTGGGGCAGTACCCCCGGAGGCCAGGAAGGTCTGGGCAAGGCTGGCCAGGGGCAGGGGCCCTGCTGGGTCCTGCCCCTGGCCTGTGGGGCCTCTGAGCACAACCGGCCCTCTCCCGCTGGAAGACCTCCCCGGCTGCCTCCAAAGGCCGCTTTGCAAGCACTCTCGCCGGCTGTTCCCGCCAGCCGCGCACAATGCTCCCGAGCCCGGGAGAAAAGCACTTCGGGGTGGTGCTCTCTCCCGGCCGTTGCCCCTGAGCCTGGGGGCCAGGCAGGGGGTCCACAATCCCAGGCCAAGGCAGAATCACATGCACACGTCTGTTCCTGCCCCCTGCACCGGCAGAGAGCTCGGGGCAGCCAGAGTCTGTCAGGCAGCTGCTGGGCTGGCCGCCTGTGTGGGAAGGGGCAGAGCCGACCTAGGGGCACACTGGGCCTCTTGCTCTCCCTGCTGCCCTGAGGCTGCTGGGCCAAAGAGGTCTTGGGCATCCAGCCCCTTGCTGGTCCCTTCCCTCTGACGAGGCCCTCTGAGCTCCAGCACCTTGCAGTGTGGAGACAGCCCCTGCCAGCAACCTCCTCTCCAAGGGGGCCTCAACCGAGGCCTAGGCCCAGGGGAAAGGCACCAGCGGGGATGAGCCTGGGGAGGCGCCCGGGCATGTCTGGACACAGTCCCCGCAGCCTGCCCCTTGCTGGGGCAGTAGCCCCGGAGGCCAGGAAGGTCTGGGCAAGGCTGGCCACGGGCAGGGGGCCTGCTGGGTCCTGCCCCTGGCCTGTGGGGCCTCTGAGCACAACCGGCCCTCTCCCGCTGGAAGACCTCCCCGGCTGCCTCCAAAGGCCGCTTTGCAAGCACTCTCGCCAGCTGTTCCCGCCAGCCGCGCACAATGCTCCCGAGCCCGGGAGAAAAGCGCTTCGGGGTGGTACTCTCTCCCGGCCCTTGCCCCTGAGCCTGGGGGCCAGGCAGGGGGTCCACACTCCCAGGCCAAGGCAGAACCACATGCACACGTCTGTTCCTGCCCCCTACACCGGCAGAGAGCTCGTGGGAGCCAGAGTCTGTCAGGCAGCTGCTGGGCTGGCCGCCTGTGTGGGAAGGGGCAGAGCCGACCTAGGGGCACACTGGGCCTCTTGCTCTCCCTGCTGCCTGAGGCTGCTGGGCCAAAGAGGTCTTGGGCATCCAGCCCCTTGCTGGTCCCTTCCCTCTGACGAGGCCCTCTGAGCTCCAGCACCTTGCAGTGTGGAGACAGCCCCTGCCAGCAACTTCCTCTCCAAGGAGGCCTCAACCGAGGCCTAGGCCCAGGGGAAAGGCACCAGCGGGGATGAGCCTGGGGAGGCGCCCGGGCATGTCTGGACCCAGTCCCCGCAGCCTGCCCCTTGCTGGGGCAGTACCCCCGGAGGCCAGGAAGGTCTGGGCAAGGCTGGCCAGGGGCAGGGGCCCTGCTGGGTCCTGCCCCTGGCCTGTGGGGCCGCTGAGCACAACCGGCCCTCTCCCGCTGGAAGACCTCCCCGGCTGCCTCCAAAGGCCGCTTTGCAAGCACTCTGGCCGGCTGTTCCCGCCAGCCGCGCACAATGCTCCCAAGCCCGGGAGAAAAGCGCTTCGGGGTGGTGCTCTCTCCCGGCCCTTGCCCCTGAGCCTGGGGGCCAGGCAGGGGGTCCACACTCCCAGGCCAAGGCAGAACCACATGCACACGTCTGTTCCTGACCCCTGCACCGGCAGAGAGCTCGGGGGAGCCAGAGTCTGTCAGGCAGCTGATGGGCTGGCCGCCTGTGTGGGAAGGGGCAGAGCCGACCTAGGGGCACACTGGGCCTCTTGCTCTCCCTGCTGCCCTGAGGCTGCTGGGCCAAAGAGGTCTTGGGCATCCAGCCCCTTGCTGGTCCCTTCCCTCTGACGAGGCCCTCTGAGCTCCAGCACCTTGCAGTGTGGAGACAGCCCCTGGCAGCAACCTCCTCTCCAAGGAGGCCTCAAGCGAGGCCTAGGCCCAGGGGAAAGGCACCAGCGGGGATGAGCCTGGGGAGGCGCCGGGGCATGTCTGGACCCAGTCCCCGCAGCCTGCCCCTTGCTGGGGCAGTACCCCCGGAGGCCAGGAAGGTCTGGGCAAGGCTGGCCAGGGGCAGGGGCCCTGCTGGGTCCTGCCCCTGGCCTGTGGGGCCTCTGAGCACAACCGGCCCTCTCCCGCTGGAAGACCTCCCCGGCTGCCTCCAAAGGCCGCTTTGCAAGCACTCTCGCCGGCTGTTCCCGCCAGCCGCGCACAACGCTCCCAAGCCCGGGAGAAAAGCGCTTCGGGGTGGTGCTCTCTCCCGGCCCTTGCCCCGGAGCCTGGGGGCCAGGCAGGGGGTCCACACTCCCAGGCCAAGGCAGAACCACATGCACACGTCTGTTCCTGACCCCTGCACCGGCAGAGAGCTCGGGGGAGCCAGAGTCTGTCAGGCAGCTGCTGGGCTGGCCGCCTGTGTGGGAAGGGGCAGAGCCGACCTAGGGGCACACTGGGCCTCTTGCTCTCCCTGCTGCCCTGAGGCTGCTGGGCCAAAGAGGTCTTGGGCATCCAGCCCCTTGCTGGTCCCTTCCCTCTGACGAGGCCCTCTGAGCTCCAGCACCTTGCAGTGTGGAGACAGCCCCTGGCAGCATCCTCCTTTCCAAGGAGGCCTCAAGCGAGGCCTAGGGCCAGGGGAAAGGCACCAGCGGGGATGAGCCTGGGGAGGCGCCGGGGCATGTCTGGACCCAGTCCCCGCAGCCTGCCCCTTGCTGGGGCAGTACCCCCGGAGGCCAGGAAGGTCTGGGCAAGGCTGGCCAGGGGCAGGGGCCCTGCTGGGTCCTGCCCCTGGCCTGTGGGGCCTCTGAGCACAACCGGCCCTCTCCCGCTGGAAGACCTCCCCGGCTGCCTGCAAAGGCCGCTTTGCAAGCACTCTCGCCGGCTGTTCCCGCAGCCGCGCCCAACGCTCCCAAGCCCGGGAGAAAAGCGCTTCGGGGTGGTGCTCTCTCCCGGCCCTTGCCCCGGAGCCTGGGGGCCAGGCAGGGGGTCCACACTCCCAGGCCAAGGCAGAACCACATGCACACGTCTGTTCCTGCCCCCTGCACCGGCAGAGAGCTCGGGGGAGCCAGAGTCTGTCAGGCAGCTGTTGGGCTGGCCGACTGTGTGGGAAGGGGCAGAGCCGACCTAGGGGCACACTGGGCCTCTTGCTCTCCCTGCTGCCCTGAGGCTGCTGGGCCAAAGAGGTCTTGGGCATCCAGCCCCTTGCTGGTCCCTTCCCTCTGACGAGGCCCTCTGAGCTCCAGCACCTTGCAGTGTGGAGACAGCCCCTGCCAGCAACCTCCTCTCCAAGGAGGCCTCAAGCGAGGCCTAGGCCCAGGGGAAAGGCACGAGCGGGGATGAGCCTGGGGAGGCGCCCGGGCATGTCTGGACCCAGTCCCCGCAGCCTGCCCCTTGCTGGGGCAGTACCCCCGGAGGCCAGGAAGGTCTGGGCAAGGCTGGCCAGGGGCAGGGGCCCTGCTGGGTCCTGCCCCTGGCCTGTGGGGCCTCTGAGCACAACCGGCCCTCTACCGCTGGAAGACCTCCCCGGCTGCCTCCAAAGGCTGCTTTGCAAGCACTCTCGCCGGCTGTTCCCGCCAGCCGCGCACAATGATCCCGAGCCCGGGAGAAAAGCGCTTCGGGGTGGTGCTCTCTCCCGGCCCTTGCCCCTGAGCCTGGGGGCCAGGCAGGGGGTCCACACTCCCAGGCCAAGGCAGAACCACATGCACACGTCTATTCCTGACCCCTGCACCGGCAGAGAGCTCGGGGGAGCCAGAGTCTGTCAGGCAGCTGCTGGGCTGGCCGCCTGTTTGGGAAGGGGCAGAGCCGACCTAGGGGCACACTGGGCCTCTTGCTCTCCCTGCTGCCCTGAGGCTGCTGGGCCAAAGAGGTCTTGGGCATCCAGCCCCTTGCTGGTCCCTTCCCTCTGACGAGGCCCTCTGAGCTCCAGCACCTTGCAGTGTGGAGACAGCCCCTGCCAGCAACCTCCTCTCCAAGGAGGCCTCAAGCGAGGCCTAGGCCCAGGGGAAAGGCACCAGCGGGGATGAGCCTGGGGAGGCGCCCGGGCATGTCTGGTCCCAGTCCCCGCAGCCTGCCCCTTGTTGTGGCAGTACCCCCGGAGGCCAGGAAGGTCTGGGCAAGGCTGGCCAGGGGCAGGGGCCCTGCTGGGTCCTGCCCCTGGCCTGTGGGGCCTCTGAGCACAACCGGCCCTCTCCCGCTGGAAGACCTCCCCGGCTGCCTCCAACGGCCGCTTTGCAAGCACTCTCGCCGGCTTTTCCCGCCAGCCGCGCACAATGCTCCCGAGCCCGGGAGAAAAGCACTTCGGGGTGGTGCTCTCTCCCGGCCGTTGCCCCTGAGCCTGGGGGCCAGGCAGGGGGTCCACAATCCCAGGCCAAGGCAGAATCACATGCACACGTCTGTTCCTGCCCCCTGCACCGGCAGAGAGCTCGGGGCAGCCAGAGTCTGTCAGGCAGCTACTGGGCTGGCCGCCTGTGTGGGAAGGGGCAGAGCCGACCTAGGGGCACACTGGGCCTCTTGCTCTCCCTGCTGCCCTGAGGCTGCTGGGCCAAAGAGGTCTTGGGCATCCAGCCCCTTGCTGGTCCCTTCCCTCTGACGAGGCCCTCTGAGCTCCAGCACCTTGCACTGTGGAGACAGCCCCTGCCAGCAACCTCCTCTCCAAGGAGGCCTCAAGCGAGGCCTAGGCCCACGGGAAAGGCACCAGCGGGGATGAGCCTGGGGAGGCGCCCGGGCATGTCTGGACCCAGTCCCCGCAGCCTGCCCCTTGCTGGGGCAGTACCCCCGGAGGCCAGGAAGGTCTGGGCAAGGCTGGCCAGGGGCAGGGGCCCTGCTGGGTCCTGCCCCTGGCCTGTGGGGCCTCTGAGCACAACCGGCCCTCTCCCGCTGGAAGACCTCCCTGGCTGCCTCCAAAGGCCGCTTGGCAAGCACTCTCGCCGGCTGTTCCCGCCAGCCGCGCACAATGTTCCCGAGCCCGGGAGAAAAGCGCTTCGGGGTGGTGCTCTCTCCCGGCCCTTGCCCCTGAGCCTGGTGGCCAGGCAGGGGGTCCACACTCCCAGGCCAAGGCAAAACCACACATGCACACGTCTGTTCCTGGCCCCTGCACCGGCAGAGAGCTCGGGGGAGCCAGAGTCTGTCAGGCAGCTGCTGGGCTGGCCGCCTGTGTGGGAAGGGGCAGAGCCGACGTAAGGGCACACTGGGCCTCTTGCTCTCCCTGCTGCCCTGAGGCTGCTGGGCCAAAGAGGTCTTGGGCATCCAGCCCCTTGCTGGTCCCTTCCCTCTGACGAGGCCCTCTGAGCTCCAGCACCTTGCAGTGTGGAGACAGCCCCTGGCAGCAACCTCCTCTCCAAGGAGGCCTCAAGCGAGGCCTAGGCCCAGGGGAAAGGCACCAGCGGGGATGAGCCTGGGGAGGCGCCCGGGCATGTCTGGACCCAGTCCCCGCAGCCTGCCCCTTGCTGGGGCAGTACCCCCGGAGGCCAGGAAGGTCTGGGCAAGGCTGGCCAGGGCAGGGGCCCTGCTGGGTCCTGCCCCTGGCCTGTGGGGCCTCTGAGCAAAACCGGCCCTCTCCCGCTGGAAGACCTCCCCGGCTGCCTCCAAAGGCCGCTTTGCAAACACTCTCGCCGGCTGTTCCCGCCAGCCGCGCACAATGCTCCCGAGCCCGGGAGAAAAGCGCTTCGGGGTGGTGCTCTCTCCCGGCCCTTGCCCCTGAGCCTGGGGGCCAGGCAGGGGGTCCACACTCCCAGGCCAAGGCAGAACCACATGCACACGTCTGTTCCTGCCCCCTGCACCGGCAGAGAGCTCGGGGGAGCCAGAGTCTGTCAGGCAGCTGCTGGGCTGGCCGACTGTATGGGAAGAGGCAGAGCCGACGTAGGGGCACACTGGGCCTCTTGCTCTCCCTGCTGCCCTGAGGCTGCTGGGCCAAAGAGGTCTTGGGCATCCATCCCCTTGCTGTTCCCTTCCCTCTGACGAGGCCCTCTGAGGTCCAGCACCTTGCAGTATGGAGACAGCCCCTGGCAGCAACCTCCTCTCCAAGGAGGCCTCAACCGAGGCCTAGGCCCAGGGGAAAGGCACCAGCGGGGATGAGCCTGGGGAGGCGCCCGGGCATGTCTGGACCCAGTCCCCGCAGCCTGCCCCATGCTGGGGCAGTACCCCCAGAGGCCAGGAAGGTCTGGGCAAGGCTGGCCAGGGGCAGGGGCCCTGCTGGGTCCTGCCCCTGGCCTGTGGGGCCTCTGAGCACAACCGGCCCTCTCCCGCTGGAAGACCTCCCCGGCTGCCTCCAAAGGCCGCTTGGCAAGCACTCTCGCCGGCTGTTCCCGCCAGCCGCGCACAATGCTCCCGAGCCCTGGAGAAAAGCGCTTCGGGGTGGTGCTCTCTCCCGGCCCTTGTCCCTGAGCCTGGGGGCCAGGCAGGGGGTCCACACTCCCAGGCCAAGGCAGAACCACATGCACACGTCTGTTCCTGCCCCCTGCACCGGCAGAGAGCTCGGGGGAGCTAGAGTCTGTCAGGCAGCTGCTGGGCTGGCCGCCTGTGTGGGAAGGGGCAGAGCCGACCTAGGGGCACACTGGGCCTCTTGCTCTCCCTGCTGCCCTGAGGCTGCTGGGCCAAAGAGGTCTTGGGCATCGAGCCCCTTGCTGGTCCCTTCCCTCTGACGAGGCCCTCTGAGCTCCAGCACCTTGCGGTGGGGAGACAGCCCCAGCCAGCAACCTCCTCTCCAAGGAGGCCTCAACCGAGGCCTAGGCCCAGGGGAAAGGCACCAGCGGGGATGAGCCTGGGGAGGCGCCCGGGCATGTCTGGACCCAGTCCCCGCAGCCTGCCCCTTGCTGGGGCAGTACCCCCGGAGGCCAGGAAGGTCTGGGAAAGGCTGGCCAGGGGCAGGGGCCCTGCTGGGTCCCTGCCCCTGGCCTGTGGGGCCTTTGAGCACAACCGGCCCTCTCCCGCTGGAAGACCTCCCCGGCTGCCTCCAAAGGCCGCTTTGCAAGCACTCTCGCCGGCTGTTCCCGCCAGCGGCGCACAATGCTCCCGAGCCCGGGAGAAAAGCGCTTCGGGGTGGTGCTCTCTCCCGGCCCTTGCCCCTGAGCCTCGGGCGAGGCAGGGGGTCCACACTCCCAGGCCAAGGCAGAACCACATGCACACGTCTGTTCCTGCCCCCTGCACCGGCAGAGAGCTCCGGGGAGCCAGAGTCTGTCAGGCAGCTGCTGGGCTGGCTGCCTGTGTTGGAAGGGGCAGAGCCGACCTAGGGGCACACTGGGCCTCTTGCTCTCCCTGCTGCCCTGAGGCTGCTGGGCCAAAGAAGTCTTGGGCATCCAGCCCCTTGCTGGTCCCTTCCCTCTGACGAGGCCCTCTGAGCTCCAGCACCTTGCAGTGTGGAGACAGCCCCTGCAGCAACCTCCTCTCCAAGGAGGCCTCAAGCGAGGCCTAGGCCCAGGGGAAAGGCACGAGCGGGGATGAGCCTGGGGAGGCGCCCGGGCATGTCTGGACCCAGTCCCCGCAGCCTGCCCCTTGCTGGGGCAGTACCCCCGGAGGCCAGGAAGGTCTGGGCAAGGCTGGCCAGGGGCAGGGGCCCTGCTGGGTCCTGCCCCTGGCCTGTGGGGCCTCTGAGCACAACCGGCCCTCTCCCGCTGGAAGACCTCCCCGGCTGCCTCCAAAGGCCACTTTGCAAGCACTCTCGCCGGCTGTTCCGGCCAGCCGCACACAATGCTCCCGAGCCCGGGAGAAAACCGCGTCGGGGTGGTGCTCTCTCCCGGCCCCTGCCCCTGAGCCTGGGGGCCAGGCAGGGGGTCCACACTCCCAGGCCAATGCAGAAGAACATCCACACGTCTGTTCCTGCCCCCTGCACCGGCAGAGAGCTCGGGGGAGCCAGAGACTGTCAGGCAGCTGCTGGGCTGGCCACCTGTGTGGGAAGGGGCAGAGCCGACCTAGGGGCACACTGGGCCTCTTGCTCTCCCTGCTGCCCTGAGGCTGCTGGGCCAAAGAGGTCTTGGGCATCCAGCCCCTTGCTGGTCCCTTCCATCTGACGAGGCCCTCTGAGCTCCAGCACCTTGCAGTGTGGAGACAGCCCCTGCCAGCAACCTCCTCTCCAAGGAGGCCTCAACCGAGGCCTAGGCCCAGGGGAAAATCACCAGCGGGGATGAGCCTGTGGAGGCGCCCGGGTATGTCTGGACCCAGTCCCCGCAGCCTGCCCCTTGCTGGGGCAGTACCCCCGGAGGCCAGGAAGGTCTGGGCAAGGCTGGCCAGGAGCAGGGGCCCTGCTGGGTCCTGCCCCTGGCCTGTGGGGCCTCTGAGCACAACCGGCCCTCTCCCGCTGGAAGACCTCCCCGGCTGCCTCCAAAGGCCGCTTGGCAAGCACTCTCGCCGGCTGTTCCCGCCCGCCGCGCACAATGCTCCCGAGCCCGGGAGAAAAGCGCTTCAGGGTGGTGCTCTCTCCCGGCCCTTGCCCCTGAGCCTGGGGGCCAGACAGGGGGTCCACACTCCCAGGCCAAGGCAGAACCACATGCACACGTCTGTTCCTGCCCCCTGCACCGGCAGAGAGCTCCGGGGAGCCAGAGTCTGTCAGGCAGCTGCTGGGCTGGCCGCCTGTGTGGGAAGGGGCAGAGCCGACCTAGGGGCACACTGGGCCTCTTGCTCTCCCTGCTGCCCTGAGGCTGCTGGGCCAAAGAGGTCTTGGGCATCCAGCCCCTTGCTGGTCCCTTCCCTCTGACGAGGCCCTCTGAGCTCCAGCACCTTGCAGTGTGGAGACAGCCCCTGGCAGCAACCTCCTCTCCAAGGAGGCCTCAAGCGAGGCCTAGGCCAAGGGGAAAGGCACCAGCGGGGATGAGCCTGGGGAGGCGCCCGGGCATGTCTGGACCCAGTCCCCGCAGCCTGCCCCTTGCTGGGGCAGTACCCCCGGAGGCCAGGAAGGTCTGGGCAAGGCTGGCCAGGGGCAGGGGCCCTGCTGGGTCCTGCCGCTGGCCTGTGGGGCCTCTGAGCACAACCGGCCCTCTCCCGCTGGAAGACCTCCCCGGCTGCCTCCAAAGGCCGCTTGGCAAGCACTCTCGCCGGCTGTTCCCGCCAGCCGCGCACAATGCTCCCGAGCCCGGGAGAAAAGCGCTTCGGGGTGGTGCTCTCTCCCGGCCCTTGCCCCTGAGCCTGGGGGCCAGGCAGGGGGTCCACACTCCCAGGCCAAGGCAGAACCACATGCACACGTCTGTTCCTGCCCCCTGCACCGGCAGAGAGCTCCGGGGAGCCAGAGTCTGTCAGGCAGCTGCTGGGCTGGCCGCCTGTGTGGGAAGGGGCAGAGCCGACCTAGGGGCACACTGGGCCTCTTGCTCTCCCTGCTGCCCTGAGGCTGCTGGGCCAAAGAGGTCTTGGGCATCCAGCCCCTTGCTGGTCCCTTCCCTCTGACGAGGCCCTCTGAGCTCCAGCACCTTGCAGTGTGGAGACAGCCCCTGCCAGCAACCTCCTCTCCAAGGAGGCCTCAAGCGAGGCCTAGGCCCAGGGGAAAGGCACCAGCGGGGATGAGCCTGGGGAGGCGCCCGGGCATGTCTGGACCCAGTCCTCGCAGCCTGCCCCTTGCTGGGGCAGTACCCCCAGAGGCCAGGAAGGTCTGGGCAAGGCTGGCCAGGGGCAGGGGCCCTGCTGGGTCCTGCCCCTGGCCTGTGGGGCCTCTGAGCACAACCGGCCCTCTCCCGCTGGAAGACCTCCCCGGCTGCCTCCAAAGGCCGCTTTGCAAGCACTCTCGCCGGCTGTTCCCGCCAGCCGCACACAATGCTCCCGAGCCCGGGAGAAAAGCGCTTCGGGGTGGTGCTCTCTCCCGGCCCTTGCCCCTGAGCCTGGGGGCCAGGCAGGGGGTCCACACTCCCAGGCCAAGGCAGAACCACATGCACACGTCTGTTCCTGCCCCCTGCACCGGCAGAGACCTCGGGAGAGCCAGAGTCTGTCAGGCAGCTGCTGGGCTGGCCGCCTGTGTGGGAAGGGGCAAAACCGACCTAGGGGCACACTGGGCCTCTTGCTCTCCCTGCTGCCCTGAGGCTGCTGGGCCAAAGAGGTCTTGGGCATCCAGCCCCTTGCTGGTCCCTTCCCTCTGACGAGGCCCTCTGAGCTCCAGCACCTTGCAGTGTGGAGACAGCCCCTGCCAGCAACCTCCTCTCCAAGGAGGCCTCAGCCGAGGCCTAGGCCTAGGGGAAAGGCACCAGCGGGGATGAGACTGGGGAGGCGCCCGGGCATGTCTGGACCCAGTCCCCGCAGCCTGCCCCTTGCTGGGGCAGTACCCAGGGAGGCCAGGAAGGTCTGGGCAAGGCTGGCCAGGAGCAGGGGCCCTGCTGGGTCCTGCCCCTGGCCTGTGGGGCCTCTGAGCACAACCGGCCCTCTCCCGCTGGAAGACCTCCCCGGCTGCCTCCAAAGGCCGCTTTGCAAGCACTCTCGCCGGCTGTTCCCGCCAGCCGCGCACAATGCTCCCGAGCCCGGGAGAAAAGCGCTTCGGGGTGGTGCTCTCTCCCGGCCCTTGTCCCTGAGCCTGGGGGCCAGGCAGGGGGTCCACACTCCCAGGCCAAGGCAGAACCACATGCACACGTCTGTTCCTGCCCCCTGCACCGGCAGAGAGCTCCGGGGAGCCAGAGTCTGTCAGGCAGCTGCTGGGCTGGCCGCCTGTGTGGGAAGGGGCAGAGCCGACCTAGGGGCACACTGGGCCTCTTGGTCTCCCTGCTGCCCTGAGGCTGCTGGGCCAAAGAGGTCTTGGGCATCCAGCCCCTTGCTGGTCCCTTCCCTCTGACGAGGCCCTCTGAGCTCCAGCACCTTGCAGTGTGGAGACAGCCCCTGCCAGCAACCTCCTCTCCAAGGAGGCCTCAAGCGAGGCCTAGGCCCAGGGGAAAAGCACCAGCGGGGATGAGCCTGGGGAGGCGCCCGGGCATGTCTGGACCCAGTCCCCGCAGCCTGCCCCTTGCTGGGGCAGTACCCCCGGAGGCCAGGAAGGTCTGGGCAAGGCTGGCCAGGGGCAGGGGCCCTGCTGGGTCCTGCCCCTGGCCTGTGGGGCCTCTGAGCACAACCGGCCCTCTCCCGCTGGAAGACCTCCCCGGCTGCCTCCAAAGGCCGCTTTGCAAGCACTCTCGCCGGCTGTTCCCGCCAGCCGCGCACAACGCTCCCAAGCCCGGGAGAAAAGCGCTTCGGGGTGGTGGTCTCTCCCGGCCCTTGCCCCTGAGCCTGGGGGCCAGGCAGGGGGTCCACACTCCCAGGCCAAGGCAGAACCACATGCACACGTCTGTTCCTGCCCCCTGCACCGGCAGAGAGCTCCGGGGAGCCAGAGTCTGTCAGGCAGCTGCTGGGCTGGCCGCCTGTGTGGGAAGGGGCAGAGCCGACCTAGGGGCACACTGGGCCTCTTGCTCTCCCTGCTGCCCTGAGGCTGCTGGGCCAAAGAGGTCTTGGGCATCCAGCCCCTTGCTGTTCCCTTCCCTCTGACGAGGCCCTCTGAGCTCCAGCACCTTGCAGTGTGGAGACAGCCCCTGCCAGCAACCTCCTCTCCAAGGAGGCCTCAAGCGAGGCCTAGGCCCAGGGGAAAGGCACCAGCGGGGATGAGCCTGGGGAGGCGCCCGGGCATGTCTGGACCCAGTCCCCGCAGCCTGCCCCTTGCTGGGGCAGTACCCCCGGAGGCCAGGAAGGTCTGGGCAAGGCTGGCCAGGGGCAGGGGCCCTGCTGGGTCCTGCCCCTGGCCTGTGGGGCCTCTGAGCACAACCGGCCCTCTCCCGCTGGAAGACCTCCCCGGCTGCCTCCAAAGGCCGCTTTGCAAGCACTCTCGCCGGCTGTTCCCGCCAGCCGCACAGAACGCTCCCAAGCCCGGGAGAAAAGCGCTTCGGGGTGGTGCTCTCTCCCGGCCCTTGCCCCTGAGCCTGGGTGCCAGGCAGGGGGTCCACACTCCCAGGCCAAGGCAGAACCACATGCACACGTCTGTTCCTGCCCCCTGCACCGGCAGAGAGCTCGGGGGAGCCAGAGTCTGTCAGGCAGCTGCTGGGCTGGCCGCCTATGTGGGAAGGGGCAGAGCCGACCTAGGGGCACACTGGGCCTCTTGCTCTCCCTGCTGCCCTGAGGCTGCTGGGCCAAAGAGGTCTTGGGCATCGAGCCCCTTGCTGGTCCCTTCCCTCTGACGAGGCCCTCTCAGCTCCAGCACCTTGTGGTGGGGAGACAGCCCCTGCCAGCAACCTCCTCTCCAAGGAGGCCTCAAGCGAGGCCTAGGCCCAGGGGAAAGGCACCAGCGGGGATGAGCCTGGGGAGGCGCCCGGGCATGTCTGGACCCAGTCCCCGCAGCCTGCCCCTTGCTGGGGCAGTACCCCCGGAGGCCAGGAAGGTCTGGGCAAGGCTGGCCAGGGGCAGGGGCCCTGCTGGGTCCTGCCCCTGGCCTGTGGGGCCTCTGAGCACAACCGGCCCTCTCCCGCTGGAAGACCTCCCCGGCTGCCTCCAAAGGCCGCTTTGCAAGCACTCTCGCCGGCTGTTCCCGCCAGCCGCACACAATGCTCCCGAGCCCGGGAGAAAAGCGCGTCGGGGTGGTGCTCTCTCCCGGCCCCTGCCCCTGAGCCTGGGGGCCAGGCAGGGGGTCCACACTCCCAGGCCAATGCAGAAGCACATCCACACGTCTGTTCCTGCCCCCTGCACCGGCAGAGAGCTCGGGGGAGCCAGAGTCTGTCAGGCAGCTGCTGGGCTGGCCACCTGTGTGGGAAGGGGCAGAGCCGACCTAGGGGCACACTGGGCCTCTTGCTCTCCCTGCTGCCCTGAGGCTGCTGGGCCAAAGAGGTCTTGGGCATCCAGCCCCTTGCTGGTCCCTTCCCTCTGACGAGGCCCTCTGAGCTCCAGCACCTTGCAGTGTGGAGACAGCCCCTGCCAGCAACCTCCTCTCCAAGGAGGCCTCAACCGAGGCCTAGGCCCAGGGGAAAGGCACCAGCGGGGATGAACCTGGGGAGGCGCCCGGGTATGTCTGGACCCAGTCCCCGCAGCCTGCCCCTTGCTGGGGCAGTACCCGCGGAGGCCAGGAACGTCTGGGCAAGGCTGGCCAGGAGCAGGGGCCCTGCTGGGTCCTGCCCCTGGCCTGTGGGGCCTCTGAGCACAACCGGCCCTCTCCCGCTGGAAGACCTCCCCGGCTGCCTCCAAAGGCCGCTTGGCAAGCACTCTCGCCGGCTGTTCCCGCCCGCCGCGCACAATGCTCCCGAGCCCGGGAGAAAAGCGCTTCGGGGTGGTGCTCTCTCCCGGCCCTTGCCCCTGAGCCTGGGGGCCAGACAGGGGGTCCACACTCCCAGGCCAAGGCAGAACCACATGCACACGTCTGTTCCTGCCCCCTGCACCGGCAGAGAGCTCCGGGGAGCCAGAGTCTGTCAGGCAGCTGCTGGGCTGGCCGCCTGTGTGGGAAGGGGCAGAGCCGACCTAGGGGCACACTGGGCCTCTTGCTCTCCCTGCTGCCCTGAGGCTGCTGGGCCAAAGAGGTCTTGGGCATCCAGCCCCTTGCTGGTCCCTTCCCTCTGACGAGGCCCTCTGAGCTCCAGCACCTTGCAGTGTGGAGACAGACCCTGCCAGCAACCTCCTCTCCAAGGAGGCCTCAACCGAGGCCTAGGCCCAGGGGAAAGGCACCAGCGGGGATGAGGCTGGGGAGGCGCCCGGGCATGTCTGGACCCAGTCCCCGCAGCCTGCCCCTTGCTGGGGCAGTACCCCCGGAGGCCAGGAAGGTCTGGGCAAGGCTGGCCAGGGGCAGGGGCCCTGCTGGGTCCTGCCCCTGGCCTGTGGGGCCTCTGAGCACAACCGGCCCTCTCCCGCTGGAAGACCTCCCCGGCTGCCTCCAAAGGCCGCTTTGCAAGCACTCTCGCCGGCTGTTCCCGCCAGCCGCGCACAACGCTCCCAAGCCCGGGAGAAAAGCGCTTCGGGGTGGTGCTCTCTCCCGGCCCTTGCCCCTGAGCCTGTGGGCCAGGCAGGGGGTCCACACTCCCAGGCCAAGGCAGAACCACATGCACACGTCTGTTCCTGCCCCCTGCACCGGCAGAGAGCTCGGGGGAGCCAGAGTCTGTCAGGCAGCTGCTGGGCTGGCCGCCTGTGTGGGAAGGGGCAGAGCCGACCTAGGGGCACACTGGGCCTCTTGCTCTCCCTGCTGCCCTGAGGCTGCTGGGCCAAAGAGGTCTTGGGCATCCAGCCCCTTGCTGGTCCCTTCCCTCTGACGAGGCCCTCTGAGCTCCAGCACCTTGCAGTGTGGAGACAGCCTCTGGCAGCAACCTCCTCTCCAAGGAGGCCTCAAGCGTGGCCTAGGCCCAGGGGAAAGGCACCAGCGGGGATGAGCCTGGGGAGGCGCCCGGGCATGTCTGGACCCAGTCCCCGCAGCCTGCCCCTTGCTGGGGCAGTACCCCCGGAGGCCAGGAAGGTCTGGGCAAGGCTGGCCAGGGGCAGGGGCCCTGCTGGGTCCTGCCCCTGGCCTGTGGGGCCTCTGAGCACAACCGGCCCTCTCCCGCTGGAAGACCTCCCCGGCTGTTTCCAAAGGCCGCTTGGCAAGCACTCTCGCCGGTTGTTCCCGCCAGCGGCGCACAACGCTCCCAAGCCCGGGGGAAATGCGCTTCGTGGTGGTGCTCTCTCCCGGCCCTTGCCCCTGAGCCTGGGGGCCAGGCAGGGGGTCCACACTCCCAGGCCAAGGCAGAACCACATGCACACGTCTGTTCCTGCCCCCTGCACCGGCAGAGAGCTCGGGGGAGCCAGAGTCTGTCAGGCAGCTGCTGGGCTGGCCGCCTGTGTGGGAAGGGGCAGAGCCGACCTAGGGGCACACTGGGCCTCTTGCTCTCCCTGCTGCCCTGAGGCTGCTGGGCCAAAGAGGTCTTGGGCATCCAGCCCCTTGCTGGTCCCTTCCCTCTGACGAGGCCCTCTGAGCTCCAGCACCTTGCAGTGTGGAGACAGCCCCTGCCAGCAACCTCCTCTCCAAGGAGGCCTCAAGCGATGCCTAGGCCCAGGGGAAAGGCACCAGCGGGGATGAGCCTGGGGAGGCGCCCGGGCATGTCTGGACCCAGTCCCCGCAGCCTGCCCCTTGCTGGGGCAGTACCCCCGGAGGCCAGGAAGGTCTGGGCAAGGCTGGCCAGGGGCAGGGGCCCTGCTGGGTCCTGCCCCTGGCCTGTGGGGCCTCTGAGCACAACCGGCCCTCTCCCGCTGGAAGACCTCCCCGGCTGCCTCCAAAGGCCGCTTTGCAAGCACTCTCGCCGGCTGTTCCCGCCAGCCGCGCACAACGCTCCCAAGCCCGGGAGAAAAGCGCTTCGGGGTGGTGCTCTCTCCCGGCCCTTGCCCCTGAGCCTGGGGGCCAGGCAGGGGGTCCACACTCCCAGGCCAAGGCAGAACCACATGCACACGTCTGTTCCTGCCCCCTGCACCGGCAGAGAGCTCGGGGCAACCAGAGTCTGTCAGGCAGCTGCTGGGCTGGCCGCCTGTGTGGGAAGGGGCAGAGCCGACCTAGGGGCACACTGGGCCTCTTGCTCTCCCTGCTGCCCTGAGGCTGCTGGGCCAAAGAGGTCTTGGGCATCCAGCCCCTTGCTGGTCCCTTCCCTCTGACGAGGCCCTCTGAGCTCCAGCACCTTGCAGTGTGGAGACAGCCCCTGGCAGCAACCTCCTCTCCAAGGAGGCCTCAAGCGAGGCCTAGGCCCAGGGGAAAGGCACCAGCGGGGATGAGCCTGGGGAGGCGCCCGGGCATGTCTGGACCCAGTCCCCGCAGCCTGCCCCTTGCTGGGGCAGTACCCCCGGAGGCCAGGAAGGTCTGGGCAAGGCTGGCCAGGGGCAGGGGCCCTGCTGGGTCCTGCCCCGGGCCTGTGGGGCCTCTGAGCACAACCGGCCCTCTCCCGCTGGAAGACCTCCCCGGCTGCCTCCAAAGGCCGCTTTGCAAGCACTCTTGCCGGCTGTTCCCGCCAGGCACGTACAACGCTCCCTAGCCCGGGGGAAAAGCGCTTCGGGGTGGTGCTCTCTCCCGGCCCTTGCCCCTGAGCCTGGGGGCCAGGCAGGGGGTCCACACTCCCAGGCCAAGGCAGAACCACATGCACACGTCTGTTCCTGCCCCCTGCACCGACAGAGAGCTCGGGGGAGCCAGAGTCTGTCAGGCAGCTGCTGGGCTGGCCGCCTGTGTGGGAAGGGGCAGAGCCGACCTAGGGGCACACTGGGCCTCTTGCTCTCCCTGCTGCCCTGAGGCTGCTGGGCCAAAGAGGTCTTGGGCATCCAGCCCCTTGCTGGTCCCTTCCCTCTGACGAGGCCCTCTGAGCTCCAGCACCTTGCAGTGTGGAGACAGCCCCTGCCAGCAACCTCCTCTCCAAGGAGGCCTCAAGCGAGGCCTAGGCCCAGGGGAAAGGCACCATCGGGGATGAGCCTGGGGAGGCGCCCGGGCATGTCTGGACCCAGTCCCCGCAGCCTGCCCCTTGCTGGGGCAGTACCCCCGGAGGCCAGGAAGGTCTGGGCAAGGCTGGCCAGGGGCAGGGGCCCTGCTGGGTCCTGCCCCTGGCCTGTGGGGCCTCTGAGCACAACCGGCCCTCTCCCGCTGGAAGACCGCCCCGGCTGCCTCCAAATGCCGCTTTGCAAGCACTCTCGCCGGCTGTTCCCGCCAGCCGCGCACAATGCTCCCGAGCCCGGGAGAAAAGCGCATCGTGGTGGTGCTCTCTCCCGGCCCTTGCCCCTGAGCCTAGGGGCCAGGCAGGGGGTCCACACTCCCAGGCCAAGGCAGAACCACATGCACACGTCTGTTCCTGCCCCCTGCACCGGCAAGGAGCTCGGGGCAGCCAGAGTCTGTCAGGCAGCTGCTGGGCTGGCCGCCTGTGTGGGAAGGGGCAGAGCCGACCTAGGGGCACACTGGGCCTCTTGCTCTCCCTGCTGCCCTGAGGCTGCTGGGCCAAAGAGGTCTTGGGCATCCAGCCCCTTGCTGGTCCCTTCCCTCTGACGAGGCCCTCTGAGCTCCAGCACCTTGCAGTGTGGAGACAGCCCCTGCCAGCAACCTCCTCTCCAAGGAGGCGTCAAGCGAGGCCTCGGCCCACGGGAAAGGCACCAGCGGGGATGAGCTTGGGGAGGCGCCCGGGCATGTCTGGATCCAGTCCCCGCAGCCTGACCCTTGCTGGGGCAGTACCCCCGGAGGCCAGGAAGGTCTGGGCAAGGCTGGCCAGGGGCAGGGGCCCTGCTGGGTCCTGCCGCTGGCCTGTGGGGCCTCTGAGCACAACCGGCCCTCTCCCGCTGGAAGACCGCCCCGGCTGCCTCCAAATGCCGCTTTGCAAGCACTCTCGCCGGCTGTTCCCGCCAGCCGCGCACAATGCTCCCGAGCCCGGGAGAAAAGCGCTTCGGGGTGGTGCTCTCTCCCGGCCCTTGCCCCTGAGCCTAGGGGCCAGGCAGGGGGTCCACACTCCCAGGCCAAGGCAGAACCACATGCACACGTCTGTTCCTGCCCCCTGCACCGGCAGAGAGCTCGGGGCAACCAGAGTCTGTCAGGCAGCTGCTGGGCTGGCCGCCTGTGTGGGAAGGGGCAGAGCCGACCTAGGGGCACACTGGGCCTCTTGCTCTCCCTGCTGCCCTGAGGCTGCTGGGCCAAAGAGGTCTTGGGCATCCAGCCCCTTGCTGGTCCCTTCCCTCTGACGAGGCCCTCTGAGCTCCAGCACCTTGCAGTGTGGAGACAGCCCCTGCCAGCAACCTCCTCTCCAAGGAGGCGTCAAGCGAGGCCTAGGCCCACGGGAAAGGCACCAGCGGGGATGAGCTTGGGGAGGCGCCCGGGCATGTCTGGATCCAGTCCCCGCAGCCTGCCCCTTGCTGGGGCAGTACCCCCGGAGGCCAGGAAGGTCTGGGCAAGGCTGGCCAGGGCCAGGGGCCCTGCTGGGTCCTGCCCCTGGCCTGTGAGGCCTCTGAGCACAACCGGCCCTCTCCCGCTGGAAGACCTCCCCGGCTGCCTCCAAAGGCCGCTTTGAAAGCACTCTCGCAGGCTGTTCCCGCCAGCCGCGCACAATGCTCCCGAGCCCGGGAGAAAAGCGCTTTGGGGTGGTGCTCTCTCCCGGCCCTGGCCCCTGAGCCTGGGGGCCAGGCAGGGGGTCCACAATCCCAGGCCAAGGCAGAACCAGACATGCACACGTCTGTTCCTGCCCCCTGCACCGGCAGAGAGCTCGGGGCAGCCAGAGTCTGTCAGGCAGCTGCTGGGCTGGCCGCCTGTGTGGGAAGGGGCAGAGCCGACCTAGGGGCACACTGGGCCTCTTGATCTCCCTGCTGCCCTGAGGCTGCTGGGCCAAAGAGGTCTTGGGCATCCAGCCCCTTGCTGGTCCCTTCCCTCTGACGAGGCCCTCTGAGCTCCAGCACCTTGCAGTGTGGAGACAGCCCCTGCCAGCAACCTCCTCTCCAAGGAGGCCTCAACCGAGGCCTAGGCCCAGGGGAAAGGCACCAGCGGGGATGAGCCTGGGGAGGCGCCCGGGCATGTCTGGACCCAGTCCCCGCAGCCTGCCCCTTGCTGGGGCAGTACCCCCGGAGGCCAGGAAGGTCTGGGCAAGGCTGGCCAGGGGCAGGGGCCCTGCTGGGTCCTGCCCCTGGCCTGTGGGGCCTCTGAGCACAACCGGCCCTCTCCCGCTGGAAGACCTCCCCGGCTGCCTCCAAAGGCCGCTTTGCAAGCACTCTCGCCGGCTGTTCCCGCCAGCTGCACACAATGCTCCCGAGCCGGGGAGAAAACCGCGTCGGGGTGGTGCTCTCTCCCGGCCCTTGCCCCTGAGCCTGGGGGCCAGGCAGGGGGTCCACACTCCCAGGCCAATGCAGAAGAACATCCACACGTCTGTTCCTGCCCCCTGCACGGCAGAGAGCTCGGGGGAGCCAGAGACTGTCAGGCAGCTGCTGGGCTGGCCACCTGTGTGGGAAGGGGCAGAGCCGACCTAGGGGCACACTGGGCCTCTTGCTCTCCCTGCTGCCCTGAGGCTGCTGGGCCAAAGAGGTCTTGGGCATCCAGCCCCTTGCTGGTCCCTTCCCTCTGACGAAGCCCTCTGAGCTCCAGCACCTTGCAGTGTGGAGACAGCCCCTGCCAGCAACCTCCTCTCCAAGGAGGCCTCAACCGAGGCCTAGGCCCAGGGGAAAGGCACCAGCGGGGATGAGCCTGGGGAGGCGCCCGGGCATGTCTGGACCCAGTCCCCGCAGCCTGCCCCTTGCTGGGGCAGTACCCCCGGAGGCCAGGAAGGTCTGGGCAAGGCTGGCCAGGGGCAGGGGCCCTGCTGGGTCCTGCCCCTGGCCTGTGGGGCCTCTGAGCACAACCGGCCCTCTCCCGCTGGAAGACCTCCCCGGCTGCCTCCAAAGGCCGCTTGGCAAGCACTCTCGCCGGCTGTTCCCGCCAGCCGCGCAAAATGCTCCCGAGCCCGGGAGAAAAGCGCTTCGGGGTGGTGCTCTCTCCCGGCCCTTGCCCCTGAGCCTGGGGGCCAGGCAGGGGGTCCACACTCCCAGGCCAAGGCAGAACCACATGCACACGTCTGTTCCTGCCCCCTGCACCGGCAGAGAGCTCCGGGGTGCCAGAGTCTGTCAGGCAGCTGCTGGGCTGGCCGCCTGTGTGGGAAGGGGCAGAGCCGACCTAGGGGCACACTGGGCCTCTTGCTCTCCCTGCTGCCCTGAGGCTGCTGGGCCAAAGAGGTCTTGGGCATCCAGCCCCTTGCTGGTCCCTTCCCTCTGACGAGGCCCTCTGAGCTCCAGCACCTTGCAGTGTGGAGACAGCCCCTGCCAGCAACCTCCTCTCCAAGGAGGCCTCAAGCGAGGCCTAGGCCCAGGGGAAAGGCACCAGCGGGGATGAGCCTGGGGAGGCGCCCGGGCATGTCTGGACCCAGTCCCCGCAGCCTGCCCCTTGCTGGGGCAGTACCCCCGGAGGCCAGGAAGGTCTGGGCAAGGCTGGCCAGGGGCAGGGGCCCTGCTGGGTCCTGCCCCTGGCCTGTGGGGCCTCTGAGCACAACCGGCCCTCTCCCGCTGGAAGACCTCCCCGGCTTCCTCCAAAGGCCACTTTGCAAGCACTCTCGCCGGCTTTTCCCGCCCGCCGCGCACAATGCTCCCGAGCCCGGGAGAAAAGAGCTTCGGGGTGGTGCTCTCTCCCAGCCCTTGCCCCTGAGCCGGGGGGCCAGGCAGGGGGTCCACACTCCCAGGCCAAGGCAGAACCACATGCACACGTCTGTTCCTGCCCCCTGCACCGGCAGAGAGCTCGGGGGAGCCAGAGTCTGTCAGGCAGCTGCTAGGCTGGCCGCCTGTGTGGGAAGGGGCAGA
The DNA here is from genome assembly GCF_910594005.1 of Cervus elaphus. Classification (NCBI taxonomy): domain Eukaryota; kingdom Metazoa; phylum Chordata; class Mammalia; order Artiodactyla; family Cervidae; genus Cervus; species Cervus elaphus. The sequence continues at coordinate 3,811,855 of NC_057848.1, forward strand.
GCCGACCTAGGGGCACACTGGGCCTCTTGCTCTCCCTGCTGCCCTGAGGCTGCTGGGCCAAAGAAGTCTTGGGCATCCAGCCCCTTGCTGGTCCCTTCCCTCTGACGAGGCCCTCTGAGCTCCAGCACCTTGCAGTGTGGAGACAGCCCCTGCCAGCAACCTCCTCTCCAAGGAGGCCTCAAGCGAGGCCTAGGCCCAGGGGAAAGACACCAGCGGGGATGAGCCTGGGGAGGCGCCCGGGCATGTCTGGACCCAGTCCCCGCAGCCTGCCCCTTGCTGGGGCAGTACCCCCGGAGGCCAGGAAGGTCTGGGCAAGGCTGGCCAGGGGCAGGGGCCCTGCTGGGTCCTGCCCCTGGCCTGTGGGGCCTCTGAGCACAACCGGCCCTCTCCCGCTGGAAGACCTCCCCGGCTGCCTCCAAAGGCCGCTTTGCAAGCACTCTCGCCGGCTGTTCCCGCCAGCCGCACACAACGCTCCCAAGCCCGGGAGAAAAGCGCTTCGGGGTGGTGCTCTCTCCCGGCCCTTGCCCCTGAGCCTGGGTGCCAGGCAGGGGGTCCACACTCCCAGGCCAAGGCAGAACCACATGCACACGTCTGTTCCTGCCCCCTGCACCGGCAGAGAGCTCGGGGGAGCCAGAGTCTGTCAGGCAGCTGCTGGGCTGGCCGCCTGTGTGGGAAGGGGCAGAGCCGACCTAGGGGCACACTGGGCCTCTTGCTCTCCCTGCTGCCCTGAGGCTACTGGGCCAAAGAGGTCTTGGGCATCCAGCCCCTTGCTGGTCCCTTCCCTCTAACGAGGCCCTCTGAGCTCCAGCACCTTGCAGTGTGGAGACAGCCCCTGCCAGCAACCTCCTCTCCAAGGAGGCCTCAAGCGAGGCCTAGGCCCAGGGGAAAGGCACCAGCGGGGATGAGCCTGGGGAGGCGCCCGGGCATGTCTGGACCCAGTCCCCGCAGCCTGCCCCTTGCTGGGGCAGTACCCCCGGAGGCCAGGAAGGTCTGGGCAAGGCTGGCCAGGGGCAGGGGCCCTGCTGGGTCCTGCCCCTGGCCTGTGGGGCCTCTGAGCACAACCGGCCCTCTCCCGCTGGAAGACCTCCCCGGCTGCCTCCAAAGGCCGCTTTGCAAGCACTCTCGCCGGCTGTTCCCGCCAGCCGCGCACAACGCTCCCAAGCCCGGGAGAAAAGCGCTTCGGGGTGGTGCTCTCTCCCGGCCCTTGCCCCTGAGCCTGGGGGCCAGGCAGGGGGTCCACACTCCCAGGCCAAGGCAGAACCACATGCACACGTCTGTTCCTGCCCCCTGCACCGGCAGAGAGCTCGGGGGAGCCAGAGTCTGTCAGGCAGCTGCTGGGCTGGCCGCCTGTGTGGGAAGGGGCAGAGCCGACCTAGGGGCACACTGGGCCTCTTGCTCTCCCTGCTGCCCTGAGGCTGCTGGGCCAAAGAGGTCTTGGGCATCCAGCCCCTTGCTGGTCCCTTCCCTCTGACGAGGCCCTCTGAGCTCCAGCACCTTGCAGTGTGGAGACAGCCCCTGCCAGCAACCTCCTCTCCAAGGAGGCCTCAAGCGAGGCCTAGGCCCAGGGGAAAGGCACCAGCGGGGATGAGCCTGGGGAGGCGCCCGGGCATGTCTGGACCCAGTCCCCGCAGCCTGCCCCTTGCTGGGGCAGTACCCCCGGAGGCCAGGAAGGTCTGGGCAAGGCTGGCCAGGGGCAGGGGCCCTGCTGGGTCCTGCCCCTGGCCTGTGGGGCCTCTGAGCACAACCGGCCCTCTCCCGCTGGAAGACCTCCCCGGCTGCCTCCAAAGGCTGCTTTGCAAGCACTCTCGCCAGCTGTTCCCGCCAGCCGCGCACAATGCTCCCGAGCCCGGGAGAAAAGCGCTTCGGGGTGGTGCTCTCTCCCGGCCCTTGCCCCTGAGCCTGGGGTCCAGGCAGGGGGTCCACACTCCCAGGCCAAGGCAGAACCACATGCACACGTCTGTTCCTGCCCCCTGCACCGGCAGAGAGCTCGGGGGAGCCAGAGTCTGTCAGGCAGCTGCTGGGCTGGCCGCCTGTTTGGGAAGGGGCAGAGCCGACCTAGCGGCACACTGGGCCTCTTGCTCTCCCTGCTGCCCTGAGGCTGCTGGGCCAAAGAGGTCTTGGGCATCCAGCCCCTTGCTGGTCCCTTCCCTCTGACGAGGCCCTCTGAGCTCCAGCACCTTGCAGTGTGGAGACAGCCCCTGGCAGCAACCTCCTCTCCAAGGAGGCCTCAAGCGAGGCCTAGGCCCAGGGGAAAGGCACCAGCGGGGATGAGCCTGGGGAGGCGCCCGGGCATGTCTGGACCCAGTCCCCGCAGCCTGCCCCTTGCTGGGGCAGTACCCCCGGAGGCCAGGAAGGTCTGGGCAAGGCTGGCCAGGGGCAGGGGCCCTGCTGGGTACTGCCCCTGGCCTGTGGGGCCTCTGAGCACAACCGGCCCTCTCCCGCTGGAAGACCTCCCCGGCTGCCTCCAAAGGCCGCTTTGCAAGCACTCTCGCCGGCTGTTCCGGCCAGCCGCGCACAATGCTCCCGAGCCCGGGAGAAAAGCGCTTCAGGGTGGTGCTCTCTCCCGGCCCTTGTCCCTGAGCCTGGGGGCCAGGCAGGGGGTCCACACTCCCAGGCCAAGGCAGAACCACATGCACACGTCTGTTCCTGCCCCCTGCACCGGCAGAGAGCTCGGGGGAGCCAGAGTCTGTCAGGCAGCTGCTGGGCTGGCCGCCTGTGTGGGAAGGGGCAGAGCCGACCTAGGGGCACACTGGGCCTCTTGCTCTCCCTGCTGCCCTGAGGCTGCTGGGCCAAAGAGGTCTTGGGCATCGAGCCCCTTGCTGGTCCCTTCCCTCTGACGAGGCCCTCTGAGCTCCAGCACCTTGCGGTGGGGAGACAGCCCCTGCCAGCAACCTCCTCTCCAAGGAGGCCTCAAGCGAGGCCTAGGCCCAGGGGAAAGGCACCAGCGGGGATGAGCCTGGGGAGGCGCCCGGGCATGTCTGGACCCAGTCCCCGCAGCCTGCCCCTTGCTGGGGCAGTACCCCCGGAGGCCAGGAAGGTCTGGGCAAGGCTGGCCAGGGGCAGGGCCCCTGCTGGGTCCTGCCGCTGGCCTGTGGGGCCTCTGAGCACAACCGGCCCTCTCCCGCTGGAAGACCTCCCCGGCTGCCTCCAAAGGCCGCTGGGCAAGCACTCTCGCCGGCTGTTCCCGCCAGCCGCGCACAATGCTCCCGAGCCCGGGAGAAAAGCGCTTCGGGGTGGTGCTCTCTCCCGGCCCTTGTCCCTGAGTCTGAGGGCCAGGCAGGGGGTCCACACTCCCAGGCCAAGGCAGAACCATATGCACACGTCTGTTCCTGCCCCCTGCACCGGCAGAGAGCTCGGGGGAGCCAGAGTCTGTCAGGCAGCTGCTGGGCTGGCCGCCTGTGTGGGAAGGGGCAGAGCCGACCTAGGGGCACACTGGGCCTCTTGCTCTCCCTGCTGCCCTGAGGATGCTGGGCCAAAGAGGTCTTGGGCATCGAGCCCCTTGCTGGTCCCTTCCCTCTGACGAGGCCCTCTGAGCTCCAGCACCTTGCGGTGGGGAGACAGCCCCTGCCAGCAACCTCCTCTCCAAGGAGGCCTCAAGCGAGGCCTAGGCCCAGGGGAAAGGCACCAGCGGGGATGAGCCTGGGGAGGCGCCCGGGCATGTCTGGACCCAGTCCCCGCAGCCTGCCCCTTGCTGGGGCAGTACCCCCGGAGGCCAGGAAGGTCTGGGCAAGGCTGGCCAGGGGCAGGGGCCCTGCTGGGTCCTGCCCCTGGCCTGTGGGGCCTCTGAGCACAACCGGCCCTCTCCCGCTGGAAGACCTCCCCGGCTGCCTCCAAAGGCCGCTTGGCAAGCACTCTCGCCGGCTGTTCCCGCCAGCCGCGCACAATGCTCCCGAGCCCGGGAGAAAAGCGCTTCGGGGTGGTGCTCTCTCCCGGCCCTTGCCCCTGAGCCTGGGGGCCAGGCAGGGGGTCCACACTCCCAGGCCAAGGCAGAACCACATGCACACGTCTGTTCCTGCCCCCTGCACCGGCAGAGAGCTCCGGGGAGCCAGAGTCTGTCAGGCAGCTGCTGGGCTGGCCACCTGTGTGGGAAGGGGCAGAGCCGACCTAGGGGCACACTGGGCCTCTTGCTCTCCCTGCTGCCCTGAGGCTGCTGGGCCAAAGAGGTTTTGGGCATCCAGCCCCTTGCTGGTCCCTTCCCTCTGACGAGGCCCTCTGAGCTCCAGCACCTTACAGTGTGGAGACAGCCCCTGCCAGCAACCTCCTCTCCAAGGAGGCCTCAAGCGAGGCCTAGGCCCAGGGGAAAGGCACCAGCGGGGATGAGCCTGGTGAGGCGCCCGGGCATGTCTGGACCCAGTTCCCGCAGCCTGCCCCTTGCTGGGGCAGTACCCCCGAGGCCAGGAAGGTCTGGGCAAGGCTGGCCAGGGGCAGGGGCCCTGCTGGGTCCTGCCCCTGGCCTGTGGGGCCTCTGAGCACAACCGGCCCTCTCCCGCTGGAAGACCTCCCCTCTGCCTCCAAAGGCCGCTTTGCAAGCACTCTCGCCGGCTGTTCCCGCCAGCCGCGCACAATGCTCCCGAGCCCGGGAGAAAAGCGCTTCGGGGTGGTGCTCTCTCCCGGCCCTTGCCCCTGAGCCTGGGGGCCAGGTAGGGGGTCCACACTCCCAGGCCAAGGCAGAACCACATGCACATGTCTGTTCCTGCCCCCTGCACCGGCAGAGACCTCGGGAGAGCCAGAGTCTGTCAGGCAGCTGCTGGGCTGGCCGCCTGTGTGGGAAGGGGCAGAACCGACCTAGGGGCACACTGGGCCTCTTGCTCTCCCTGCTGCCCTGAGGCTGCTGGGCCAAAGAGGTCTTGGGCATCCAGCCCCTTGCTGGTCCCTTCCCTCTGACGAGGCCCTCTGAGCTCCAGCACCTTGCAGTGTGGAGACAGCCCCTGCCAGCAACCTCCTCTCCAAGGAGGCCTCAGCCGAGCCCTAGGCCTAGGGGAAAGGCACCAGCGGGGATGAGCCTGGGGAGGCGCCCGGGCATGTCTGGACCCAGTCCCCCAGCCTGCCCCTTGCTGGGGCAGTACCCAGGGAGGCCAGGAAGGTCTGGGCAAGTCTGGCCAGGAGCAGGGGCCCTGCTGGGTCCTGCCCCTGGCCTGTGGGGCCTCTGAGCACAACCGGCCCTCTCCCGCTGGAAGACCTCCCCGGCTGCCTCCAAAGGCCGCTTTGCAAGCACTCTCGCCGGCTGTTCCCGCCAGCCGCGCACAATGCTCCCGAGCCCGGGAGAAAAGCGCTTCGGGGTGGTGCTCTCTCCCGGCCCTTGTCCCTGAGCCTGGGGGCCAGGCAGGGGGTCCACACTCACAGGCTAAGGCAGAACCACATGCACACGTCTGTTCCTGCCCCCTGCACCGGCAGAGAGCTCCGGGGAGCCAGAGTCTGTCAGGCAGCTGCTGGGCTGGCCGCCTGTGTGGGAAGGGGCAGAGCCGACCTAGGGCCACACTGGGCCTCTTGCTCTCCCTGCTGCCCTGAGGCTGCTGGGCCAAAGAGGTCTTGGGCATCCAGCCCCTTGCTGGTCCCTTCCCTCTGACGAGGCCCTCTGAGCTCCAGCACCTTGCAGTGTGGAGACAGCCCCTGGCAGCAACCTCCTCTCCAAGGAGGCCTCAAGCGAGGCCTAGGCCCAGGGGAAAGGCACCAGCGGGGATGAGCCTGGGGAGGCGCCGGGGCATGTCTGGACCCAGTCCCCGCAGCCTGCCCCTTGCTGGGGCAGTACCCCCGGAGGCCAGGAAGGTCTGGGCAAGGCTGGCCAGGGGCAGGGGCCCTGCTGGGTCCTGCCCCTGGCCTGTGGGGCCTCTGAGCACAACCGGCCCTCTCCCGCTGGAAGACCTCCCCGGCTGCCTCCAAAGGCTGCTTTGCAAGCCCTCTCGCCGGCTGTTCCCGCCAGCCACGCACAATTCTCCCAGGCCCGGGAGAAAAGCGCTTCGGGGTGGTGCTCTCTCCCGGCCCTTGCCCCTGAGCCTGGGGGCCAGGCAGGGGGTCCACACTCCCAGGCCAAGGCAGAACCACATGCACACGTCTGTTCCAGCCCCCTGCACCGGCAGAGAGCTCGGGGCAGCCAGAGTCTGTCAGGCAGCTGCTGGGCTGGCCGCCTGTGTGGGAAGGGGCAGAGCCGACCTAGGGGCACACTGGGCCTCTTGCTCTCCCTGCTGCCCTGAGGCTGCTGGGCCAAAGAGGTCTTGGGCATCCAGCCCCTTGCTGGTCCCTTCCCTCTGACGAGGCCCTCTGAGCTCCAGCACCTTGCAGTGTGGAGACAGCCCCTGCCAGCAACCTCCTCTCCAAGGAGGCCTCAAGCGAGGCCTAGGCCCAGGGGAAAGGCACCAGCGGGGATGAGCCTGGGGAGGCGCCCGGGCATGTCTGGACCCAGTCCCCGCAGCCTGCCCCTTGCTGGGGCAGTACCCCCGGAGGCCAGGAAGGTCTGGGCAAGGCTGGCCAGGGGCAGGGGCCCTGCTGGGTCCTGCCCCTGGCCTGTGGGGCCTCTGAGCACAACCGGCCCTCTCCCGCTGGAAGACCTCCCCGGCTGCCTCCAAAGGCCGCTTTGCAAGCACTCTCGCCGGCTGTTCCCGCCAGCCGCGCACAATGCTCCCGAGCCGGGGAGAAAACCGCGTCGGGGTGGTGCTCTCTCCCGGCCCTTGCCCCTGAGCCTGGGGGCCAGGCAGGGGGTCCACACTCCCAGGCCAATGCAGAAGAACATCCACACGTCTGTTCCTGCCCCCTGCACTGCAGAGAGCTCGGGGGAGCCAGAGACTGTCAGGCAGCTGCTGGGCTGGCCACCTGTGTGGGAAGGGGCAGAGCCGACCTAGGGGCACACTGGGCCTCTTGCTCTCCCTGCTGCCCTGAGGCTGCTGGGCCAAAGAGGTCTTGGGCATCCAGCCCCTTGCTGGTCCCTTCCCTCTGACGAGGCCCTCTGAGCTCCAGCACCTTGCAGTGTGGAGACAGCCCCTGCCAGCAACCTCCTCTCCAAGGAGGCCTCAACCGAGGCCTAGGCCCAGGGGAAAGGCACCAGCGGGGATGAGCCTGGGGAGGCGCCCGGGCATGTCTGGACCCAGTCCCCGCAGCCTGCCCCTTGCTGGGGCAGTACCCCCGGAGGCCAGGAAGGTCTGGGCAAGGCTGGCCAGGGGCAGGGGCCCTGCTGGGTCCTGCCCCTGGCCTGTGGGGCCTCTGAGCACAACCGGCCCTCTCCCGCTGGAAGACCTCCCCGGCTGCCTCCAAAGGCCGCTTGGCAAGCACTCTCGCCGGCTGTTCCCGCCAGCCGCGCACAATGCTCCCGAGCCCGGGAGAAAAGCGCTTCGGGGTGGTGCTCTCTCCCGGCCCTTGCCCCTGAGCCTGGGGGCCAGGCAGGGGGTCCACACTCCCAGGCCAAGGCAGAACCACATGCACACGTCTGTTCCTGCCCCCTGCACCGGCAGAGAGCTCCGGGGTGCCAGAGTCTGTCAGGCAGCTGCTGGGCTGGCCGCCTGTGTGGGAAGGGGCAGAGCCGACCTAGGGGCACACTGGGCCTCTTGCTCTCCCTGCTGCCCTGAGGCTGCTGGGCCAAAGAGGTCTTGGGCATCCAGCCCCTTGCTGGTCCCTTCCCTCTGACGAGGCCCTCTGAGCTCCAGCACCTTGCAGTGTGGAGACAGCCCCTGCCAGCAACCTCCTCTCCAAGGAGGCCTCAAGCGAGGCCTAGGCCCAGGGGAAAGGCACCAGCGGGGATGAGCCTGGGGAGGCGCCCGGGCATGTCTGGACCCAGTCCCCGCAGCCTGCCCCTTGCTGGGGCAGTACCCCCGGAGGCCAGGAAGGTCTGGGCAAGGCTGGCCAGGGGCAGGGGCCCTGCTGGGTCCTGCCCCTGGCCTGTGGGGCCTCTGAGCACAACCGGCCCTCTCCCGCTGGAAGACCTCCCCGGCTTCCTCCAAAGGCCACTTTGCAAGCACTCTCGCCGGCTTTTCCCGCCCGCCGCGCACAATGCTCCCGAGCCCGGGAGAAAAGAGCTTCGGGGTGGTGCTCTCTCCCAGCCCTTGCCCCTGAGCCGGGGGGCCAGGCAGGGGGTCCACACTCCCAGGCCAAGGCAGAACCACATGCACACGTCTGTTCCTGCCCCCTGCACCGGCAGAGAGCTCGGGGGAGCCAGAGTCTGTCAGGCAGCTGCTAGGCTGGCCGCCTGTGTGGGAAGGGGCAGAGCCGACCTAGGGGCACACTGGGCCTGTTGCTCTCCCTGCTGCCCTGAGGCTGCTGGGCCAAAGAAGTCTTGGGCATCCAGCCCCTTGCTGGTCCCTTCCCTCTGACGAGGCCCTCTGAGCTCCAGCACCTTGCAGTGTGGAGACAGCCCCTGCCAGCAACCTCCTCTCCAAGGAGGCCTCAGCCGAGGCCTAGGCCCAGGGGAAAGACACCAGCGGGGATGAGCCTGGGGAGGCGCCCGGGCATGTCTGGACCCAGTCCCCGCAGCCTGCCCCTTGCTGGGGCAGTACCCCCGGAGGCCAGGAAGGTCTGGGCAAGGCTGGCCAGGGGCAGGGGCCCTGCTGGGTCCTGCCCCTGGCCTGTGGGGCCTCTGAGCACAACCGGCCCTCTCCCGCTGGAAGACCTCCCCGGCTGCCTCCAAAGGCCGCTTTGCAAGCACTCTCGCCGGCTGTTCCCGCCAGCCGCACACAACGCTCCCAAGCCCGGGAGAAAAGCGCTTCGGGGTGGTGCTCTCTCCCGGCCCTTGCCCCTGAGCCTGGGTGCCAGGCAGGGGGTCCACACTCCCAGGCCAAGGCAGAACCACATGCACACGTCTGTTCCTGCCCCCTGCACCGGCAGAGAGCTCGGGGGAGCCAGAGTCTGTCAGGCAGCTGCTGGGCTGGCCGCCTGTGTGGGAAGGGGCAGAGCCGACCTAGGGGCACACTGGGCCTCTTGCTCTCCCTGCTGCCCTGAGGCTACTGGGCCAAAGAGGTCTTGGGCATCCAGCCCCTTGCTGGTCCCTTCCCTCTAACGAGGCCCTCTGAGCTCCAGCACCTTGCAGTGTGGAGACAGCCCCTGCCAGCAACCTCCTCTCCAAGGAGGCCTCAAGCGAGGCCTAGGCCCAGGGGAAAGGCACCAGCGGGGATGAGCCTGGGGAGGCGCCCGGGCATGTCTGGACCCAGTCCCCGCAGCCTGCCCCTTGCTGGGGCAGTACCCCCGGAGGCCAGGAAGGTCTGGGCAAGGCTGGCCAGGGGCAGGGGCCCTGCTGGGTCCTGCCCCTGGCCTGTGGGGCCTCTGAGCACAACCGGCCCTCTCCCGCTGGAAGACCTCCCCGGCTGCCTCCAAAGGCCGCTTTGCAAGCACTCTCGCCGGCTGTTCCCGCCAGCCGCGCACAACGCTCCCAAGCCCGGGAGAAAAGCGCTTCGGGGTGGTGCTCTCTCCCGGCCCTTGCCCCTGAGCCTGGGGTCCAGGCAGGGGGTCCACACTCCCAGGCCAAGGCAGAACCACATGCACACGTCTGTTCCTGCCCCCTGCACCGGCAGAGAGCTCGGGGGAGCCAGAGTCTGTCAGGCAGCTGCTGGGCTGGCCGCCTGTTTGGGAAGGGGCAGAGCCGACCTAGGGGCACACTGGGCCTCTTGCTCTCCCTGCTGCCCTGAGGCTGCTGGGCCAAAGAGGTCTTGGGCATCCAGCCCCTTGCTGGTCCCTTCCCTCTGACGAGGCCCTCTGAGCTCCAGCACCTTGCAGTGTGGAGACAGCCCCTGCCAGCAACCTCCTCTCCAAGGAGGCCTCAAGCGAGGCCTAGGCCCAGGGGAAAGGCACCAGCGGGGATGAGCCTGGGGAGGCGCCCGGGCATGTCTGGTCCCAGTCCCCGCAGCCTGCCCCTTGCTGGGGCAGTACCCCCGGAGGCCAGGAAGGTCTGGGCAAGGCTGGCCAGGGGCAGGGGCCCTGCTGGGTCCTGCCCCTGGCCTGTGGGGCCTCTGAGCACAACCGGCCCTCTCCCGCTGGAAGACCTCCCCGGCTGCCTCCAAAGGCCGCTTTGCAAGCACTCTCGCCGGCTGTTCCGGCCAGCCGCGCACAATGCTCCCGAGCCCGGGAGAAAAGCGCTTCAGGGTGGTGCTCTCTCCCGGCCCTTGTCCCTGAGCCTGGGGGCCAGGCAGGGGGTCCACACTCCCAGGCCAAGGCAGAACCACATGCACACGTCTGTTCCTGCCCCCTGCACCGGCAGAGAGCTCGGGGGAGCCAGAGTCTGTCAGGCAGCTGCTGGGCTGGCCGCCTGTGTGGGAAGGGGCAGAGCCGACCTAGGGGCACACTGGGCCTCTTGCTCTCCCTGCTGCCCTGAGGCTGCTGGGCCAAAGAGGTCTTGGGCATCGAGCCCCTTGCTGGTCCCTTCCCTCTGACGAGGCCCTCTGAGCTCCAGCACCTTGCGGTGGGGAGACAGCCCCTGCCAGCAACCTCCTCTCCAAGGAGGCCTCAAGCGAGGCCTAGGCCCAGGGGAAAGGCACCAGCGGGGATGAGCCTGGGGAGGCGCCCGGGCATGTCTGGACCCAGTCCCCGCAGCCTGCCCCTTGCTGGGGCAGTACCCCCGGAGGCCAGGAAGGTCTGGGCAAGGCTGGCCAGGGGCAGGGGCCCTGCTGGGTCCTGCCCCTGGCCTGTGGGGCCTCTGAGCACAACCGGCCCTCTCCCGCTGGAAGACCTCCCCGGCTGCCTCCAAAGGCCGCTTTGCAAGCACTCTCGCCGGCTGTTCCCGCCAGCCGCACACAATGCTCCCGAGCCCGGGAGAAAAGCGCGTCGGGGTGGTGCTCTCTCCCGGCCCCTGCCCCTGAGCCTGGGGGCCAGGCAGGGGGTCCACACTCCCAGGCCAAGGCAGAAGCACATCCACACGTCTGTTCCTGCCCCCTGCACCGGCAGAGAGCTCGGGGGAGCCAGAGTCTGTCAGGCAGCTGCTGGGCTGGCCACCTGTGTGGGAAGGGGCAGAGCCGACCTAGGGGCACACTGGGCCTCTTCCTCTCCCTGCTGCCCTGAGGCTGCTGGGCCAAAGAGGTCTTGGGCATCCAGCCCCTTGCTGGTCCCTTCCATCTGACGAGGCCCTCTGAGCTCCAGCACCTTGCAGTGTGGAGACAGCCCCTGTCAGCAACCTCCTCTCCAAGGAGGCCTCAACCGAGGCCTAGGCCCAGGGGAAAGGCACCAGCGGGGATGAGCCTGGGGAGGCGCCCGGGTATGTCTGGACCCAGTCCCCGCAGCCTGCCCCTTGCTTGGGCAGTACCCGCGGAGGCCAGGAAGGTCTGGGCAAGGCTGGCCAGGAGCAGGGGCCCTGCTGGGTCCTGCCCCTGGCCTGTGGGGCCTCTGAGCACAACCGGCCCTCTCCCGCTGGAAGACCTCCCCGGCTGCCTCCAAAGGCCGCTTGGCAAGCACTCTCGCCGGCTGTTCCCGCCAACCGCGCACAATGCTCCCGAGCCCGGGAGAAAAGCGCTTCGGGGTGGTGCTCTCTCCCGGCCCTTGCCCCTGAGCCTGGGGTCCAGGCAGGGGGTCCACACTCCCAGGCCAAGGCAGAACCACATGCACACGTCTGTTCCTGCCCCCTGCACCGGCAGAGAGCTCCGGGGAGCCAGAGTCTGTCAGGCAGCTGCTGGGCTGGCCGCCTGTGTGGGAAGGGGCAGAGCCGACCTAGGGTCACACTGGGCCTCTTGCTCTCCCTGCTGCCCTGAGGCTGCTGGGCCAAAGAGGTCTTGGGCATCCAGCCCCTTGCTGGTTCCTTCCCTCTGACGAGGCCCTCTGAGCTCCAGCACCTTGCAGTGTGGAGACAGCCCCTGGCAGCAACCTCCTCTCCAAGGAGGCCTCAAGCGAGGCCTAGGCCCAGGGGAAAGGCACCAGCGGGGATGAGCCTGGGGAGGCGCCCGGGCATGTCTGGACCCAGTCCCCGCAGCCTGCCCCTTGCTGGGGCAGTACCCCCGGAGGCCAGGAAGGTCTGGGCAAGGCTGGCCAGGGGCAGGGGCCCTGCTGGGTCCTGCCCCTGGCCTGTGGGGCCTCTGAGCACAACCGGCCCTCTCCCGCTGGAAGACCTACCCGGCTGCCTCCAAAGGCCGCTTTGCAAGCACTCTCGCCGGCTGTTCCCGCCAGCCGCGCACAATGCTCCCGAGCCCGGGAGAAAAGCGCTTCGGGGTGGTGCTCTCTCCCGGCCCTTGCCCCTGAGCCTGGGGGCCAGGCAGGGGGTCCACACTCCCAGGCCAAGGCAGAACCACATGCACACGTCTGTTCCTGCCCCCTGCACCGGCAGAGAGCTCGGGGCAGCCAGAGTCTGTCAGGCAGCTGCTGGGCTGGCCGCCTGTGTGGGAAGGGGCAGAGCCGACCTAGGGGCACACTGGGCCTCTTGCTCTCCCTGCTGCCCTGAGGCTGCTGGGCCAAAGAGGTCTTGGGCATCCAGCCCCTTGCTGGTCCCTTCCCTCTGTCGAGGCCCTCTGAGCTCCAGCACCTTGCAGTGTGGAGACAGCCCCTGCCAGCAACCTCCTCTCCAAGGAGGCCTCAACCGAGGCCTAGGCCCAGGGGAAAGGCACCAGCGGGGATGAGCCTGGGGAGGCGCCCGGGCATGTCTGGACCCAGTCCCCGCAGCCTGCCCCTTGCTGGGGCAGTACCCCCGGAGGCCAGGAAGGTCTGGGCAAGGCTGGCCAGGGGCAGGGGCCCTGCTGGGTCCTGCCCCTGGCCTGTGGGGCCTCTGAGCACAACCGGCCCTCTCCCGCTGGAAGACCTCCCCGGCTGCCTCCAAAGGCCGCTTTGCAAGCCCTCTCGCCGGCTGTTCCCGCCAGCCGCGCACAACGCTCCCAGGCCCGGGAGAAAAGCGCTTCGGGGTGGTGCTCTCTCCCGGCCCTTGCCCCTGAGCCTGGGGGCCAGGCAGGGGGTCCACACTCCCAGGCCAAGGCAGAACCACATGCACACGTCTGTTCCAGCCCCCTGCACCGGCAGAGAGCTCGGGGGAGCCAGAGTCTGTCAGGCAGCTGCTGGGCTGGCCGCCTGTGTGGGAAGGGGCAGAGCCGACCTAGGGGCACACTGGGCCTCTTGCTCTCCCTGCTGCCCTGAGGCTGCTGGGCCAGAGAGGTCTTGGGCATCCAGCCCCTTGCTGGTCCCTTCCCTCTGACGAGGCCCTCTGAGCTCCAGCACCTTGCAGTGTGGAGACAGCCCCTGACAGCAACCTCCTCTCCAAGGAGGCCTCAGCCGAGGCCTAGCCCCATGGGAAAGGCACCAGCGGGGATGAGCCTGGGGAGGCGCCCGGGCATGTCTGGACCCAGTCCCCGCAGCCTGCCCCTTGCTGGGGCAGTACCCCCGGAGGCCAGGAAGGTCTGGGCAAGGCTGGCCAGGAGCAGGGGCCCTGCTGGGTCCTGCCCCTGGCCTGTGGGGCCTCTGAGCACAACCGGCCCTCTCCCGCTGGAAGACCTCCCCGGCTGCCTCCAAAGGCCGCTTGGCAAGCACTCTCGCTGGCTGTTCCCGCCAGCCGCGCACAATGCTCCCGAGCCCGGGAGAAAAGCGCTTCGGGGTGGTGCTCTCTCCCGGCCCTTGCCCCTGAGCCTGGGGGCCAGGCAGGGAGTCCACACTCCCAGGCCAAGGCAGAACCACATGCACACGTCTGTTCCTGCCCCCTGCACCGGCAGAGAGCTCCGGGGAGCCAGAGTCTGTCAGGCAGCTGCTGGGCTGGCCGCCTGTGTGGGAAGGGGCAGAGCCGACCTAGGGGCACACTGGGCCTCTTGCTCTCCCTGCTGCCCTGAGGCTGCTGGGCCAAAGAGGTCTTGGGCATCCAGCCCCTTGCTGGTCCCTTCCCTCTGACGAGGCCCTCTGAGCTCCAGCACCTTGCAGTGTGGAGACAGCCCCTGCCAGCAACCTCCTCTCCAAGGAGGCCTCAAGCGAGGCCTAGGCCCAGGGGAAAGGCACCAGCGGGGATGAGCCTGGGGAAGCGCCCGGGCATGTCTGGACCCAGTCCCCGCAGCCTGCCCCTTGCTGGGGCAGTACCCCCGGAGGCCAGGAAGGTCTGGGCAAGGCTGGCCAGGGTCAGGGGCCCTGCTGGGTCCTGCCCCTGGCCTGTGGGGCCTCTGAGCACAACCGGCCCTCTCCCGCTGGAAGACCTCCCCGGCTGCCTCCAAAGGCCGCTTTGCAAGCACTCTCGCCGGGTGCTCCCGCCCGCCGCGCACAATGCTCCCGAGCCCGGGAAAAAAGCTCTTCGGGGTGGTGCTCTCTCCCGGCCCTTGCCCCTGAGCCTGGGGGCCAGGCAGGGGGTCCACACTCCCAGGCCAAGGCAGAACCACATGCACACGTCTGTTCCAGCCCCCTGCACCGGCAGAGAGCTCGGGGGAGCCAGAGTCTGTCAGGCAGCTGCTGGGCTGGCCGCCTGTGTGGGAAGGGGCAGAGCCGACCTAGGGGCACACTGGGCCTCTTGCTCTCCCTGCTGCCCTGAGGCTGCTGGTCCAAAGAGGTCTTGGGCATCCAGCCCCTTGCTGGTCCCTTCCCTCTGACGAGGCCCTCTGAGCTCCAGCACCTTGCAGTGTGGAGACAGCCCCTGCCAGCAACCTCCTCTCCAAGGAGGCCTCAAGCGAGGCCTAGGCCCAGGGGAAAGGCACCAGCGGGGATGAGCCTGGGGAGGCGCCCGGGCATGTCTGGACCCAGTCCCCGCAGCCTGCCCCTTGCTGGGGCAGTACCCCCGGAGGCCAGGAAGGTCTGGGCAAGGCTGGCCAGGGGCAGGGGCCCTGCTGGGTCCTGCCCCTGGCCTGTGGGGCCTCTGAGCACAACCGGCCCTCTCCCGCTGGAAGACCTCCCCGGCTGTTTCCAAAGGCCGCTTGGCAAGCACTCTCGCCGGTTGTTCCCGCCAGCCGTGCACAACGCTCCCAAGCCCGGGGGAAATGCGCTTCGTGGTGGTGCTCTCTCCCGGCCCTTGGCCCTGAGCCTGGGGGCCAGGCAGGGGGTCCACACTCCCAGGCCAAGGCAGAACCACATGCACACGTCTGTTCCTGCCCCCTGCACCGGCAGAGAGCTCGGGGGAGCCAGAGTCTGTCAGGCAGCTGCTGGGCTGGCCGCCTGTGTGGGAAGGGGCAGAGCCGACCTAGGGGCACACTGGGCCTCTTGCTCTCCCTGCTGCCCTGAGGCTGCTGGGCCAAAGAGGTCTTGGGCATCCAGCCCCTTGCTGGTCCCTTCCCTCTGATGAGGCCCTCTGAGCTCCAGCACCTTGCAGTGTGGAGACAGCCCCTGCCAGCAACCTCCTCTCCAAGGAGGCCTCAAGCGAGGCCTAGGCCCAGGGGAAAGGCACCAGCGGGGATGAGCCTGGGGAGGCGCCCGGGCATGTCTGGACCCAGTCCCCGCAGCCTGCCCCTTGCTGGGGCAGTACCCCCGGAGGCCAGGAAGGTCTGGGCAAGGCTGGCCAGGGGCAGGGGCCCTGCTGGGTCCTGCCCCTGGCCTGTGGGGCCTCTGAGCACAACCGGCCCTCTCCCGCTGGAAGACCTCCCCGGCTGCCTCCAAAGGCCGCTTCGCAAGCACTTTCGCCGGCTGTTCCCGCCAGCCGCGCACAACGCTCCCAAGCCCGGGAGAAAAGCGCTTCGGGGTGGTGCTCTCTCCCGGCCCTTGCCCCTGAGCCTGGGGGCCAGGCAGGGGGTCCACACTCCCAGGCCAAGGCAGAACCACATGCACACGTCTGTTCCAGCCCCCTGCACCGGCAGAGAGCTCGGGGGAGCCAGAGTCTGTCAGGCAGCGGCTGGGCTGGCCGCCTGTGTGGGAAGGGGCAGAGCCGACCTAGGGGCACACTGGGCCTCTTGCTCTCCCTGCTGCCCTGAGGCTGCTGGGCCAAAGAGGTCTTGGGCATCCAGCCCCTTGCTGGTCCCTCCCCTCTGACGAGGCCCTCTGAGCTCCAGCACCTTGCAGTGTGGAGACAGCCCCTGCCAGCAACCTCCTCTCCAAGGAGGCCTCAAGCGAGGCCTAGGCCCAGGGGAAAGGCACCAGCGGGGATGAGCCTGGGGAGGCGCCCGGGCATGTCTGGACCCAGTCCCCGCAGCCTGCCCCTTGCTGGGGCAGTACCCCCGGAGGCCAGGAAGGTCTGGGCAAGGCTGGCCAGGGGCAAGGGCCCTGCTGGGTCCTGCCCCTGGCCTGTGGGGCCTCTGAGCACAACCGGCCCTCTCCCGCTGGAAGACCTCCCCGGCTGCCTCCAAAGGCTGCTTTGCAAGCACTCTCGCCGGCTGTTCCCGCCAGCCGCGCACAATGCTCCCGAGCCCGGGAGAAAAGCGCTTCGGGGTGGTGCTCTCTCCCGGCCCTTGGCCCTGAGCCTGGGGGCCAGGCAGGGGGTCCACACTCCCAGGCCAAGGCAGAACCACATGCACACGTCTGTTCCTGCCCCCTGCACCGGCAGAGAGCTCGGGGGAGCCAGAGTCTGTCAGGCAGCTGCTGGGCTGGCCGCCTGTGTGGGAAGGGGCAGAGCCGACCTAGGGGCACACTGGGCCTCTTGCTCTCCCTGCTGCCCTGAGGCTGCTGGGCCAAAGAGGTCTTGGGCATCCAGCCCCTTGCTGGTCCCTTCCCTCTGACGAGGCCCTCTGAGCTCCAGCACCTTGCAGTGTGGAGACAGCCCCTGGCAGCAACCGCCTCTCCAAGGAGGCCTCAAGCGAGGCCTAGGCCCAGGGGAAAGGCACCAGCGGGGATGAGCCTGGGGAGGCGCCCGGGCATGTCTGGACCCAGTCCCCGCAGCCTGCCCCTTGCTGGGGCAGTACCCCCGGAGGCCAGGAAGGTCTGGGCAAGGCTGGCCAGGGGCAGGGGCCCTGCTGGGTCCTGCCCCTGGCCTGTGGGGCCTCTGAGCACAACCGGCCCTCTCCCGCTGGAAGACCTCCCCGGCTGCCTCCAAAGGCCGCTTTGCAAGCACTCTCGCCGGCTGTTCCCGCCAGCCGCGCACAACGCTCCCAAGCCCGGGAGAAAAGCGCTTCGGGGTGGTGCTCTCTCCCGGCCCTTGCCCCTGAGCCTGGGGGCCAGGCAGGGGGTCCACACTCCCAGGCCAAGGCAGAACCACATGCACACGTCTGTTCCTGCCCCCTGCACCGGCAGAGAGCTCGGCGGAGCCAGAGTCTCTCAGGCAGCTGCTGGGCTGGCCGCCTGTGTGGGAAGGGGCAGAGCCGACCTAGGGGCACACTGGGCCTCTTGCTCTCCCTGCTGCCCTGAGGCTGCTGGGCCAAAGAGGTCTTGGGCATCCAGCCCCTTGCTGGTCCCTTCCCTCTGACGAGGCCCTCTGAGCTCCAGCACCCTGCAGTGTGGAGACAGCCCCTGCCAGCAACCTCCTCTCCAAGGAGGCCTCAAGCGATGCCTAGGCCCAGGGGAAAGGCACCAGCGGGGATGAGCCTGGGGAGGCGACCGGGCATGTCTGGACCCAGTCCCCGCAGCCTGCCCCTTGCTGGGGCAGTACCCCCGGAGGCCAGGAAGGTCTGGGCAAGGCTGGCCAGGGGCAGGGGCCCTGCTGGGTCCTGCCCCTGGCCTGTGGGGCCTCTGAGCACAACCGGCCCTCTCCCGCTGGAAGACCTCCCCGGCTGCCTCCAATGGCCGCTTTGCAAGCACTCTCGCCGGCTGTTCCCGTCAGCCGCGCACAACACTCCCAAGCCCGGGAGAAAAGCGCTTCGGGGTGGTGCTCTCTCCCGGCCCTTGCCCCTGAGCCTGGGGGCCAGGCAGGGGGTCCACACTCCCAGGCCAAGGCAGAACCACATGCACACGTCTGTTCCTGCCCCCTGCACCGGCAGAGAGCTCGGGGGAGCCAGAGTCTGTCAGGCAGCTGCTGGGCTGGCCGCCTGTGTGGGAAGGGGCAGAGCCGACCTAGGGGCACACTGGGCCTCTTGCTCTCCCTGCTGCCCTGAGGCTGCTGGGCCAAAGAGGTCTTGGGCATCCAGCCCCTTGCTGGTCCCTTCCCTCTGACGAGGCCCTCTGAGCTCCAGCACCTTGCAGTGTGGAGACAGCCCCTGGCAGCAACCTCCTCTCCAAGGAGGCCTCAAGCGAGGCCTAGGCCCAGGGGAAAGGCACCAGCGGGGATGAGCCTGGGGAGGCGCCCGGGCATGTCTGGACCCAGTCCCCGCAGCCTGCCCCTTGCTGGGGCAGTACCCCCGGAGGCCAGGAAGGTCTGGGCAAGGCTGGCCAGGGGCAGGGGCCCTGCTGGGTCCTGCCCCTGGCCTGTGGGGCCTCTGAGCACAACCGGCCCTCTCCCGCTGGAAGACCTCCCCGGCTGCCTCCAAAGGCCGCTTTGCAAGCACTCTCGCCGACTGTTCCCGCCAGCCGCGCACAACGCTCCCAAGCCCGGGAGAAAAGCGCTTCGGGGTGGTGCTCTCTCCCGGCCCTTGCCCCTGAGCCTGGGGGCCAGGCAGGGGGTCCACACTCCCAGGCCAAGGCAGAACCACATGCACACGTCTGTTCCTGCCCCCTGCACCGGCAGAGAGCTCGGGGGAGCCAGAGTCTGTCAGGCAGCTGCTGGGCTGGCCGCCTGTGTGGGAAGGGGCAGAGCCGACCTAGGGGCACACTGGGCCTCTTGCTCTCCCTGCTGCCCTGAGGCTGCTGGGCCAAAGGGGTCTTGGGCATCCAGCCCCTTGCTGGTCCCTTCCCTCTGACGAGGCCCTCTGAGCTCCAGCAGCTTGCAGTGTGGAGACAGCCCCTGCCAGCAACCTCCTCTCCAAGGATGCCTCAAGCGAGGCCTAGGACCAGGGGAAAGGCACCAGCGGGGATGAGCCTGGGGAGGCGCCCGGGCATGTCTGGACCCAGTCCCCGCAGCCTGCCCCTTGCTGGGGCAGTACCCCCGGAGGCCAGGAAGGTCTGGGCAAGGCTGGCCAGGGGCAGGGGCCCTGCTGGGTCCTGCCCCTGGCCTGTGGGGCCTCTGAGCACCACCGGCCCTCTCCCGCTGGAAGACCTCCCCGGCTGCCTCCAAAGGCCGCTTTGCAAGCACTCTCGCCGACTGTTCCCGCCAGCAGCGCACAACGCTCCCAAGCCCGGGAGAAAAGCGCTTCGGGGTGGTGCTCTCTCCCGGCCCTTGCCCCTGAGCCTGGGGGCCAGGCAGGGGGTCCACACTCCCAGGCCAAGGCAGAACCACATGCACACGTCTGTTCCTGCCCCCTGCACCGGCAGAGAGCTCGGGGGAGCCAGAGTCTGTCAGGCAGCTGCTGGGCTGGCCGCCTGTGTGGGAAGGGGCAGAGCCGAACAAGGGGCACACTGGGCCTCTTGCTCTCCCTGCTGCCCTGAGGCTGCTGGGCCAAAGAGGTCTTGGGCATCCAGCCCCTTGCTGGTCCCTTCCCTCTGACGAGGCCCTCTGAGCTCCAGCACCTTGCAGTGTGGAGACAGCGCCTGCCAGCAACCTCCTCTCCAAGGAGGCCTCAAGCGAGGCCTAGGCCCAGGGGAAAGGCACCAGCGGGGATGAGCCTGGGGAGGCGCCCGGGCATGTCTGGACCCAGTCCCCGCAGCCTGCCCCTTGCTGGGGCAGTACCCCCGGAGGCCAGGAAGGTCTGGGCAAGGCTGGCCAGGGGCAGGGGCCCTGCTGGGTCCTGCCCCTGGCCTGTGGGGCCTCTGAGCACAAGAGGCCCTCTCCCGCTGGAAGACTTCCCCAGCTGCGTCCAAAGGCCGCTTTGCAAGCACTCTCGCCGGCTGTTCCCGCCAGCCGCGCACAACGCTCCCAAGACAGGGGGAAAAGCGCTTCGGGGTGGTGCTCTCTCCCGGCCCTTGCCCCTGAGCCTGGGGGCCAGGCAGGGGGTCCACACTCCCAGGCCAAGGCAGAACCACATGCACACGTCTGTTCCTGCCCCCTGCACCGGCAGAGAGCTCGGGGGAGCCAGAGTCTGTCAGGCAGCTGCTGGGCTGGCCGCCTGTGTGGGAAGGGGCAGAGCCGACCTAGGGGCACACTGGGCCTCTTGCTCTCCCTGCTGCCCTGAGGCTGCTGGGCCAAAGAGGTCTTGGGCATCCAGCCCCTTGCTGGTCCCTTCCCTCTGACGAGGCCCTCTGAGCTCCAGCACCTTGCAGTGTGGAGACAGCCCCTGCCAGCAACCTCCTCTCCAAGGAGGCCTCAAGCGAGGCCTAGGCCCAGGGGAAAGGCACCAGCGGGGATGAGCCTCGGGAGGCGCCCGGGCATGTCTGGACCCAGTCCCCGCAGCCTGCCCCTTGCTGGGGCAGTACCCCCGGAGGCCAGGAAGGTCTGGGCAAGGCTGGCCAGGGGCAGGGGCCCTGCTGGGTCCTGCCCCTGGCCTGTGGGGCCTCTGAGCACAACCGGCCCTCTCCCGCTGGAAGACCTCCCCGGCTGCCTCCAAAGGCCGCTTTGCAAGCACTCTCGCCGGCTGTTCCCGCCAGCCGCGCACAACGCTCCCAAGCCCGGGAGAAAAGCGCTTCGGGGTGGTGCTCTCTCCCGGCCCTTGCCCCTGAGCCTGGGGGCCAGGCAGGGGGTCCACACTCCCAGGCCAAGGCAGAACCACATGCACACGTCTGTTCCTGCCCCCTGCACCGGCAGAGAGCTCGGGGGAGCCAGAGTCTCTCAGGCAGCTGCTGGGCTGGCTGCCTGTGTGGGAAGGGGAAGAGCCGACCTAGGGGCACACTGGGCCTCTTGCTCTCCCTGCTGCCCTGAGGCTGCTGGGCCAAAGAGGTCTTGGGCATCCAGCCCCTTGCTGGTCCCTTCCCTCTGACGAGGCCCTCTGAGCTCCAGCACCTTGCAGTGTGGAGACAGCCCCTGCCAGCAACCTCCTCTCCAAGGAGGCCTCAAGCGATGCCTAGGCCCAGGGGAAAGGCACCAGCGGGGATGAGCCTGGGGAGGCGACCGGGCATGTCTGGACCCAGTCCCCGCAGCCTGCCCCTTGCTGGGGCAGTACCCCCGGAGGCCAGGAAGGTCTGGGCAAGGCTGGCCAGGGGCAGGGGCCCTGCTGGGTCCTGCCCCTGGCCTGTGGAGCCTCTGAGCACAACCGGCCCTCTCCCGCTGGAAGACCTCCCCGACTGCCTCCAAAGGCCGCTTTGCAAGCACTCTCGCCGGCTGTTCCCGCCAGCCGCGCACAACGCTCCCGAGCCCGGGAGAAAAGCGCTTCGGGGTGGTGCTCTCTCCCGGCCCTTGCCCCTGAGCCTGGGGGCCAGGCAGGGGGTCCACACTCCCAGGCCAAGGCAGAACCACATGCACACGTCTGTTCCTGCCCCCTGCACCGGCAGAGAGCTCGGGGGAGCCAGAGTCTGTCAGGCAGCTGCTGGGCTGGCCGCCTGTGTGGGAAGGGGCAGAGCCGACCTAGGGGCGCACTGGGCCTCTTGCTCTCCCTGCTGCCCTGAGGCTGCTGGGCCAAAGGGGTCTTGGGCATCAAGCCCCTTGCTGGTCCCTTCCCTCTGACGAGGCCCTCTGAGCTCCAGCACCTTGCAGTGTGGAGACAGCCGCTGCCAGCAACCTCCTCTCCAAGGAGGCCTCAAGCGAGGCCTAGGCCCAGGGGAAAGGCACCAGCGGGGATGAGCCTGGGGAGGCGCCCGGGCATGTCTGGACCCAGTCCCCGCAGCCTGCCCCTTGCTGGGGCAGTACCCCCGGAGGCCAGGAAGGTCTGGGCAAGGCTGGCCAGGGCCAGGGGCCCTGCTGGGTCCTGCCCCTGGCCTGTGGGGCCTCTGAGCACAACCGGCCCTCTCCCGCTGGAAGACCTCCCCGGCTGCCTCCAAAGGCCGCTTTGCAAGCACTCTCGCCGGCTGTTCCCGCCAGCCGCGCACAACGCTCCCAAGCCCGGGAGAAAAGCGCTTCGGGGTGGTGCTCTCTCCCGGCCCTTGCCCCTGAGCCTGGGGGCCAGGCAGGGGGTCCACACTCCCAGGCCAAGGCAGAACCACATGCACACGTCTGTTCCTGCCCCCTGCACCGGCAGAGAGCTCGGGGGAGCCAGAGTCTCTCAGGCAGCTGCTGGGCTGGCCGCCTGTGTGGGAAGGGGCAGAGCCGACCTAGGGGCACACTGGGCCTCTTGCTCTCCCTGCTGCCCTGAGGCTGCTGGGCCAAAGAGGTCTTAGGCATCCAGCCCCTTGCTGGTCCCTTCCCTCTGACGAGGCCCTCTGAGCTCCAGCACCTTGCAGTGTGGAGACAGCCCCTGGCAGCAACCTCCTCTCCAAGGAGGCCTCAAGCGATGCCTAGGCCCAGGGGAAAGGCACCAGCGGGGATGAGCCTGGGGAGGCGACCGGGCATGTCTGGTCCCAGTCCCCGCAGCCTGCCCCTTGCTGGGGCAGTACCCCCGGAGGCCAGGAAGGTCTGGGCAAGGCTGGCCAGGGGCAGGGGCCCTGCTGGGTCCTGCCCCTGGCCTGTGGGGCCTCTGAGCACAACCGGCCCTCTCCCGCTGGAAGACCTCCCCGGCTGCCTCCAAAGGCCGCTTTGCAAGCACTCTCGCCGGCTGTTCCCGCCAGCCGCGCACAACGCTCCCAAGCCCGGGAGAAAAGCGCTTCGGGGTGGTGCTCTGTCCCGGCCCTTGCCCCTGAGCCTGGGGGCCAGGCAGGGGGTCCACACTCCCAGGCCAAGGCAGAACCACATGCACACGTCTGTTCCTGCCCCCTGCACCGGCAGAGAGCTCGGGGGAGCCAGAGTCTGTCAGGCAGCTGCTGGGCTGGCCGCCTGTGTGGGAAGGGGCAGAGCCGACCTAGGGGCACACTGGGCCTCTTGCTCTCCCTGCTGCCCTGAGGCTGCTGGGCCAAAGAGGTCTTGGGCATCCAGCCCCTTGCTGGTCCCTTCCCTCTGACGAGGCCCTCTGAGCTCCAGCAGCTTGCAGTGTGGAGACAGCCCCTGCCAGCAACCTCCTCTCCAAGGATGCCTCAAGCGAGGCCTAGGACCAGGGGAAAGGCACCAGCGGGGATGAGCCTGGGGAGGCGCCCGGGCATGTCTGGACCCAGTCCCCGCAGCCTGCCCCTTGCTGGGGCAGTACCCCCGGAGGCCAGGAAGGTCTGGGCAAGGCTAGAGAGGGGCAGGGGCCCTGCTGGGTCCTGCCCCTGGCCTGTGGGGCCTCTGAGCACCACCGGCCCTCTCCCGCTGGAAGACCTCCCCGGCTGCCTCCAAAGGCCGCTTTGCAAGCACTTTCGCCGGCTGTTCCCGCCAGCCGCGCACAACGCTCCCAAGCCCGCGAGAGAAGCGCTTCGGGGTGGTGCTCTCTCCCGGCCCTTGCCCCTGAGCCTGGGGGCCAGGCAGGGGGTCCACATTCCCAGGCCAAGGCAGAACCACATGCACACGTCTGTTCCTGCCCCCTGCACCGGCAGAGAGCTCGGGGGAGCCAGAGTCTGTCAGGCAGCTGCTGGGCTGGCCGCCTGTGTGGGAAGGGGCAGAGCCGAACTAGGGGCACACTGGGCCTCTTGCTCTCCCTGCTGCCCTGAGGCTGCTGGGCCAAAGAGGTCTTGGGCATCCAGCCCCTTGCTGGTCCCTTCCCTCTGACGAGGCCCTCTGAGCTCCAGCACCTTGCAGTGTGGAGACAGCGCCTGCCAGCAACCTCCTCTCCAAGGAGGCCTCAAGCGAGGCCTAGGCCCAGGGGAAAGGCACCAGCGGGGATGAGCCTGGGGAGGCGCCCGGGCATGTCTGGACCCAGTCCCCGCAGCCTGCCCCTTGCTGGGGCAGTACCCCCGGAGGCCAGGAAGGTCTGGGCAAGGCTGGCCAGGGGCAGGGGCCCTGCTGGGTCCTGCCCCTGGCGTGTGGGGCCTCTGAGCACAAGAGGCCCTCTCCCGCTGGAAGACTTCCCCAGCTGCCTCCAAAGGCCGCTTTGCAAGCACTCTCGCCGGCTGTTCCCGCCAGCCGCGCACAACGCTCCCAAGCCCGGGGGAAAAGCGCTTCGGGGTGGTGCTCTCTCCCGGCCCTTGCCCCTGAGCCTGGGGGCCAGGCAGGGGGTCCACACTCCCAGGCCAAGGCAGAACCACATGCACACGTCTGTTCCTGCCCCCTGCACCGGCAGAGAGCTCGGGGGAGCCAGAGTCTGTCAGGCAGCTGCTGGGCTGGCCGCCTGTGTGGGAAGGGGCAGAGCCGACCTAGGGGCACACTGGGCCTCTTGCTCTCCCTGCTGCCCTGAGGCTGCTGGGCCAAAGAGGTCTTGGGCATCCAGCCCCTTGCTGGTCCCTTCCCTCTGACGAGGCCCTCTGAGCTCCAGCACCTTGCAGTGTGGAGACAGCCCCTGCCAGCAACCTCCTCTCCAAGGAGGCCTCAAGCGAGGCCTAGGCCCAGGGGAAAGGCACCAGCGGGGATGAGCCTCGGGAGGCGCCCGGGCATGTCTGGACCAAGTCCCCGCAGCCTGCCCCTTGCTGGGGCAGTACCCCCGGAGGCCAGGAAGGTCTGGGCAATGCTGGCCAGGGGCAGGGGCCCTGCTGGGTCCTGACCCTGGCCTGTGGGGCCTCTGAGCACAACCGGCCCTCTCCCGCTGGAAGACCTCCCCGGCTGCCTCCAAAGGCCGCTTTGCAAGCACTCTCGCCGGCTGTTCCCGCCAGCCGCACACAACGCTCCCAAGCCCGGGAGAAAAGCGCTTCGGGGTGGTGCTCTCTCCCGGCCCTTGCCCCTGAGCCTGGGGGCCAGGCAGGGGGTCCACACTCCCAGGCCAAGGCAGAACCACATGCACACGTCTGTTCCTGCCCCCTGCACCGGCAGAGAGCTCGGGGGAGCCAGAGTCTGTCAGGCAGCTGCTGGGCTGGCCGCCTGTGTGGGAAGGGGCAGAGCCGTCCTAGGGGCACACTGGGCCTCTTGCTCTCCCTGCTGCCCTGAGGCTGCTGGGCCAAAGAGGTCTTGGGCATCCAGCCCCTTGCTGGTCCCTTCCCTCTGACGAGGCCCTCTGAGCTCCAGCACCTTGCAGTGTGGAGACAGCCCCTGGCAGCAACCTCCTCTCCAAGGAGGCCTCAAGCGAGGCCTAGGCCCAGGGGAAAGGCACCAGCGGGGATGAGCCTGGGGAGGCGCCCGGGCATGTCTGGACCCAGTCCCCGCAGCCTGCCCCTTGCTGGGGCAGTACCCCCGGAGGCCAGGAAGGTCTGGGCAAGGCTGGCCAGGGGCAGGGGCCCTGCTGGGTCCTGCCCCTGGCCTGTGGGGCCTCTGAGCACAACCGGCCCTCTCCCGCTGGAAGACCTCCCCGGCTGCCTCCAAAGGCTGCTTTGCAAGCACTCTCGCCGGCTGTTCCCGCCAGCCGCGCACAACGCTCCCAAGCCCGGGAGAAAAGCGCTTCGGGGTGGTGCTCTCTCCCGGCCCTTGCCCCTGAGCCTGGGGGCCAGGCAGGGGGTCCACACTCCCAGGCCAAGGCAGAACCACATGCACACGTCTGTTCCTGCCCCCTGCACCGGCAGAGAGCTCGGGGGAGCCAGAGTCTCTCAGGCAGCTGCTGGGCTGGCCGCCTGTGTGGGAAGGGGCAGAGCCGACCTAGGGGCACACTGGGCCTCTTGCTCTCCCTGCTGCCCTGAGGCTGCTGGGCCAAAGAGGTCTTGGGCATCCAGCCCCTTGCTGGTCCCTTCCCTCTGACGAGGCCCTCTGAGCTCCAGCACCTTGCAGTGTGGAGACAGCCCCTGCCAGCAACCTCCTCTCCAAGGAGGCCTCAAGCGATGCCTAGGCCCAGGGGAAAGGCACCAGCGGGGATGAGCCTGGGGAGGCGACCGGGCATGTCTGGACCCAGTCCCCGCAGCCTGCCCCTTGCGGAGGCAGTACCCCCGGAGGCCAGGAAGGTCTGCGCAAGGCTGGCCAGGGGCAGGGGCCCTGCTGGGTCCTGCCCCTGGCGTGTGGGGCCTCTGAGCACAACCGGCCCTCTCCCGCTGGAAGACTTCCCCAGCTGCCTCCAAAGGCCGCTTTGCAAGCACTCTCGCCGGCTGTTCCCGCGAGCCGCGCACAACGCTCCCAAGCCCGGGGGAAAAGCGCTTCGGGGTGGTGCTCTCTCCCGGCCCTTGCCCCTGAGCCTGGGGGCCAGGCAGGGGGTCCACACTCCCAGGCCAAGGCAGAACCACATGCACACGTCTGTTCCTGCCCCCTGCAACGGCAGAGAGCTCGGGGGAGCCAGAGTCTGTCAGGCAGCTGCTGGGCTGGCCGCCTGTGTGGGAAGGGGCAGAGCCGACCTAGGGGCACACTGGGCCTCTTGCTCTCCCTGCTGCCCTGAGGCTGCTGGGCCAAAGAGGTCTTGGGCATCCAGCCCCTTGCTGGTCCCTTCCCTCTGACGAGGCCCTCTGAGCTCCAGCACCTTGCAGTGTGGAGACAGCCCCTGGCAGCAACCTCCTCTCCAAGGAGGCCTCAAGCGAGGCCTAGGCCCAGGGGAAAGGCACCAGCGGGGATGAGCCTGGGGAGGCGCCCGGGCATGTCTGGACCCAGTCCCCGCAGCCTGCCCCTTGCTGGGGCAGTACCCCCGGAGGCCAGGAAGGTCTGGGCAAGGCTGGCCAGGGGCAGGGGCCCTCCTGGGTCCTGCCCCTGGCCTGTGGGGCCTCTGAGCACAACCGGCCCTCTCCCGCTGGAAGACCTCCCCGGCTGCCTCCAAAGGCCGCTTTGCAAGCACTCTCGCCGACTGTTCCCGCCAGCCGCGCACAACGCTCCCGAGCCCGGGAGAAAAGCGCTTCGGGGTGGTGCTCTCTCCCGGCCCTTGCCCCTGAGCCTTGGGGGCCAGGCAGGGGGTCCACACTCCCAGGCCAAGGCAGAACCACATGCACACGTCTGTTCCTGCCCCCTGCACCGGCAGAGAGCTCGGGGGAGCCAGAGTCTGTCAGGCAGCTGCTGGGCTGGCCGCCTGTGTGGGAAGGGGCAGAGCCGACCTAGGGGCACACTGGGCCTCTTGCTCTCCCTGCTGCCCTGAGGCTGCTGGGCCAAAGAGGTCTTGGGCATCCAGCCCCTTGCTGGTCCCTTCCCTCTGACGAGGCCCTCTGAGCTCCAGCACCTTGCAGTGTGGAGACAGCCCCTGGCAGCAACCTCCTCTCCAAGGAGGCCTCAAGCGAGGCCTAGGCCCAGGGGAAAGGCACCAGCGGGGATGAGCCTGGGGAGGCGCCCGGGCATGTCTGGACCCAGTCCCCGCAGCCTGCCCCTTGCTGGGGCAGTACCCCAGGGGGCCAGGAAGGTCTGGGCAAGGCTGGCCAGGGGCAGGGGCCCTGCTGGGTCCTGCCCCTGGCCTGTGGGGCCTCTGAGCACAACCGGCCCTCTCCCGCTGGAAGACCTCCCCGGCTGCCTCCAAAGGCCGCTTTGCAAGCACTCTCGCCGGATGTTCCCGCCAGCCGCGCACAACGCTCCCAAGCCCGGGAGAAAAGCGCTTCGGGGTGGTGCTCTCTCCCGGCCCTTGCCCCTGAGCCTGGGGGCCAGGCAGGGGGTCCACACTCCCAGGCCAAGGCAGAACCACATGCACACGTCTGTTCCTGCCCCCTGCAACGGCAGAGAGCTCGGGGGAGCCAGAGTCTGTCAGGCAGCTGCTGGGCTGGCCGCCTGTGTGGGAAGGGGCAGAGCCGACCTAGGGGCACACTGGGCCTCTTGCTCTCCCTGCTGCCCTGAGGCTGCTGGGCCAAAGAGGTCTTGGGCATCCAGCCCCTTGCTGGTCCCTTCCCTCTGACGAGGCCCTCTGAGCTCCAGCACCTTGCAGTGTGGAGACAGCCCCTGGCAGCAACCTCCGCTCCAAGGAGGCCTCAAGCGAGGCCTAGGCCCAGGGGAAAGGCACCAGCGGGGATGAGCCTGGGGAGGCGCCCGGGCATGTCTGGACCCAGTCCCCGCAGCCTTCCCCTTGCTGGGGCAGTACCCCCGGAGGCCAGGAAGGTCTGGGCAAGGCTGGCCAGGGGCAGGGGCCCTGCTGGGTCCTGCCCCTGGCCTGTGGGGCCTCTGAGCACAACCGGCCCTCTCCCGCTGGAAGACCTCCCCGGCTGCCTCCAAAGGCCGCTTTGCAAGCACTCTCGCCGGCTCTTCCCGCCAGCCGCGCACAACGCTCCCAAGCCTGGGAGAAAAGCGCTTCGGGGTGGTGCTCTCTCCCGGCCCTTGCCCCTGAGCCTGGGGGCCAGGCAGGGGGTCCAGACTCCCAGGCCAAGGCAGAACCACATGCACACGTCTGTTCCTGCCCCCTGCACCGGCAGAGAGCTCGGGGGAGCCAGAGTCTGTCAGGCAGCTGCTGGGCTGGCCGCCTGTTTGGGAAGGGGCAGAGCCGACCTAGGGGCACACTGGGCC
The DNA here is from genome assembly GCF_910594005.1 of Cervus elaphus. Taxonomy (NCBI): domain Eukaryota; kingdom Metazoa; phylum Chordata; class Mammalia; order Artiodactyla; family Cervidae; genus Cervus; species Cervus elaphus. The sequence continues at coordinate 3,839,879 of NC_057848.1, forward strand.
TCTTGCTCTCCCTGCTGCCCTGAGGCTGCTGGGCCAAAGAGGTCTTGGGCATCCAGCCCCTTGCTGGTCCCTTCCCTCTGACGAGGCCCTCTGAGCTCCAGCACCTTGCAGTGTGGAGACAGCCCCTGCCAGCAACCTCCTCTCCAAGGAGGCCTCAAGCGAGGCCTAGGCCCAGGGGAAAGGCACCAGCGGGGATGAGCCTGGGGAGGCGCCCGGGCATGTCTGGACCCAGTCCCCGCAGCCTGCCCCTTGCTGGGGCAGTACCCCCGGAGGCCAGGAAGGTCTGGGCAAGGCTGGCCAGGGGCAGGGGCCCTGCTGGGTCCTGCCCCTGGCCTGTGGGGCCTCTGAGCACAACCGGCCCTCTCCCGCTGGAAGACCTCCCCGGCTGCCTCCAAAGGCCGCTTTGCAAGCACTCTCGCCGACTGTTCCCGCCAGCCGCGCACAACGCTCCCAAGCCCGGGAGAAAAGCGCTTCGGGGTGGTGCTCTCTCCCGGCCCTTGCCCCTGAGCCTGGGGGCCAGGCAGGGGGTCCACACTCCCAGGCCAAGGCAGAACCACATGCACACGTCTGTTCCTGCCCCCTGCACCGGCAGAGAGCTCGGGGGAGCCAGAGTCTGTCAGGCAGCTGCTGGGCTGGCCGCCTGTGTGGGAAGGGGCAGATTCGACCTAGGGGCACACTGGGCCTCTTGCTCTCCCTGCTGCCCTGAGGCTGCTGGGCCAAAGAGGTCTTGGGCATCCAGCCCCTTGCTGGACCCTTCCCTCTGACGAGGCCCTCTGAGCTCCAGCACCTTGCAGTGTGGAGACAGCCCCTGCCAGCAACCTCCTCTCCAAGGAGGCCTCAAGCGAGGCCTAGGCCCAGGGGAAAGGCACCAGCGGGGATGAGCCTGGGGAGGCGCCCGGGCATGTCTGGACCCAGTCCCCGCAGCCTGCCCCTTGCTGGGGCAGTACCCCCGGAGGCCAGGAAGGTCTGGGCAAGGCTGGCCAGGGGCAGGGGCCCTGCTGGGTCCTGCCCCTGGCCTGTGGGGCCTCTGAGCACAACCGGCCCTCTCCCGCTGGAAGACCTCCCCGGCTGCCTCCAAAGGCCGCTTTGCAAGCACTCTCGCCGGCTGTTCCCGCCAGCCGCGCACAACGCTCCCAAGCCCGGGAGAAAAGCGCTTCGGGGTGGTGCTCTCTCCCGGCCCTTGCCCCTGAGCCTGGGGGCCAGGCAGGGGGTCCACACTCCCAGGCCAAGGCAGAACCACATGCACACGTCTGTTCCTGCCCCCTGCACCGGCAGAGAGCTCGGGGGAGCCAGAGTCTCTCAGGCAGCTGCTGGGCTGGCCGCCTGTGTGGGAAGGGGCAGAGCCGACCTAGGGGCACACTGGGCCTCTTGCTCTCCCTGCTGCCCTGAGGCTGCTGGGCCAAAGAGGTCTTGGGCATCCAGCCCCTTGCTGGTCCCTTCCCTCTGACGAGGCCCTCTGAGCTCCAGCACCTTGCAGTGTGGAGACAGCCCCTGGCAGCAACCTCCTCTCCAAGGAGGCCTCAAGCGAGGCCTAGGCCCAGGGGAAAGGCACCAGCGGGGATGAGCCTGGGGAGGCGCCCGGGCATGTCTGGACCCAGTCCCCGCAGCCTGCCCCTTGCTGGGGCAGTACCCCCGGAGGCCAGGAAGGTCTGGGCAAGGCTGGCCAGGGGCAGGGGCCCTGCTGGGTCCTGCCCCTGGCCTGTGGGGCCTCTGAGCACAACCGGCCCTCTCCCGCTGGAAGACCTCCCCGGCTGCCTCCAAAGGCCGCTTTGCAAGCACTCTCGCCGACTGTTCCCGCCAGCCGCGCACAACGCTCCCAAGCCCGGGAGAAAAGCGCTTCGGGGTGGTGCTCTCTCCCGGCCCTTGCCCCTGAGCCTGTGGGCCAGGCAGGGGGTCCACACTCCCAGGCCAAGGCAGAACCACATGCACACGTCTGTTCCTGCCCCATGCAACGGCAGAGAGCTCGGGGGAGCCAGAGTCTGTCAGGCAGCTGCTGGGCTGGCCGCCTGTGTGGGAAGGGGCAGATCCGACCTAGGGGCACACTGGGCCTCTTGCTCTCCCTGCTGCCCTGAGGCTGCTGGGCCAAAGAGGTCTTGGGCATCCAGCCCCTTGCTGGTCCCTTCCCTTTGACGAGGCCCTCTGAGCTCCAGCACCTTGCAGTGTGGAGACAGCCCCTGCCAGCAACCTCCTCTCCAAGGAGGCCTCAAGCGAGGCCTAGGCCCAGGGGAAAGGCACCAGCGGGGATGAGCCTGGGGAGGCGCCCGGGCATGTCTGGACCCAGTCCCCGCAGCCTGCCCCTTGCTGGGGCAGTACCCCCGGAGGCCAGGAAGGTCTGGGCAAGGCTGGCCAGGGGCAGGGGCCCTGCTGGGTCCTGCCCCTGGCCTGTGGGGCCTCTGAGCACAACCGGCCCTCTCCCGCTGGAAGACCTCCCCGGCTGCCTCCAAAGGCCGCTTTGCAAGCACTCTCGCCGGCTGTTCCCGCCAGCCGCGCACAACGCTCCCAAGCCCGGGAGAAAAGCGCTTCGGGGTGGTGCTCTCTCCCGGCCCTTGCCCCTGAGCCTGGGGGCCAGGCAGGGGGTCCACACTCCCAGGCCAAGGCAGAACCACATGCACACGTCTGTTCCTGCCCCCTGCAACGGCAGAGAGCTCGGGGGAGCCAGAGTCTGTCAGGCAGCTGCTGGGCTGGCCGCCTGTGTGGGAAGGGGCAGAGCCGACCTAGGGGCACACTGGGCCTCTTGCTCTCCCTGCTGCCCTGAGGCTGCTGGGCCAAAGAGGTCTTGGGCATCCAGCCCCTTGCTGGTCCCTTCCCTCTGACGAGGCCCTCTGAGCTCCAGCACCTTGCAGTGTGGAGACAGCCCCTGGCAGCACCCTCCGCTCCAAGGAGGCCTCAAGCGAGGCCTAGGCCCAGGGGAAAGGCACCAGCGGGGATGAGCCTGGGGAGGCGCCCGGGCATGTCTGGACCCAGTCCCCGCAGCCTTCCCCTTGCTGGGGCAGTACCCCCGGAGGCCAGGAAGGTCTGGGCAAGGCTGGCCAGGGGCAGGGGCCCTGCTGGGTCCTGCCCCTGGCCTGTGGGGCCTCTGAGCACAACCGGCCCTCTCCCGCTGGAAGACCTCCCCGGCTGCCTCCAAAGGCCGCTTTGCAAGCACTCTCGCCGGCTCTTCCCGCCAGCCGCGCACAACGCTCCCAAGCCTGGGAGAAAAGCGCTTCGGGGTGGTGCTCTCTCCCGGCCCTTGCCCCTGAGCCTGGGGGCCAGGCAGGGGGTCCAGACTCCCAGGCCAAGGCAGAACCACATGCACACGTCTGTTCCTGCCCCCTGCACCGGCAGAGAGCTCGGGGGAGCCATAGTCTGTCAGGCAGCTGCTGGGCTGGCCGCCTGTTTGGGAAGGGGCAGAGCCGACCTAGGGGCACACTGGGCCTCTTGCTCTCCCTGCTGCCCTGAGGCTGCTGGGCCAAAGAGGTCTTGGGCATCCAGCCCCTTGCTGGTCCCTTCCCTCTGACGAGGCCCTCTGAGCTCCAGCACCTTGCAGTGTGGAGACAGCCCCTGCCAGCAACCTCCTCTCCAAGGAGGCCTCAAGCGAGGCCTAGGCCCAGGGGAAAGGCACCAGCGGGGATGAGCCTGGGGAGGCGCCCGGGCATGTCTGGACCCAGTCCCCGCAGCCTGCCCCTTGCTGGGGCAGTACCCCCGGAGGCCAGGAAGGTCTGGGCAAGGCTGGCCAGGGGCAGGGGCCCTGCTGGGTCCTGCCCCTGGCCTGTGGGGCCTCTGAGCACAACCGGCCCTCTCCCGCTGGAAGACCTCCCCGGCTGCCTCCAAAGGCCGCTTTGCAAGCACTCTCGCCGACTGTTCCCGCCAGCCGCGCACAACGCTCCCAAGCCCGGGAGAAAAGCGCTTCGGGGTGGTGCTCTCTCCCGGCCCTTGCCCCTGAGCCTGGGGGCCAGGCAGGGGGTCCACACTCCCAGGCCAAGGCAGAACCACATGCACACGTCTGTTCCTGCCCCCTGCACCGGCAGAGAGCTCGGGGGAGCCAGAGTCTGTCAGGCAGCTGCTGGGCTGGCCGCCTGAGTGGGAAGGGGCAGATTCGACCTAGGGGCACACTGGGCCTCTTGCTCTCCCTGCTGCCCTGAGGCTGCTGGGCCAAAGAGGTCTTGGGCATCCAGCCCCTTGCTGGACCCTTCCCTCTGACGAGGCCCTCTGAGCTCCAGCACCTTGCAGTGTGGAGACAGCCCCTGCCAGCAACCTCCTCTCCAAGGAGGCCTCAAGCGAGGCCTAGGCCCAGGGGAAAGGCACCAGCGGGGATGAGCCTGGGGAGGCGCCCGGGCATGTCTGGACCCAGTCCCCGCAGCCTGCCCCTTGCTGGGGCAGTACCCCCGGAGGCCAGGAAGGTCTGGGCAAGGCTGGCCAGGGGCAGGGGCCCTGCTGGGTCCTGCCCCTGGCCTGTGGGGCCTCTGAGCACAACCGGCCCTCTCCCGCTGGAAGACCTCCCCGGCTGCCTCCAAAGGCCGCTTTGCAAGCACTCTCGCCGGCTGTTCCCGCCAGCCGCGCACAACGCTCCCAAGCCCGGGAGAAAAGCGCTTCGGGGTGGTGCTCTCTCCCGGCCCTTGCCCCTGAGCCTGGGGGCCAGGCAGGGGGTCCACACTCCCAGGCCAAGGCAGAACCACATGCACACGTCTGTTCCTGCCCCCTGCACCGGCAGAGAGCTCGGGGGAGCCAGAGTCTCTCAGGCAGCTGCTGGGCTGGCCGCCTGTGTGGGAAGGGGCAGAGCCGACCTAGGGGCACACTGGGCCTCTTGCTCTCCCTGCTGCCCTGAGGCTGCTGGGCCAAAGAGGTCTTGGGCATCCAGCCCCTTGCTGGTCCCTTCCCTCTGACGAGGCCCTCTGAGCTCCAGCACCTTGCAGTGTGGAGACAGCCCCTGGCAGCAACCTCCTCTCCAAGGAGGCCTCAAGCGAGGCCTAGGCCCAGGGGAAAGGCACCAGCGGGGATGAGCCTGGGGAGGCGCCCGGGCATGTCTGGACCCAGTCCCCGCAGCCTGCCCCTTGCTGGGGCAGTACCCCCGGAGGCCAGGAAGGTCTGGGCAAGGCTGGCCAGGGGCAGGGGCCCTGCTGGGTCCTGCCCCTGGCCTGTGGGGCCTCTGAGCACAACCGGCCCTCTCCCGCTGGAAGACCTCCCCGGCTGCCTCCAAAGGCCGCTTTGCAAGCACTCTCGCCGACTGTTCCCGCCAGCCGCGCACAACGCTCCCAAGCCCGGGAGAAAAGCGCTTCGGGGTGGTGCTCTCTCCCGGCCCTTGCCCCTGAGCCTGTGGGCCAGGCAGGGGGTCCACACTCCCAGGCCAAGGCAGAACCACATGCACACGTCTGTTCCTGCCCCATGCACCGGCAGAGAGCTCGGGGGAGCCAGAGTCTGTCAGGCAGCTGCTGGGCTGGCCGCCTGTGTGGGAAGGGGCAGATCCGACCTAGGGGCACACTGGGCCTCTTGCTCTCCCTGCTGCCCTGAGGCTGCTGGGCCAAAGAGGTCTTGGGCATCCAGCCCCTTGCTGGTCCCTTCCCTCTGACGAGGCCCTCTGAGCTCCAGCACCTTGCAGTGTGGAGACAGCCCCTGCCAGCAACCTCCTCTCCAAGGAGGCCTCAAGCGAGGCCTAGGCCCAGGGGAAAGGCACCAGCGGGGATGAGCCTGGGGAGGCGCCCGGGCATGTCTGGACCCAGTCCCCGCAGCCTGCCCCTTGCTGGGGCAGTACCCCCGGAGGCCAGGAAGGTCTGGGCAAGGCTGGCCAGGGGCAGGGGCCCTGCTGGGTCCTGCCCCTGGCCTGTGGGGCCTCTGAGCACAACCGGCCCTCTCCCGCTGGAAGACCTCCCCGGCTGCCTCCAAAGGCCGCTTTGCAAGCACTCTCGCCGGCTGTTCCCGCCAGCCGCGCACAACGCTCCCAAGCCCGGGAGAAAAGCGCTTCGGGGTGGTGCTCTCTCCCGGCCCTTGCCCCTGAGCCTGGGGGCCAGGCAGGGGGTCCACACTCCCAGGCCAAGGCAGAACCACATGCACACGTCTGTTCCTGCCCCCTGCAACGGCAGAGAGCTCGGGGGAGCCAGAGTCTGTCAGGCAGCTGCTGGGCTGGCCGCCTGTGTGGGAAGGGGCAGAGCCGACCTAGGGGCACACTGGGCCTCTTGCTCTCCCTGCTGCCCTGAGGCTGCTGGGCCAAAGAGGTCTTGGGCATCCAGCCCCTTGCTGGTCCCTTCCCTCTGACGAGGCCCTCTGAGCTCCAGCACCTTGCAGTGTGGAGACAGCCCCTGGCAGCAACCTCCTCTCCAAGGAGGCCTCAAGCGAGGCCTAGGCCCAGGGGAAAGGCACCAGCGGGGATGAGCCTGGGGAGGCGCCCGGGCATGTCTGGACCCAGTCCCCGCAGCCTGCCCCTTGCTGGGGCAGTACCCCCGGAGGCCAGGAAGGTCTGGGCAAGGCTGGCCAGGGGCAGGGGCCCTGCTGGGTCCTGCCCCTGGCCTGTGGGGCCTCTGAGCACAACCGGCCCTCTCCCGCTGGAAGACCTCCCCGGCTGCCTCCAAAGGCCGCTTTGCAAGCACTCTCGCCGGCTGTTCCCGCCAGCCGAGCACAACGCTCCCAAGCCCGGGAGAAAAGCGCTTCGGGGTGGTGCTCTCTCCCGGCCCTTGCCCCTGAGCCTGTGGGCCAGGCAGGGGGTCCACACTCCCAGGCCAAGGCAGAACCACATGCACACGTCTGTTCCTGCCCCATGCACCGGCAGAGAGCTCGGGGGAGCCAGAGTCTGTCAGGCAGCTGCTGGGCTGGCCGCCTGTGTGGGAAGGGGCAGATCCGACCTAGGGGCACACTGGGCCTCTTGCTCTCCCTGCTGCCCTGAGGCTGCTGGGCCAAAGAGGTCTTGGGCATCCAGCCCCTTGCTGGTCCCTTCCCTCTGACGAGGCCCTCTGAGCTCCAGCACCTTGCAGTGTGGAGACAGCCCCTGCCAGCAACCTCCTCTCCAAGGAGGCCTCAAGCGAGGCCTAGGCCCAGGGGAAAGGCACCAGCGGGGATGAGCCGGGGGAGGCGCCCGGGCATGTCTGGACCCAGTCCCCGCAGCCTGCCCCTTGCTGGGGCAGTACCCCCGGAGGCCAGGAAGGTCTGGGCAAGGCTGGCCAGGGGCAGGGGCCCTGCTGGGTCCTGCCCCTGGCCTGTGGGGCCTCTGAGCACAACCGGCCCTCTCCCGCTGGAAGACCTCCCCGGCTGCCTCCAAAGGCCGCTTTGCAAGCACTCTCGCCGACTGTTCCCGCCAGCCGCGCACAACGCTCCCAAGCCTGGGAGAAAAGCGCTTCGGGGTGGTGCTCTCTCCCGGCCCTTGCCCCTGAGCCTGGGGGCCAGGCAGGGGGTCCAGACTCCCAGGCCAAGGCAGAACCACATGCACACGTCTGTTCCTGCCCCCTGCACCGGCAGAGAGCTCGGGGGAGCCAGAGTCTGTCAGGCAGCTGCTGGGCTGGCCGCCTGTGTGGGAAGGGGCAGAGCCGACCTAGGGGCACACTGGGCCTCTTGCTCTCCCTGCTGCCCTGAGGCTGCTGGGCCAAAGAGGTCTTGGGCATCCAGCCCCTTGCTGGTCCCTTCCCTCTGACGAGGCCCTCTGAGCTCCAGCACCTTGCAGTGTGGAGACAGCCCCTGCCAGCAACCTCCTCTCCAAGGAGGCCTCAAGCGAGGCCTAGGCCCAGGGGAAAGGCACCAGCGGGGATGAGCCTGGGGAGGCGCCCGGGCATGTCTGGACCCAGTCCCCGCAGCCTGCCCCTTGCTGGGGCAGTACCCCCGGAGGCCAGGAAGGTCTGGGCAAGGCTGGCCAGGGGCAGGGGCCCTGCTGGGTCCTGCCCCTGGCCTGTGGGGCCTCTGAGCACAACCGGCCCTCTCCCGCTGGAAGACCTCCCCGGCTGCCTCCAAAGGCCGCTTTGCAAGCACTCTCGCCGACTGTTCCCGCCAGCCGCGCACAACGCTCCCAAGCCCGGGAGAAAAGCGCTTCGGGGTGGTGCTCTCTCCCGGCCCTTGCCCCTGAGCCTGGGGGCCAGGCAGGGGGTCCACACTCCCAGGCCAAGGCAGAACCACATGCACACGTCTGTTCCTGCCCCCTGCACCGGCAGAGAGCTCGGGGGAGCCAGAGTCTGTCAGGCAGCTGCTGGGCTGGCCGCCTGTGTGGGAAGGGGCAGATTCGACCTAGGGGCACACTGGGCCTCTTGCTCTCCCTGCTGCCCTGAGGCTGCTGGGCCAAAGAGGTCTTGGGCATCCAGCCCCTTGCTGGACCCTTCCCTCTGACGAGGCCCTCTGAGCTCCAGCACCTTGCAGTGTGGAGACAGCCCCTGCCAGCAACCTCCTCTCCAAGGAGGCCTCAAGCGAGGCCTAGGCCCAGGGGAAAGGCACCAGCGGGGATGAGCCTGGGGAGGCGCCCGGGCATGTCTGGACCCAGTCCCCGCAGCCTGCCCCTTGCTGGGGCAGTACCCCCGGAGGCCAGGAAGGTCTGGGAAAGGCTGGCCAGGGGCAGGGGCCCTGCTGGGTCCTGCCCCTGGCCTGTGGGGCCTCTGAGCACAACCGGCCCTCTCCCGCTGGAAGACCTCCCCGGCTGCCTCCAAAGGCCGCTTTGCAAGCACTCTCGCCGGCTGTTCCCGCCAGCCGCGCACAACGCTCCCAAGCCCGGGAGAAAAGCGCTTCGGGGTGGTGCTCTCTCCCGGCCCTTGCCCCTGAGCCTGGGGGCCAGGCAGGGGGTCCACACTCCCAGGCCAAGGCAGAACCACATGCACACGTCTGTTCCTGCCCCCTGCACCGGCAGAGAGCTCGGGGGAGCCAGAGTCTGTCAGGCAGCTGCTGGGCTGGCCGCCTGTGTGGGAAGGGGCAGAGCCGACCTAGGGGCACACTGGGCCTCTTGCTCTCCCTGCTGCCCTGAGGCTGCTGGGCCAAAGAGGTCTTGGGCATCCAGCCCCTTGCTGGTCCCTTCCCTCTGACGAGGCCCTCTGAGCTCCAGCACCTTGCAGTGTGGAGACAGCCCCTGGCAGCAACCTCCTCTCCAAGGAGGCCTCAAGCGAGGCCTAGGCCCAGGGGAAAGGCACCAGCGGGGATGAGCCTGGGGAGGCGCCCGGGCATGTCTGGACCCAGTCCCCGCAGCCTGCCCCTTGCTGGGGCAGTACCCCCGGAGGCCAGGAAGGTCTGGGCAAGGCTGGCCAGGGGCAGGGGCCCTGCTGGGTCCTGCCCCTGGCCTGTGGGGCCTCTGAGCACAACCGGCCCTCTCCCGCTGGAAGACCTCCCCGGCTGCCTCCAAAGGCCGCTTTGCAAGCACTCTCGCCGACTGTTCCCGCCAGCCGCGCACAACGCTCCCAAGCCCGGGAGAAAAGCGCTTCGGGGTGGTGCTCTCTCCCGGCCCTTGCCCCTGAGCCTGTGGGCCAGGCAGGGGGTCCACACTCCCAGGCCAAGTCAGAACCACATGCACACGTCTGTTCCTGCCCCATGCACCGGCAGAGAGCTCGGGGGAGCCAGAGTCTGTCAGGCAGCTGCTGGGCTGGCCGCCTGTGTGGGAAGGGGCAGATCCGACCTAGGGGCACACTGGGCCTCTTGCTCTCCCTGCTGCCCTGAGGCTGCTGGGCCAAAGAGGTCTTGGGCATCCAGCCCCTTGCTGGTCCCTTCCCTTTGACGAGGCCCTCTGAGCTCCAGCACCTTGCAGTGTGGAGACAGCCCCTGCCAGCAACCTCCTCTCCAAGGAGGCCTCAAGCGAGGCCTAGGCCCAGGGGAAAGGCACCAGCGGGGATGAGCCTGGGGAGGCGCCCGGGCATGTCTGGACCCAGTCCCCGCAGCCTGCCCCTTGCTGGGGCAGTACCCCCGGAGGCCAGGAAGGTCTGGGCAAGGCTGGCCAGGGGCAGGGGCCCTGCTGGGTCCTGCCCCTGGCCTGTGGGGCCTCTGAGCACAACCGGCCCTCTCCCGCTGGAAGACCTCCCCGGCTGCCTCCAAAGGCCGCTTTGCAAGCACTCTCGCCGGCTGTTCCCGCCAGCCGCGCACAACGCTCCCAAGCCCGGGAGAAAAGCGCTTCGGGGTGGTGCTCTCTCCCGGCCCTTGCCCCTGAGCCTGGGGGCCAGGCAGGGGGTCCACACTCCCAGGCCAAGGCAGAACCACATGCACACGTCTGTTCCTGCCCCCTGCACCGGCAGAGAGCTCGGGGGAGCCAGAGTCTGTCAGGCAGCTGCTGGGCTGGCCGCCTGTGTGGGAAGGGGCAGATCCGACCTAGGGGCACACTGGGCCTCTTGCTCTCCCTGCTGCCCTGAGGCTGCTGGGCCAAAGAGGTCTTGGGCATCCAGCCCCTTGCTGGTCCCTTCCCTCTGACGAGGCCCTCTGAGCTCCAGCACCTTGCAGTGTGGAGACAGCCCCTGCCAGCAACCTCCTCTCCAAGGAGGCCTCAAGCGAGGCCTAGGCCCAGGGGAAAGGCACCAGCGGGGATGAGCCTGGGGAGGCGCCCGGGCATGTCTGGACCCAGTCCCCGCAGCCTGCCCCTTGCTGGGGCAGTACCCCCGGAGGCCAGGAAGGTCTGGGCAAGGCTGGCCAGGGGCAGGGGCCCTGCTGGGTCCTGCCCCTGGCCTGTGGGGCCTCTGAGCACAACCGGCCCTCTCCCGCTGGAAGACCTCCCCGGCTGCCTCCAAAGGCCGCTTTGCAAGCACTCTCGCCGGCTGTTCCCGCCAGCCGCGCACAACGCTCCCAAGCCCGGGAGAAAAGCGCTTCGGGGTGGTGCTCTCTCCCGGCCCTTGCCCCTGAGCCTGGGGGCCAGGCAGGGGGTCCACACTCCCAGGCCAAGGCAGAACCACATGCACACGTCTGTTCCTGCCCCCTGCAACGGCAGAGAGCTCGGGGGAGCCAGAGTCTGTCAGGCAGCTGCTGGGCTGGCCGCCTGTGTGGGAAGGGGCAGAGCCGACCTAGGGGCACACTGGGCCTCTTGCTCTCCCTGCTGCCCTGAGGCTGCTGGGCCAAAGAGGTCTTGGGCATCCAGCCCCTTGCTGGTCCCTTCCCTCTGAAGAGGCCCTCTGAGCTCCAGCACCTTGCAGTGTGGAGACAGCCCCTGGCAGCAACCTCCTCTCCAAGGAGGCCTCAAGCGAGGCCTAGGCCCAGGGGAAAGGCACCAGCGGGGATGAGCCTGGGGAGGCGCCCGGGCATGTCTGGACCCAGTCCCCGCAGCCTTCCCCTTGCTGGGGCAGTACCCCCGGAGGCCAAGAAGGTCTGGGCAAGGCTGGCCAGGGGCAGGGGACCTGCTGGGTCCTGCCCCTGGCCTGTGGGGCCTCTGAGCACAACCGGCCCTCTCCCGCTGGAAGACCTCCCCGGCTGCCTCCAAAGGCCGCTTTGCAAGCACTCTCGCCGGCTGTTCCCGCCAGCCGCGCACAACGCTCCCAAGCCCGGGAGAAAAGCGCTTCGGGGTGGTGCTCTCTCCCGGCCCTTGCCCCTGAGCCTGGGGGCCAGGCAGGGGGTCCACACTCCCAGGCCAAGGCAGAACCACATGCACACGTCTGTTCCTGCCCCCTGCACCGGCAGAGAGCTCGGGGGAGCCAGAGTCTGTCAGGCAGCTGCTGGGCTGGCCGCCTGTGTGGGAAGGGGCAGATCTGACCTAGGGGCACACTGGGCCTCTTGCTCTCCCTGCTGCCCTGAGGCTGCTGGGCCAAAGGGGTCTTGGGCATCCGGCCCCTTGCTGGTCCCTTCCCTCTGACGAGGCCCTCTGAGCTCCAGCACCTTGCAGTGTGGAGACAGCCGCTGCCAGCAACCTACTCTCAAAGGAGGCCTCAAGCGAGGCCTAGGCCCAGGGGAAAGGCACCAGCGGGGATGAGCCTGGGGAGGCGCCCGGGCATGTCTGGACCCAGTGTCCGCAGCCTGCCCCTTGCTGGGGCAGTACCCCCGGAGGCCAGGAAGGTCTGGGCAAGGCTGGCCAGGGGCAGGGGCACTGCTGGGTCCTGCCCCTGGCCTGTGGGGCCTCTGAGCACAACCGGCCCTCTCCTGCTGGAAGACCTCCCCGGCTGCCTCCAAAGGCCGCTTTGCAAGCACTCTCGCCGGCTGTTCCCGCCAGCCGCGCACAACGCTCCCAAGCCCGGGAGAAAAGCGCTTCGGGGTGGTGCTCTCTCCCGGCCCTTGCCCCTGAGCCTGGGGGCCAGGCAGGGGGTCCACACTCCCAGGCCAAGGCAGAACCACATGCACACGTCTGTTCCTGCCCCCTGCACCGGCAGAGAGCTCGGGGGAGCCAGAGTCTGTCAGGCAGCTGCTGGGCTGGCCGCCTGTGTGGGAAGGGGCAGAGCCGACCTAGGGGCACACTGGGCCTCTTGTTCTCCCTGCTGCCCTGAGGCTGCTGGGCCAAAGAGGTCTTGGGCATCCAGCCCCTTGCTGGTCCCTTCCCTCTGACGAGGCCCTCTGAGCTCCAGCACCTTGCAGTGTGGAGACAGCCCCTGGCAGCAACCTCCTCTCCAAGGAGGCCTCAAGCGAGGCCTAGGCCCAGGGGAAAGGCACCAGCGGGGATGAGCCTGGGGAGGCGCCCGGGCATGTCTGGACCCAGTCCCCGCAGCCTGCCCCTTGCTGGGGCAGTACCCCCGGAGGCCAGGAAGGTCTGGGCAAGGCTGGCCAGGGGCAGGGGCCCTGCTGGGTCCTGCCCCTGGCCTGTGGGGCCTCTGAGCACAACCGGCCCTCTCCCGCTGGAAGACCTCCCCGGCTGCCTCCAAAGGCCGCTTTGCAAGCACTCTCGCCGACTGTTCCCGCCAGCCGCGCACAACGCTCCCAAGCCCGGGAGAAAGCGCTTCGGGGTGGTGCTCTCTCCCGGCCCTTGCCCCTGAGCCTGGGGGCCAGGCAGGGGGTCCACACTCCCAGGCCAAGGCAGAACCACATGCACACGTCTGTTCCTGCCCCCTGCACCGGTAGAGAGCTCGGGGGAGCCAGAGTCTGTCAGGCAGCTGCTGGGCTGGCCGCCTGTGTGGGAAGGGGCAGATCTGACCTAGGGGCACACTGGGCCTCTTGCTCTCCCTGCTGCCCTGAGGCTGCTGGGCCAAAGGGGTCTTGGGCATCCAGCCCCTTGCTGGTCCCTTCCCTCTGACGAGGCCCTCTGAGCTCCAGCACCTTGCAGTGTGGAGACAGTCCCTGCCAGCAACCTCCTCTCCAAGGAGGCCTCAAGCGAGGCCTAGGCCCAGGGGAAAGGCACCAGCGGGGATGAGCCTGGGGAGGCGCCCGGGCATGTCTGGACCCAGTGTCCGCAGCCTACCCCTTTGCGGGGCAGTACCCCCGGAGGCCAGGAAGGTCTGGGCAAGGCTGGCCAGGGGCAGGGACCCTGCTGGGTCTTGCCCCTGGCCTGTGGGGCCTCTGAGCACAACCGGCCCTCTCCCGCTGGAAGACCTCCCCGGCTGCCTCCAAAGGCCGCTTTGCAAGCACTCTCGCCGGCTGTTCCCGCCAGCCATGCACAACGCTCCCAAGCCCGGGAGAAAAGCGCTTCGGGGTGGTGCTCTCTCCCGGCCCTTGCCCCTGAGCCTGGGGGCCAGGCAGGGGGTCCACACTCCCAGGCCAAGGCAGAACCCCATGCACACGTCTGTTCCTGCCCCCTGCACCGGCAGAGAGTTCGGGGGAGCCAGAGTCTGTCAGGCAGCTGCTGGGCTGGCCGCCTGTGTGGGAAGGGGCAGAGCCGACCTAGGGGCACACTGGGCCTCTTGCTCTCCCTGCTGCCCTGAGGCTGCTGGGCCAAAGAGGTCTTGGGCATCCAGCCCCTTGCTGGTCCCTTCCCTCTGACGAGGCCCTCTGAGCTCCAGCACCTTGCAGTGTGGAGACAGCCCCTGCCAGCAACCTCCTCTCCAAGGAGGCCTCATGCGAGGCCTAGGCCCAGGGGAAAGGCACCAGCGGGGATGAGCCTGGGGAGGCGCCCGGGCATGTCTGGACCCAGTCCCCGCAGCCTGCCCCTTGCTGGGGCAGTACCCCCGGAGGCCAGGAAGGTCTGGGCAAGGCTGGCCAGGGGCAGGGGCCCTGCTGGGTCCTGCCCCTGGCCTGTGGGGCCTCTGAGCACAACCGGCCCTCTCCCGCTGGAAGACCTCCCCGGCTGCCTCCAAAGGCCGCTTTGCAAGCACTCTCGCCGGCTGTTCCCGCCAGCCGCGCACAACGCTCCCAAGCCCGGGGGAAAAGTGCTTCGGGGTGGTGCTCTCTCCCAGCCCTTGCCCCTGAGCCTGGGGGCCAGGCAGGGGGTCCACACTCCCAGGCCAAGGCAGAACCACATGCACACGTCTGTTCCTGCCCCCTGCACCGGCAGAGAGCTCGGGGGAGCCAGAGTCTGTCAGGCAGCTGCTGGGCTGGCCGCCTTTGTGGGAAGGGGCAGAGCCGACCCAGGGGCACACTGGGCCTCTTGCTCTCCCTGCTGCCCTGAGGCTGCTGGGCCAAAGAGGTCTTGGGCATCCAGCCCCTTGCTGGTCCCTTCCCTCTGACGAGGCCCTCTGAGCTCCAGCACCTTGCAGTGTGGAGACAGCCCCTGCCAGCAACCTCCTCTCCAAGGAGGCCTCAAGCGAGGCCTAGGCCCAGGGGAAAGGCACCAGCGGGGATGAGCCTGGGGAGGCGCCCGGGCATGTCTGGACCCAGTCCCCGCAGCCTGCCCCTTGCTGGGGCAGTACCCCCGGAGGCCAGGAAGGTCTGGGCAAGGCTGGCCAGGGGCAGGGGCCCTGCTGGGTCCTGCCCTTGGCCTGTGGGGCCTCTGAGCACAACCGGCCCTCTCCCGCTGGAAGACCTCCCCGGCTGCCTCCAAAGGCCGCTTTGCAAGCACTCTCGCCAGCTGTTCCCGCCCGCCGCGCACAATGCTCCCGAGCCCGGGAGAAAAGCGCTTCGGGGTGGTGCTCGCTCCCGGCCCTTGCCCCTGGGCCTGGTGGCCAGGCAGGGGTCCACACTCCCAGGCCAAGGCAGAACCACATGCACACGTCTGTTACTGCCCCCTGCACCGGCAGAGAGCTCGGGGGAGCCAGAGTCTGTCAGGCAGCTGCTGGGCTGGCCGCCTGTGTGGGAAGGGGCAGAGCCGACCTAGGGGCACACTGGGCCTCTTGCTCTCCCTGCTGCCCTGAGGCTGCTGGGCCAAAGAGGTCTTGGGCATCCAGCCCCTTGCTGGTCCCTTCCCTCTGACGAGGCCCTCTGAGCTCCAGCACCTTGCAGTGTGGAGACAGCCCCTGCCAGCAACCTCCTCTCCAAGGAGGCCTCAAGCGAGGCCTAGGCCCAGGGGAAAGGCACCAGCGGTGATGAGCCTGGGGAGGCGCCCGGGCATGTCTGGAACCAGTCCCCGCAGCCTGCCCCTTGCTGGGGCAGTACCCCCGGAGGCCAGGAAGGTCTGGGCAAGGCTGGCCAGGGGCAGGGGCCCTGCTGGGTCCTGCCCCTGGCCTGTGGGGCCTCTGAGCACAACCGGCCCTCTCACACGGGAAGACCTCACCGGCTGCCTCCAAAGGCCGCTTGGCAAGCACTCTCGCCGGCTGTTCCCGCCAGCCGCGCACAATGCTCCCGAGCCCGGGAGAAAAGCGCTTCGGAGTGGTGCTCTCTCCCGGCCCTTGCCCCTGAGCCTGGGGGCCAGGCAGGGGGTCCACACTCCCAGGCCAAGGCAGAACCACATGCACACGTCTGTTCCTGCCCCCTGCACCGGCAGAGAGCTCGGGGGAGCCAGAGTCTGTCAGGCAGCTGCTGGGCTGGCCGCCTGTGTGGGAAGGGGCAGAGTCGACCTAGGGGCACACTGGGCCTTTTGCTCTCCCTGCTGCCCTGAGACTGCTGGGCCAAAGGGGTCTTGGGCATCGAGCCCCTTGCTGGTCACTTCCATCTGACGAGGCCCTCTGAGCTCCAGCACCTTGCAGTGTGGAGACATCCCCTGGCAGCAACCTCCTCTCCAAGGAGGCCTCAACCGAGGCCTAGGCCCAGGGGAAAGGCACCAGCGGGGATGAGCCTGGGGAGGCGCCCGGGCATGTCTGGACCCAGTCCCCGCAGCCTGCCCCTTGCTGGGGCAGTACCCCCGGAGGCCAGGAAGATCTGGGCAAGGCTGGCCAGGGGCAGGGGCCCTGCTGGGTCCTGCCCCTGGCCTGTGGGGCCTCTGAGCACAACCGGCCCTCTCCCGCTGGAAGACCTCCCCGGCTGCCTCCAAAGGCCGCTTTGCAAGCACTCTCGCCGGCTGTTCCCGCCCGCCGCGCACAACGCTCCCAAGCCCGGGAGAAAAGCGCTTCGGGGTGGTGCTCTCTCCCGGCCCTTGCCCCTGAGCCTGGGGGCCAGGCAGGGGGTCCACACTCCCAGGCCAAGGCAGAACCACATGCACACGTCGGTTCCTGCCCCCTGCAACAGCAGAGAGCTCGGGGAAGCCAGAGTCTGTCAGCAGCTGCTGGGCTGGCCGCCTGTGTGGGAAGGGGCAGAGCCGACCTAGGGGCACACTGGGCCTCTTGCTCTCCCTGCTGCCCTGAGGCTGCTGGGCCAAAGAGGTCTTGGGCATCCAGCCCCTTGCTGGTCCCTTCCCTCTGACGAGGCCCTCTGAGCTCCAGCACCTTGCAGTGTGGAGACAGCCCCTGGCAGCAACCTCCTCTCCAAGGAGGCCTCAAGCGAGGCCTAGGCCCAGGGGAAAGGCACCAGCGGGGATGAGCCTGGGGAGGCGCCCGGGCATGTCTGGACCCAGTCCCCGCAGCCTGCCCCTTGCTGGGGCAGTACCCCCGGAGGCCAAGAAGGTCTGGGCAAGGCTGGCCAGGGGCAGGGGCCCTGCTGGGTCCTGCCCCTGGCCTGTGGGGCCTCTGAGCACAACCGGCCCTCTCCCGCTGGAAGACCTCCCCGGCTGCCTCCAAAGGCCGCTTTGCAAGCACTCTCACCGGCTGTTCCCGCCAGCCGCGCACAACGCTCCCAAGCCCGGGAGAAAAGCGCTTCGGGGTGGTGCTCTCTCCCGGCCCTTGCCCCTGAGCCTGGGGGCCAGGCAGGGGGTCCACACTCCCAGGCCAAGGCAGAACCACATGCACACGTCTGTTCCTGCCCCCTGCACCGGCAGAGAGCTCGGGGGAGCCAGAGTCTGTCAGGCAGCTGCTGGGCTGGCCGCCTGTGTGGGAAGGGGCAGATCCGACCTAGGGGCACACTGGGCCTCTTGCTCTCCCTGCTGCCCTGAGGCTGCTGGGCCAAAGGGGTCTTGGGCATCCAGCCCCTTGCTGGTCCCTTCCCTCTGACGAGGCCCTCTGAGCTCCAGCACCTTGCAGTGTGGAGACAGCCCCTGCCAGCAACCT
Organism: Cervus elaphus; assembly: GCF_910594005.1. NCBI lineage: Eukaryota > Metazoa > Chordata > Mammalia > Artiodactyla > Cervidae > Cervus > Cervus elaphus. Next base: position 3,857,089 of record NC_057848.1, read on the forward strand.
CCTCTCCAAGGAGGCCTCAAGCGAGGCCTAGGCCCAGGGGAAAGGCACCAGCGGGGATGAGCCTGGGGAGGCGCCCGGGCATGTCTGGACCCAGTCCCCGCAGCCTGCCCCTTGCTGGGGCAGTACCCCCGGAGGCCAGGAAGGTCTGGGCAAGGCTGGCCAGGGGCAGGGGCCCTGCTGGGTCCTGCCCCTGGCCTGTGGGGCCTCTGAGCACAACCGGCCCTCTCCCGCTGGAAGACCTCCCCGGCTGCCTCCAAAGGCCGCTTTGCAAGCATTCTCGCCGGCTGTTCCCGCCAGCCGCGCACAATGCTCCCGAGCCCGGGAGAAAAGCGCTTCGGGGTGGTGCTCTCTCCCGGCCCTTGCCCCTGAGCCTGGGGACCAGGCAGGGGGTCCACACTCCCAGGCCAAGGCAGAACCACATGAACACGTCTGTTCCAGCCCCCTGCACCGGCAGAGAGCTCGGGGGAGCCAGAGTCTGTCAGGCAGCTGCTGGGCTGGCCGCCTGTGTGGGAAGGGGCAGAGCCGACCTAGGGGCACACTGGGCCTCTTGCTCTCCCTGCTGCCCTGAGGCTGCTGGGCCAAAGAGGTCTTGGGCATCCAGCCCCTTGCTGGTCCCTTCCGTCTGACGAGGCCCTCTGAGCTCCAGCACCTTGCAGTGTGGAGACAGCCCCTGCCAGCAACCTCCTCTCCAAGGAGGCCTCAGCCGAGGCCTAGGCCCAGGGGAAAGACACCAGCGGGGATGAGCCTGGGGAGGCGCACGGGCATGTCTGGACCCAGTCCCCGCAGCCTGCCCCTTGCTGGGGCAGTACCCCCGGAGGCCAGGAAGGTCTGGGCAAGGCTGGCCAGGGGCAGGGGCCCTGCTGGGTCCTGCCCCTGGCCTGTGGGGCCTCTGAGCACAACCGGCCCTCTCACACGGGAAGACCTCACCGGCTGCCTCCAAAGGCCGCTTGGCAAGCACTCTCGCCGGCTGTTCCCGCCAGCCGCGCACAATGCTCCCGAGCCCGGGAGAAAAGCGCTTCGGAGTGGTGCTCTCTCCCGGCCCTTGCCCCTGAGCCTGGGGGCCAGGCAGGGGGTCCACACTCCCAGGCCAAGGCAGAACCACATGCACACGTCTGTTCCTGCCCCCTGCACCGGCAGAGAGCTCGGGGGAGCCAGAGTCTGTCAGGCAGCTGCTGGGCTGGCCGCCTGTGTGGGAAGGGGCAGAGTCGACCTAGGGGCACACTGGGCCTCTTGCTCTCCCTGCTGCCCTGAGACTGCTGGGCCAAAGGGGTCTTGGGCATCCAGCCCCTTGCTGATCACTTCCATCTGACGAGGCCCTCTGAGCTCCAGCACCTTGCAGTGTGGAGACATCCCCTGGCAGCAACCTCCTCTCCAAGGAGGCCTCAACCGAGGCCTAGGCCCAGGGGAAAGGCACCAGCGGGGATGAGCCTGGGGAGGCGCCCGGGCATGTCTGGACCCAGTCCCCGCAGCCTGCCCCTTGCTGGGGCAGTACCCCCGGAGGCCAGGAAGATCTGGGCAAGGCTGGCCAGGGGCAGGGGCCCTGCTGGGTCCTGCCCCTGGCCTGTGGGGCCTCTGAGCACAACCGGCCCTCTCCCGCTGGAAGACCTCCCCGGCTGCCTCCAAAGGCCGCTTTGCAAGCACTCTCGCCGGCTGTTCCCGCCCGCCGCGCACAACGCTCCCAAGCCCGGGAGAAAAGCGCTTCGGGGTGGTGCTCTCTCCCGGCCCTTGCCCCTGAGCCTGGGGGCCAGGCAGGGGGTCCAGACTCCCAGGCCAAGGCAGAACCACATGCACACGTCGGTTCCTGCCCCCTGCAACGGCAGAGAGCTCGGGGAAGCCAGAGTCTGTCAGCAGCTGCTGGGCTGGCCGCCTGTGTGGGAAGGGGCAGAGCCGACCTAGGGGCACACTGGGCCTCTTGCTCTCCCTGCTGCCCTGAGGCTGCTGGGCCAAAGAGGTCTTGGGCATCCAGCCCCTTGCTGGTCCCTTCCCTCTGACGAGGCCCTCTGAGCTCCAGCACCTTGCAGTGTGGAGACAGCCCCTGGCAGCAACCTCCTCTCCAAGGAGGCCTCAAGCGAGGCCTAGGCCCAGGGGAAAGGCACCAGCGGGGATGAGCCTGGGGAGGCGCCCGGGCATGTCTGGACCCAGTCCCCACAGCCTGCCCCTTGCTGGGGCAGTACCCCCGGAGGCCAAGAAGGTCTGGGCAAGGCTGGCCAGGGGCAGGGGCCCTGCTGGGTCCTGCCCCTGGCCTGTGGGGCCTCTGAGCACAACCGGCCCTCTCCCGCTGGAAGACCTCCCCGGCTGCCTCCAAAGGCCGCTTTGCAAGCACTCTCACCGGCTGTTCCCGCCAGCCGCGCACAACGCTCCCAAGCCCGGGAGAAAAGCGCTTCGGGGTGGTGCTCTCTCCCGGCCCTTGCCCCTGAGCCTGGGGGCCAGGCAGGGGGTCCACACTCCCAGGCCAAGGCAGAACCACATGCACACGTCTGTTCCTGCCCCCTGCACCGGCAGAGAGCTCGGGGGAGCCAGAGTCTGTCAGGCAGCTGCTGGGCTGGCCGCCTGTGTGGGAAGGGGCAGATCCGACCTAGGGGCACACTGGGCCTCTTGCTCTCCCTGCTGCCCTGAGGCTGCTGGGCCAAAGGGGTCTTGGGCATCCAGCCCCTTGCTGGTCCCTTCCCTCTGACGAGGCCCTCTGAGCTCCAGCACCTTGCAGTGTGGAGACAGCCGCTGCCAGCAACCTCCTCTCCAAGGAGGCCTCAAGCGAGGCCTAGGCCCAGGGGAAAGGCACCAGCGGGGATGAGCCTGGGCAGGCGCCCGGGCATGTCTGGACCCAGTCTCCGCAGCCTGCCCCTTTGCGGGGCAGTACCCCCGGAGGCCAGGAAGGTCTGGGCAAGGCTGGCCAGGGGCAGGGGCCCTGCTGGGTCCTGCCCCTGGCCTGTGGGGCCTCTGAGCACAACCGGCCCTCTCCGGCTGGAAGACCTCCCCGGCTGCCTCCAAAGGCCGCTTTGCAAGCACTCTCGCCGGCTGTTCCCGCCAGTCGCGCACAACGCTCCCGAGCCCGGGAGAAAATCGCTTCGGGGTGGTGCTCTCTCCCGGCCCTTGCCCCTGAGCCTGGGGGCCAGGCAGGGTGTCCACACTCCCAGGCCAAGGCAGAACCACATTCACACGTCTGTTCCTACCCACTGCACCGGCAGAGAGCTCGGGGGAGCCAGAGTCTGTCAGGCAGCTGCTGGGCTGGCCGCCTGTGTGGCAAGGGGCAGAGCCGACCTAGGGGCACACTGGGCCTCTTGCTCTCCCTGCTGCCCTGAGGCTGCTGGGCCAAAGAGGTCTTGGGCATCCAGCCCCTTGCTGGTCCCTTCCCTCTGACGAGGCCCTCTGAGCTCCAGCACCTTGCAGTGTGGAGACAGCCCCTGCCAGCAACCTCCTCTCCAAGGAGGCCTCAAGCGAGGCCTAGGCCCAGGGGAAAGGCACCAGCGGGGATGAGCCTGGGGAGGCGCCCGGGCATGTCTGGACCCAGTCCCCGCAGCCTGCCCCTTGCTGGGGCAGTACCCCCGGAGGCCAGGAAGGTCTGGGCAAGGCTGGCCAGGGGCAGGGGCCCTGCTGGGTCCTGCCCCTGGCCTGTGGGGCCTCTGAGCACAACCGGCCCTCTCCCGCTGGAAGACCTCCCCAGCTGCCTCCAAAGGCCGCTTTGCAAGCAGTCTCGCCGGCTGTTCCCGCCAGCCGCGCACAATGCTCCCGAGCCCGGGAGAAAAGCGCTTCGGGGTGGTGCTCTCTCCCGGCCCGTGCCCCTGAGCCTGGGGGCCAGGCAGGGGGTCCACACTCCCAGGCCATGGCAGAACCACATGCACACGTCTGTTCCTGCCCCATGCACCGGCAGAGAGCTCCGGGGAGCCAGAGTCTGTCAGGCAGCTGCTGGGCTGGCCGCCTGTGTGGGAAGGGGCAGAGCCGACCTAGGGGCACACTGGGCCTCTTGCTCTCCCTGCTGCCCTGAGGCTGCTGGGCCAAAGAGGTCTTGGGCATCCAGCCCCTTGCTGGTCCCTTCCCTCTGACGAGGCCCTCTGAGCTCCAGCACCTTGCAGTGTGGAGACAGCCCCTGCCGAGGCCCAGGGGAAAGGCACCAGCGGGGATGAGCCTGGGGAGGCGCCCGGGCATGTCTGGACCCAGTCCCCGCAGCCTGCCCCTTGCTGGGGCAGTACCCCCGGAGGCCAGGAAGGTCTGGGCAAGGCTGGCCAGGGGCAGGGGCCCTGCTGGGTTCTGTCCCTGGCCTGTGGGGCCTCTGAGCACAACCGGCCCTCTCCCGCTGGAAGACCTCCCCGGCTGCCTCCAAAGGCCGCTTTGCAAGCACTCTCGCCGGCTGTTCCCGCCAGCCGCGCACAATGCTCCCGAGCCCGGGAGAAAAGCGCTTCGGGGTGGGGCTCTCTCCCGGCCCTTGCCCCTGAGCCTGGGGGCCAGGCAGGGGGTCCACACTCCCAGGCCAAGGCAGAACCACATGCACAGGTCTGTTCCTGCCCCCTGCACCGGCAGAGAGCTCGGGGGAGCCAGAGTCTGTCAGGCAGCTGCTGGGCTGGCCGCCTGTGTGGGAAGGGGCAGAGCCGACCTAGGGGCACACTGGGCCTCTTGCTCTCCCTGCTGCCCTGAGGCTGCTGGGCCAAAGAGGTCTTGGGCATCCAGCCCCTTGCTGGTCCCTTCCCTCTGACGAGGCCCTCTGAGCTCCAGCACCTTGCAGTGTGGAGACAGCCCCTGCCAGCAACCTCCTCTCCAAGGATGCCTCTACCGAGGCCTAGGCCCAGGGGAAAGGCACCAGCGGGGATGAGCCTGGGGAGGCGCCCGGGAATGTCTGGACCCAGTCCCCGCAGCCTGTCCCTTGCTGGGGCAGTACCCCCGGAGGCCAGGAAGGTCTGGGCAAGGCTGGCCAGGGGCAGGGGCCCTGCTGGGTCCTGCCCCTGGCCTGTGGGGCCTCTGAGCACAACCGGCCCTCTCCCCCTGGAAGACCTCCCCGGCTGCCACCAAAGGCCGCTTTGCAAGCACTCTCGCTGGCTGTTCCCGCCAGCCGAGCACAATGCTCCCTAGCCCGGGAGAAAAGTGCTTCGGGGTGGTGCTCTCTCCCAGCCCTTGCCCCTGAGCCTGGGGGCCAGGCAGGGGGTCCACACTCCCAGGCCAAGGCAGAACCACATGCACACGTCTGTTCCTGCCCCCTGCACCGGCAGAGAGCTCGGGGGAGCCAGAGTCTGTCAGGCAGCTGCTGGGCTGGCCGCCTTTGTGGGAAGGGGCAGAGCCGACCCAGGGGCACACTGGGCCTCTTGCTCTCCCTGCTGCCCTGAGGCTGCTGGGCCAAAGAGGTCTTGGGCATCCAGCCCCTTGCTGGTCCCTTCCCTCTGACGAGGCCCTCTGAGCTCCAGCACCTTGCAGTGTGGAGACAGCCCCTGCCAGCAACCTCCTCTCCAAGGAGGCCTCAACCGAGGCCTAGGCCCAGGGGAAAGGCACCAGCGGGGATGAGCCTGGGGAGGCGCCCGGGCATGTCTGGACCCAGTCCCCGCAGCCTGCCCCTTGCTGGGGCAGTACCCCCGGAGGCCAGGAAGGTCTGGGCAAGGCTGGCCAGGGGCAGGGGCCCTGCTGGGTCCTGCCCCTGGCCTGTGGGGCATCTGAGCACAACCGGCCCTCTCCCACTGGAAGACCTCCCCGGCTGCCTCCAAAGGCCGCTTTGCAAGCACTCTCGCCGGCTGTTCCCGCCAGCCGCGCACAATGCTCCCGAGCCCGGGAGAAAAGCGCTTCGGGGTGGTGCTCTCTCCCGGCCCTTGCCCCTGAGCCTGGGGGCCAGGCAGGGGGTCCACACTCCCAGGCCAAGGCAGAACCACATGCACACGTCTGTTCCTGCCCCCTGCACCGGCAGAGAGCTCGGGGGAGCCAGAGTCTGTCAGGCAGCTGCTGGGCTGGCCGCCTGTGTGGGAAGGGGCAGAGCCGACCTAGGGGCACACTGGGCCTCTTGCTCTCCCTGCTGCCCTGAGGCTGCTGGGCCAAAGAGGTCTTGGGCATCCAGCCCCTTGCTGGTCCCTTCCCTCTGACGAGGCCCTCTGAGCTCCAGCACCTTGCAGTGTGGAGACATCCCCTGGCAGCAACCTCCTCTCCAAGGAGGCCTCAGCCGAGGCCTAGGCCCATGGGAAAGGCACCAGCGGGCATGAGCCTGGGGAGGCGCCTGGGCATGTCTGGACCCAGTCCCCGCAGCCTGCCCCTTGCTGGGGCAGTACCCCCGGAGGCCAGGAAGGTCTGGGCAAGGCTGGCCAGGGGAAGGGGCCCTACTGGGTCCTGCCCGTGGCCTGTGGGGCCTCTGAGCACAACCGGCCCTCTCCCACTGGAAGACCTCCCCGGCTGCCTCCAAAGGCCGCTTGGCAAGCAGTCTCGCCGGCTGTTCCCGCCAGCCGCGCACAATGCTCCCGAGCCTGGGAGAAAAGCGCTTCGGGGTGGTGCTCTCTCCTGGCCCTTGCCCCTGAGCCTGGGGGCCAGGCAGGGGGTCCACACTCCTAGGCCAAGGCAGAACCACATGCACACGTCTGTTCCTGCCCCCTGCACCGGTAGAGAGCTCGGGGGAGCCAGAGTCTGTCAGGCAGCTGCTGGGCTGGCCGCCTGTGTGGGAAGGGGCAGAGCCGACCTAGGGGCACACTGGGCCTCTTGCTCTCCCTGCTGCCCTGAGGCTGCTGGGCCAAAGAGGTCTTGGGCATCCAGCCCCTTGCTGGTCCCTTCCCTCTGACGAGGCCCTCTGAGCTCCAGCACCTTGCAGTGTGGAGACAGCCCCTGCCAGCAACCTTCTCTCCAAGGAGGCCTCAACCGAGGCCTAGGCCCAGGGGAGAGGCACCAGCAGGGATGAGCCTGGGGAGGCGCCCGGGCATGTCTGGACCCAGTCCCCGCAGCCTGCCCCTTGCTGGGGCAGTACCCCCGGAGGCCAGGAAGGTCTGGGCAAGGCTGGCCAGGGGCAGGGGCCCTGCTGGGTCCTGCCCCTGGCCTGTGGGGCCTCTGAGCACAACCGGCCCTCTCCCGCTGGAAGACCTCCCCGGCTGCCTCCAAAGGCCGCTTTGCAAGCACTCTCGCCGGCTGTTCCCGCCAGCCGCGCACAATGCTTCCGAGCCCGGGAGAAAAGCGCTTCGGGGTGGTGCTCTCTCCCGGCCCTTGCCCCTGAGCCTGGGGACCAGGCCGGGGGTCCACACTCCCAGGCCAAGGCAGAACCACATGCACACGTCTGTTCCTGCCCCCTGCACCGGCAGAGAGCTCGGGGGAGCCAGAGTCTGTCAGGCAGCTGCTGGGCTGGCCGCCTGTGTGGGAAGGGGCAGAGCCGACCTAGGGGCACACTGGGCCTCTTGCTCTCCCTGCTGCCCTGAGGCTGCTGGGCCAAAGAGGTCTTGGGCATCCAGCCCCTTGCTGGTCCCTTCCCTCTGACGAGGCCCTCTGAGCTCCAGCACCTTGCAGTGTGGAGACAGCCCCTGCCAGCAACCTCCTCTCCAAGGAGGCCTCAGCCGAGGCCTAGGCCCAGGGGAAAGACACCAGCGGGGATGAGCCTGGGGAGGCGCCCGGGCATGTCTGGACCCAGTCCCCGCAGTCTGCCCCTTGCTGGGGCAGTACCCCCGGAGGCCAGGAAGGTCTGGGCAAGGCTGGCCAGGGGCAGGGGCCCTGCTGGGTCCTGCCCTTGGCCTGTGGGGCCTCTGAGCACAACCGGCCCTCTCACACTGGAAGACCTCCCCGGCTGCCTCCAAAGGCCGCTTTGCAAGCACTCTCGCCGGCTGTTCCCGACAGCCGCGCACAATGCTCCCGAGCCCGGGAGAAAAGCGCTTCGGGGTGGTGCTCTCTCCCGGCCCTTGCCCCGGAGCCTGGGGGACAGGAAGGGGGTCCACACTCCCAGGCCAAGTCAGAAACACATGCACACGTCTGTTCCCGCCCCCTGCACCGGCAGAGAGCTCGGGGGAGCCAGAGTCTGTCAGGCAGCTGCTGGGATGGCCGCCTGTGTGGGAAGGGGCAGAGCCGACCTAGGGGCACACTGGGCCTCTTGCTCTCCCTGCTGCCCTGAGGCTGCTGGGCCAAAGAGTTCTTGGTCATCCAGCCCCTTGCTGGTCACTTCCATCTGACGAGGCCCTCTGAGCTCCAGCACCTTGCAGTGTGGAGACAGCCCCTGCCAGCAACCTCCTCTCCAAGGAGGCCTCAACCGAGGCCTAGGACCAGGGGAAAGGCACCAGCGGGGATGAGCCTGGGGAGGCGCCCGGGCATGTCTGGACCCAGTCCCCGCAGGCTGCCCCTTGCTGGGGCAGTACCCCCGGAGGCCAGGAAGGTCTGGGCAAGGCTGGCCAGGAGCAGGGGCCCTGCTGGGGCCTGCCCCTGGCCTGTGGGGCCTCTGAGCACAACCGGCCCTCTCCCGCTGGAAGACCTCCCCGGCTGCCTCCAAAGGCCGCTTTGCAAGCACTCTCGCAGGCTGTTCCCGCCCGCCGCGCACAATGCTCCCGAGCCCGGGAGAAAAGCGCTTCAGGGTGGTGCTCTCTCCCGGCCCTTGCCCCTGAGCCTGGGGGCCAGGCAGGGGGTCCACACTCCCAGGCCAAGGCAGAACCACATGCACACGTCTGTTCCTGCCCCCTGCACCGGCAGAGAGCTCCGGGGAGCCAGAGTCTGTCAGGCAGCTGCTGGGCTGGCCGCCTGTGTGGGAAGGGGCAGAGCCGACCTAGGGGCACACTGGGCCTCTTGCTCTCCCTGCTGCCCTGAGGCTGCTTGGCCAAAGAGGTCTTGGGCATCCAGCCACTTGCTGGTCCCTTCCCTCTGACGAGGCCTTCTGAGCTCCAGCACCTTGCAGTGTGGAGACAGCCCCTGTCAGCAACGTCCTCTCCAAGGAGGCCTCAAGCGAGGCCTAGGCCCAGGGGAAAGGCACCAGCGGGGATGAGCCTGGGGAGGCGCCCGGGCATGTCTGGACCCAGACCCCGCAGCCTGCCCCTTGCTGGGGCAGTACCCCCGGAGGCCAGGAAGGTCTGGGCAAGGCTGGCCAGGAGCAGAGGCCCTGCTGGGTCCTGCCCCTGGCCTGTGGGGCCTCTGAGCACAACCGGCCCTCTACCGCTGGAAGACCTCCCCGGCTGCCTCCAAAGGCGCTTTGCAAGCACTCTCGCCGGCTGTTCCCGCCCGCCACGCTCAATGCTCCCGAGCCCGGGAGAAAAGCGCTTCAGGGTGGTGCTCTCTCCCGGCCCTTGCCCCTGAGCCTGTGGGCCAGGCAGGGGGTCCACACTCCCAGGCCAAGGCAGAACCACATTCACACGTCTGTTCCTGCCCCCTGAACCGGCAGAGAGCTCCGGGGAGCCAGAGTCTGTCAGGCAGCTGCTGGGCTGGCCGCCTGTGTGGGAAGGGGCAGAGCCGACCTAGGGGCACACTGGGCCTCTTGCTCTCCCTGCTGCCCTGAGGCTGCTGGGCCAAAGAGGTCTTGGGCATCCAGCCCCTTGCTGGTCCCTTCCCTCTGACGAGGCCCTCTGAGCTCCAGCACCTTGCAGTGTGGAGACAGCCCCTGCCAGCAACCTCCTCTCCAAGGAGGCCTCAAGCGAGGCCTAGGCCCATGGGAAAGGCACCAGCGGGGATGAGCCTGGGGAGGCGCCCGGGCATGTCTGGACCCAGTCCCCGCAGCCTGCCCCTTGCTGGGGCAGTACCCTCGGGGGCCAGGAAGGTCTGGGCAAGGCTGGCCAGGGGCAGGGGCCCTGCTGGGTCCTGCCCCTGGCCTGTGGGGCATCTGAGCACAACCGGCCCTCTCCCACTGGAAGACCTCCCCGGCTGCCTCCAAAGGCCGCTTTGCAAGCACTCTCGCCGGCTGTTCCCGCCAGCCGCGCACAATGTTCCCGAGCCTGGGAGAAAAGCGCTTCGGGGTGGTGCTCTCTCCCGGCCCTTGCCCCTGAGCCTGGGGGCCAGGCAGGGGGTCCACACTCCCAGGCCAAGGCAGAACCACATGCACACGTCTGTTCCTGCCCCCTGCACCGGCAGAGAGCTCGGGGGAGCCAGAGTCTGTCAGGCAGCTGCTGGGCTGGCCGCCTGTGTGGGAAGGGGCAGAGCCGACCTAGGGGCACACTGGGCCTCTTGCTCTCCCTGCTGCCCTGAGGCTGCTGGGCCAAAGAGGTCTTGGGCATCCAGCCCCTTGCTGGTCCCTTCCCTCTGACGAGGCCGTCTGAGCTCCAGCACCTTGCAGTGTGGAGACAGCCCCTGTCAGCAACCTCCTCTCCAAGGAGGCCTCAACCGAGGCCTAGGCCCAGGGGAAAGGCACCAGCGGAGATGAGCCTGGGGAGGCGCCCGGGCATGTCTGGACCCAGTCCCCGCAGCCTTTCCCTTGATTGGGCAGTACCCCCGGAGGCCAGGTAGGTCTGGGCAAGGCTGGCCAGGGGCAGGGGCCCTGCTGGGTCCTGCCCCTGGCCTGTGGGGCCTCTGAGCACAACCGGCCCTCTCCCGCTGGAAGACCTCCCCGGCTGCCTCCAAAGGCCGCTTTGCAAGCACTCTCGCCGGATGTTCCCGCCAGCCGCGCACAATGCTTCCGAGCCCGGGAGAAAAGCGCTTCGGGGTGGTGCTCTCTCCCGGCCCTTGCCCCTGAGCCTGGGGGCCAGGCAGGGGGTCCACACTCCCAGGCCAAGGCAGAACCACATGCACACGTCTGTTCCTGCCCCCTGCACCGGCAGAGAGCTCAGGGGAGCCAGAGTCTGTCAGGCAGCTGCTGGGCTGGCCGCCTGTGTGGGAAGGGGCAGAGCCGAACTAGGGGCACACTGGGCCTCTTGCTCTCCCTGCTGCCCTGAGGCTGCTGGGCCAAGCAGGTCTTGGGCATCCAACCCCTTGCTGCTCCCTTCCCTCTGACGAGGCCCTCTGAGCTCCAGCACCTTGCAGTGTGGAGACAGCCCCTGCCTAGGCCCAGGGGAAAGGCACCAGCGGGGATGAGCCTGGGGAGGTGCCCGGGCATGTCTGGACCCAGTCCCCACAGTCTGCTCCTTGCTGGGGCAGTACCCCCGGAGGCCAGGAAGGTCTGGGCAAGGCTGGCCAGGGGCAGGGGCCCTGCTGGGTCCTGCCCCTGGCCTGTGGGGCCTCTCAGCACAACCGGCCCTCTCCCGCTGGAAGACCTCCCCGGCTGCCTCCAAAGGCCGCTTTGCAAGCACTCTCGCCGGCTGTTCCCGCCCGCCGCGCACAATTCTCCCGAGCCCGGGAGAAAAGCGCTTCGGGGTGGTGCTCTCTCCCGGCCCTTGCGCCTGATCCTGGGCGCCAGGCAGGGGGTCCACACTCCCAGGCCAAGGCAGAACCACATGCACACGTCTGTTCCTGCCCCCTGCACCGGCAGAGAGCTCGGGGGAGCCAGAGTCTGTCAGGCAGCTGCTGGGCTGGCCGCCTGTGTGGGAAGGGGCAGAGCCGACCTAGGGGCACACTGGGCCTCTTGCTCTCCCTGCTGCCCTGAGGCTGCTGGGCCAAAGAGGTCTTGGACATCCAGCCCCTTGCTGGTCCCTTCCCTCTGACGAGGCCCTCTGAGCTCCAGCACCTTGCAGTGTGGAGACAGCCCCTGCCAGCAACCTCCTCTCCAAGGAGGCCTCAGCCGAGGCCTAGGCCCAGGGGAAAGACACCAGCGGGGATGAGCCTGGGGAGGTGCCCGGGCATGTCTGGACCCAGTCCCCGCAGCCTGCCCCTTGCTGGGGCAGTACCCCCGGAGGCCAGGAAGGTCTGGGCAAGGCTGGCCAGGGGCAGGGGCCCTGCTGGGTCCTGCCCCTGGCCTGTGGGACCTCTGACCACAACCGGCCCTCTCACACTGGAAGACCTCCCCGGCTGCCTCCAAAGGCCGCTTTGCAAGCACTCTCGCCGGCTGTTTCCGCCAGCCGCGCACAATGCTCCCGAGCCCGGGACAAAAGCGCTTCGGGGTGGTGCTCTCTCCCGGCCCTTGCCCTGAGCCTGGGGGCCATTCAGGGGGTCCACACTCCCAGGCCAAGGCAGAACCACATGCACACGTCTGTTCCTGCCCCCTGCACCGGCAGAGAGCTCGGGGGAGCCAGAGTCTGTCAGGCAGCTGCTGGGCTGGCCGCCTGTGTGGGAAGGGGCAGAGTCGACCTAGGGGCACACTGGGCCTCTTGCTCTCCCTGCTGCCCTGAGGCTGCTGGGCCAAAGAGGTCTTGGGCATCCAGCCCCTTCCTGGTCACTTCCATCTGACGAGGCCCTCTGAGCTCCAGCACCTTGCAGTGTGGAGACAGCCCCTGCCAGCAACCTCCTCTCCAAGGAGGACTCAACCGAGGCCTAGGCCCAGGGGAAAGGCACCAGCGGGGATGAGCCTGGGGAGGGGCCCGGGCATGTCTGGACCCAGTCCCCGCAGGCTGCCTCTTGCTGGGGCAGTACCCCCGGAGGCCAGGAAGGTCTGGGCAAGGCTGGCCAGGAGCAGGGGCCCTACTGGGTCCTGCCCCTGGCCTGTGTGGCCTCTGAGCACAACCGGCCCTCTCCCGCTGGAAGACCTCCCCGGCTGCCTCCAAAGGCTGCTTTGCAAGCACTCTCGCCGGCTGTTCCCGCCCACCGTGCACAATGCTCCCGAGCCCGGGAGAAAAGCGCTTCGGGGTGGTGCTCTCTCCCGGCCCTTGCCCCTGAGCCTGTGGGCCAGGCAGGGGGTCCACACTCCCAGGCCAAGGCAGAACCACATGCACACGTCTGTTCCTGCCCCCTGCACCGGCAGAGAGCTCCGGGGAGCCAGAGTCTGTCAGGCAGCTGCTGGGCTGGCCGCCTGTGTGGGAAGGGGCAGAGCCGACCTAGGGGCACACTGGGCCTCTTGCTCTCCCTGCTGCCCTGAGGCTGCTGGGCCAAAGAGGTCTTGGGCATCCAGCCCCTTGCTGGTCCCTTCCCTCTGACGAGGCCCTCTGAGCTCCAGCACCTTGCAGTGTGGAGACAGCCCCTGCCAGCAACCTTCTCTCCAAGGAGGCCTCAAGCGAGGCCTAGGCCCAGGGGAAAGGCACCAGCGGGGATGAGCCTGGGGAGGCGCACGGGCATGTCTGGACCCAGTCCCCGCAGCCTGCCCCTTGCTGGGGCAGTAGCCCCGGAGGTCAGGAATGTCTGGGAAAGGCTGGCCAGGGGCAGGGGCCCTGCTGGGTCCTGCCCCTGGCCTGTGGGTCCTCTGAGCACAACCGGCCCTTTCCCGCTGGAAGACCTCCCCGGCTGCCTCCAAAGGCCGCTTGGCAAGCACACTCGGCGGCTGTTCCCGCCAGCCGCGCACAATGCTCCCGAGCCCGGGAGAAAAGCCCTTCGGGGTGGTGCTCTCTCCCGGCCCTTACCCCGGAGGCTGGGGGCCAGGCAGGGGGTCCACACTCCCAGGCCAAGGCAGAACCACATGCACACGTCTGTTCCTGCCCCCTGCACCAGCAGAGAGCTCGGGGAAGCCAGAGTCTGTCAGGCAGCTGCTGGGCTGGCCGCCTGTGTGGGAAGGGGCAGAGCCGACCTAGGGGCACACTGGGCCTCTTGCTCTCCCTGCTGCCCTGAGGCTGCTGGGCCAAAGAGATCTTGGGCATCCAGCCCCTTGCTGGTCCCTTCCCTCTGACGAGGCCCTCTGAGCTCCAGCACCTTGCAGTGTGGAGACAGCCCCTGCCAGCAACCTCCTCTCCAAGGAGGCCTCAACCGAGGCCTAGGCCCAGGGGAAAGGCACCAGCGGGGATGAGCCTGGGGAGGCGCCCGGGCATGTCTGGACCCAGTCCCTGCAGCCTGCCCCTTGCTGGGGCAGTACCCCCGGAGGCCAGGAAGGTCTGGGCAAGGCTGGCCAGGGGCAGGGGCCCTGCTGGGTCCTGCCCCTGGCCTGTGGGGCCTCTGAGCACAACCGGCCCTCTCCCGGTGGAAGACCTCCCCGGCTGCCTCCAAAGGCCGCTTGGCAAGCACTCTCGCCGGCTGTTCCCGCAAGCCGCGCACAATGCTCCCGAGCCCGGGAGAAAAGCGCTTCGGGGTGGTACTCTCTCCCGGCCCTTGCCCCTGAGCCTGGGGGCCAGGCAGGGGTTCCACACTCCCAGGCCAAGGCAGAACCACATGCACACGTCTGTTCCTGCCCCCTGCACCGGCAGAGAGCTCGGGGGACCCAGAGTCTGTCAGGAAGCTGCTGGGCTGGCCGCCTGTGTGGGAAGGGGCAGAGCCGACCTAGGGGCACACTGGGCCTCTTGCTCTCCCTGCTGCCCTGAGGCTGCTGGGCCAAAGAGGTCTTGGGCATCCAGCCCCTTGCTGGTCCCTTCCCTCTGACGAGGCCCTCTGAGCTCCAGCACCTTGCAGTGTGGAGACAGCCCCTGGCAGCAACCTCCTCTCCAAGGAGGCCTCAAGCGAGGCCTAGGCCCAGGGGAAAGGCACCAGCGGGGATGAGCCTGGGGAGGCGCCCGGGCATGTCTGGACCCAGTCCCCACAGCCTGCCCCTTGCTGGAGCAGCACCCCCGGAGGCCAGGAAGGTCTGGGCAAGGCTGGCCAGGGGCAGGGGCCCTGCTGGGTCCTGCCCCTGGCCTGTGGGGCCTCTGAGCACAACCGGCCCTCTCCCGCTGGAAGACCTCCCCGGCTGCCTCCAAAGGCCGCTTGGCAAGCACTCTCGCCGGCAATTCCCGCCAGCCGCGCACAATGCTCCCGAGCCCGGGAGAAAAGCGCTTCGGGGTGGTGCTCTCTCCCGGCCCTTGCCCCGGAGCCTGGGGGCCAGGCAGGGGGTCCACACTCCCAGGCCAAGGCAGAACCACATGCACACGTCTGTTCCTGCCCCCTGCACCGGCAGAGAGCTCGGGGGAGCCAGAGTCTGTCAGGCAGCTGCTGGGATGGCCGCCTGTGTGGGAAGGGGCAGAACCGACCTAGGGGCACACTGGGCCTCTTGCTCTCCCTGCTGCCCTGAGGCTGCTGGGCCAAAGAGTTCTTGGTCATCCAGCCCCTTGCTGGTCACTTCCATCTGACGAGGCCCTCTGAGCTCCAGCACCTTGCAGTGTGGAGACAGCCCCTGCCAGCAACCTCCTCTCCAAGGAGGCCTCAACCGAGGCCTAGGACCAGGGGAAAGGCACCAGCGGGGATGAGCCTGGGGAGGCGCCCGGGCATGTCTGGACCCAGTCCCCGCAGGCTTCCCCTTGCTGGGGCAGTACCCCCGGAGGCCAGGAAGGTCTGGGCAAGGCTGGCCAGGAGCAGGGGCCCTGCTGGGGCCTGCCCCTGGCCTGTGGGGCCTCTGAGCACAACCGGCCCTCTCCCGCTGGAAGACCTCCCCGGCTGCCTCTAAAGGCCGCTTTGCAAGCACTCTCGCAGGCTGTTCCCGCCCGCTGCGCACAATGCTCCCGAGCCCGGGAGAAAAGCGCTTCAGGGTGGTGCTCTCTCCCGGCCCTTGCCCCTGAGCCTGGGGGCCAGGCAGGGGGTCCACACTCCCAGGCCAAGGCAGAACCACATGCACACGTCTGTTCCTGCCCCCTGCACCGGCAGAGAGCTCGGGGGAGCCAGAGTCTGTCAGGCAGCTGCTGGGCTGGCCGCCTGTGTGGGAAGGGGCAGAGCCAACCTAGGGGCACACTGGGCCTCTTGCTCTCCCTGCTGCCCTGAGGCTGCTGGGCCAAAGAGGTCTTGGGCATCCAGCCCCTTGCTGGTCCCTTCCCTCTGACGAGGCCGTCTGAGCTCCAGCACCTTGCAGTGTGGAGACAGCCCCTGTCAGCAACCTCCTCTCCAAGGAGGCCTCAACCGAGGCCTAGGCCCAGGGGAAAGGCACCAGCGGAGATGAGCCTGGGGAGGCGCCCGGGCATGTCTGGACCCAGTCCCCGCAGCCTTTCCCTTGATTGGGCAGTACCCCCGGAGGCCAGGTAGGTCTGGGCAAGGCTGGCCAGGGGCAGGGGCCCTGCTGGGTCCTGCCCCTGGCCTGTGGGGCCTCTGAGCACAACCGGCCCTCTCCCGCTGGAAGACCTCCCCGGCTGCCTCCAAAGGCCGCTTTGCAAGCACTCTCGCCGGATGTTCCCGCCAGCCGCGCACAATGCTTCCGAGCCCGGGAGAAAAGCGCTTCGGGGTGGTGCTCTCTCCCGGCCCTTGCCCCTGAGCCTGGGGGCCAGGCAGGGGGTCCACACTCCCAGGCCAAGGCAGAACCACATGCACACGTCTGTTCCTGCCCCCTGCACCGGCAGAGAGCTCAGGGGAGCCAGAGTCTGTCAGGCAGCTGCTGGGCTGGCCGCCTGTGTGGGAAGGGGCAGAGCCGACCTAGGGGCACACTGGGCCTCTTGCTCTTCCTGCTGCCCTGAGGCTGCTGGGCCAAGCAGGTCTTGGGCATCCAGCCCCTTGCTGCTCCCTTCCCTCTGACGAGGCCCTCTGAGCTCCAGCACCTTGCAGTGTGGAGACAGCCCCTGCCTAGGCCCAGGGGAAAGGCACCAGCGGGGATGAGCCTGGGGAGGCGCCCGGGCATGTCTGGACCCAGTCCCCACAGTCTGCCCCTTGCGGGGGCAGTACCCCCGGAGGCCAGGAAGGTCTGGGCAAGGCTGGCCAGGGGCAGGGGCCCTGCTGGGTCCTGCCCCTGGCCTGTGGGGCCTCTCAGCACAACCGGCCCTCTCCCGCTGGAAGACCTCCCCGGCTGCCTCCAAAGGCCGCTTTGCAAGCACTCTCGCCGGCTGTTCCCGCCCGCCGCGCACAATTCTCCCGAGCCCGGGAGAAAAGCGCTTCGGGTTGGTGCTCTCTCCCGGCCCTTGCGCCTGATCCTGGGCGCCAGGCAGGGGGTCCACACTCCCAGGCCAAGGCAGAACCACATGCACACGTCTGTTCCTGCCCCCTGCACCGGCAGAGAGCTCGGGGGAGCCAGAGTCTGTCAGGCAGCTGCTGGGCTGGCCGCCTGTGTGGGAAGGGGCAGAGCCGACCTAGGGGCACACTGGGCCTCTTGCTCTCCCTGCTGCCCTGAGGCTGCTGGGCCAAAGAGGTCTTGGACATCCAGCCCCTTGCTGGTCCCTTCCCTCTGACGAGGCCCTCTGAGCTCCAGCACCTTGCAGTGTGGAGACAGCCCCTGCCAGCAACCTCCTCTCCAAGGAGGCCTCAGCCGAGGCCTAGGCCCAGGGGAAAGACACCAGCGGGGATGAGCCTGGGGAGGCGCCCGGGCATGTCTGGACCCAGTCCCCGCAGGCTGCCCCTTGCTGGGGCAGTACCCCCGGAGGCCAGGAAGGTCTGGGCAAGGCTGGCCAGGGGCAGGGGCCCTGCTGGGTCCTGCCCCTGGCCTGTGGGACCTCTGACCACAACCGGCCCTCTCACACTGGAAGACCTCCCCGGCTGCCTCCAAAGGCCGCTTTGCAAGCACTCTCGCCGGCTGTTTCCGCCAGCCGCGCACAATGCTCCCGAGCCCGGGACAAAAGCGCTTCGGGGTGGTGCTCTCTCCCGGCCATTGCCCTGAGCCTGGGGGCCAGGCAGGGGGTCCACACTCCCAGGCCAAGGCAGAACCACATGCACACGTCTGTTCCTGCCCCCTGCACCGGCAGAGAGCTCGGGGGAGCCAGAGTCTGTCAGGCAGCTGCTGGGCTGGCCGCCTGTGTGGGAAGGGGCAGAGTCGACCTAGGGGCACACTGGGCCTCTTGCTCTCCCTGCTGCCCTGAGGCTGCTGGGCCAAAGAGGTCTTGGGCATCCAGCCCCTTCCTGGTCACTTCCATCTGACGAGGCCCTCTGAGCTCCAGCACCTTGCAGTGTGGAGACAGCCCCTGCCAGCAACCTCCTCTCCAAGGAGGACTCAACCGAGGCCTAGGCCCAGGGGAAAGGCACCAGCGGGGATGAGCCTGGGGAGGGGCCCGGGCATGTCTGGACCCAGTCCCCGCAGGCTGCCTCTTGCTGGGGCAGTACCCCCGGAGGCCAGGAAGGTCTGGGCAAGGCTGGCCAGGAGCAGGGGCCCTACTGGGTCCTGCCCCTGGCCTGTGTGGCCTCTGAGCACAACCGGCCCTCTCCCGCTGGAAGACCTCCCCGGCTGCCTCCAAAGGCTGCTTTGCAAGCACTCTCGCCGGCTGTTCCCGCCCGCCGTGCACAATGCTCCCGAGCCCGTGAGAAAAGCGCTTCGGGGTGGTGCTCTCTCCCGGCCCTTGCCCCTGAGCCTGTGGGCCAGGCAGGGGGTCCACACTCCCAGGCCAAGGCAGAACCACATGCACACGTCTGTTCCTGCCCCCTGCACCGGCAGAGAGCTCCGGGGAGCCAGAGTCTGTCAGGCAGCTGCTGGGCTGGCCGCCTGTGTGGGAAGGGGCAGAGCCGACCTAGGGGCACACTGGGCCTCTTGCTCTCCCTGCTGCCCTGAGGCTGCTGGGCCAAAGAGGTCTTGGGCATCCAGCCCCTTGCTGGTCCCTTCCCTCTGACGAGGCCCTCTGAGCTCCAGCACCTTGCAGTGTGGAGACAGCCCCTGCCAGCAACCTTCTCTCCAAGGAGGCCTCAAGCGAGGCCTAGGCCCAGGGGAAAGGCACCAGCGGGGATGAGCCTGGGGAGGCGCACGGGCATGTCTGGACCCAGTCCCCGCAGCCTGCCCCTTGCTGGGGCAGTACCCCCGGAGGCCAGGAATGTCTGGGAAAGGCTGGCCAGGGGCAGGGGCCCTGCTGGGTCCTGCCCCTGGCCTGTGGGTCCTCTGAGCACAACCGGCCCTCTCCCGCTGGAAGACCTCCCCGGCTGCCTCCAAAGGCCGCTTGGCAAGCACACTCGGCGGCTGTTCCCGCCAGCCGCGCACAATGCTCCCGAGCCCGGGAGAAAAGCCCTTCGGGGTGGTGCTCTCTCCCGGCCCTTACCCCGGAGGCTGGGGGCCAGGCAGGGGGTCCACACTCCCAGGCCAAGGCAGAACCACATGCACACGTCTGTTCCTGCCCCCTGCACCAGCAGAGAGCTCGGGGAAGCCAGAGTCTGTCAGGCAGCTGCTGGGCTGGCCGCCTGTGTGGGAAGGGGCAGAGCCGACCTAGGGGCACACTGGGCCTCTTGCTCTCCCTGCTGCCCTGAGGCTGCTGGGCCAAAGAGATCTTGGGCATCCAGCCCCTTGCTGGTCCCTTCCCTCTGACGAGGCCCTCTGAGATCCAGCACCTTGCAGTGTGGAGACAGCCCCTGCCAGCAACCTCCTCTCCAAGGAGGCCTCAACCGAGGCCTAGGCCCAGGGGAAAGGCACCAGCGGGGATGAGCCTGGGGAGGCGCCCGGGCATGTCTGGACCCAGTCCCCGCAGCCTGCCCCTTGTTGGGGCAGTACCCCCGGAGGCCAGGAAGGTCTGGGCAAGGCTGGCCAGGGGCAGGGGCCCTGCTGGGTCCTGCCCCTGGCCTGTGGGGCCTCTGAGCACAACCGGCCCTCTCCCGGTGGAAGACCTCCCCGGCTGCCTCCAAAGGCCGCTTGGCAAGCACTCTCGCCGGCTGTTCCCGCAAGCCGCGCACAATGCTCCCGAGCCCGGGAGAAAAGCGCTTCGGGGTGGTACTCTCTCCCGGCCCTTGCCCCTGAGCCTGGGGGCCAGGCAGGGGTTCCACACTCCCAGGCCAAGGCAGAACCACATGCACACGTCTGTTCCTGCCCCCTGCACCGGCAGAGAGCTCGGGGGACCCAGAGTCTGTCAGGAAGCTGCTGGGCTGGCCGCCTGTGTGGGAAGGGGCAGAGCCGACCTAGGGGCACACTGGGCCTCTTGCTCTCCCTGCTGCCCTGAGGCTGCTGGGCCAAAGAGGTCTTGGGCATCCAGCCCCTTGCTGGTCCCTTCCCTCTGACGAGGCCCTCTGAGCTCCAGCACCTTGCAGTGTGGAGACAGCCCCTGCCAGCAACCTCCTCTCCAAGGAGGCCTCAAGCGAGGCCTAGGCCCAGGGGAAAGGCACCAGCGGGGATGAGCCTGGGGAGGCGCCCGGGCATGTCTGGACCCAGTCCCCACAGCCTGCCCCTTGCTGGAGCAGCACCCCCGGAGGCCAGGAAGGTCTGGGCAAGGCTGGCCAGGGGCAGGGGCCCTGCTGGGTCCTGCCCCTGGCCTGTGGGGCCTCTGAGCACAACCGGCCCTCTCCCGCTGGAAGACCTCCCCGGCTGCCTCCAAAGGCCGCTTGGCAAGCACTCTCGCAGGCTGTTCCCGCCAGCCGCGCACAATGCTCCCGAGCCCGAGAGAAAAGCGCTTCGGGGTGGTGCTCTCTCCCGGCCCTGACCCCGGAGCCTGGGGGCCAGGCAGGGTGTCCACACTCCCAGGCCAAGGCAGAACCACATGCACACGTCTGTTCCTGCCCCCTGCACCGCAGAGAGCTCGGGGGAGCCAGAGTCTGTCAGGCAGCTGCTGGGCTGGCCGCCTGTGTGGGAAGGGGCAGAGCCGACCTAGGGGCACCCTGGGCCTCTTGCTCTCCCTGCTGTCCTGAGGCTGCTGGGCCAAAGACGTCTTGGGCATCCAGCCCCTTGCTGGTCCCTTCCCTCTGACAAGGCCCTCTGAGCTCCAGCACCTTGCAGTGTGGAGACAGCCCCTGCCAGCAACCTCCTCTCCAAGGAGGCCTCAAGCGAGGCCTAGGCCCAGGGGAAAGGCACCAGCGGGGATGAGCCTGGGGAGGCGCCCGGGCATGTCTGGACCCAGTCCCCGCAGCCTGCCCCTTGCTGGGGCAGTACCCCCGGAGGCCAGGAATGTCTGGGAAAGGCTGGCCAGGGGCAGGGGCTCTGCTGGGTCCTGCCCCTGGCCTGTGGGTCCTCTGAGCACAACCGGCCCTCTCCCGCTGGAAGACCTCCCCGGCTGCCTCCAAAGGCCGCTTGGCAAGCACACTCGGCGGCTGTTCCCGCCAGCCGCGCACAATGCTCCCGAGCCCGGGAGAAAAGCCCTTCGGGGTGGTGCTCTCTCCCGGCCCTTACCCCGGAGGCTGGGGGCCAGGCAGGGGGTCCACACTCCCAGGCCAAGGCAGAACCACATGCACACGTCTGTTCCTGCCCCCTGCACCAGCAGAGAGCTCGGGGAAGCCAGAGTCTGTCAGGCAGCTGCTGGGCTGGCCGCCTGTGTGGGAAGGGGCAGAGCCGACCTAGGGGCACACTGGGCCTCTTGCTCTCCCTGCTGCCCTGAGGCTGCTGGGCCAAAGAGATCTTGGGCATCCAGCCCCTTGCTGGTCCCTTCCCTCTGACGAGGCCCTCTGAGATCCAGCACCTTGCAGTGTGGAGACAGCCCCTGCCAGCAACCTCCTCTCCAAGGAGGCCTCAACCGAGGCCTAGGCCCAGGGGAAAGGCACCAGCGGGGATGAGCCTGGGGAGGCGCCCGGGCATGTCTGGACCCAGTCCCCGCAGCCTGCCCCTTGTTGGGGCAGTACCCCCGGAGGCCAGGAAGGTCTGGGCAAGGCTGGCCAGGGGCAGGGGCCCTGCTGGGTCCTGCCCCTGGCCTGTGGGGCCTCTGAGCACAACCGGCCCTCTCCCGGTGGAAGACCTCCCCGGCTGCCTCCAAAGGCCGCTTGGCAAGCACTCTCGCCGGCTGTTCCCGCAAGCCGCGCACAATGCTCCCGAGCCCGGGAGAAAAGCGCTTCGGGGTGGTACTCTCTCCCGGCCCTTGCCCCTGAGCCTGGGGGCCAGGCAGGGGTTCCACACTCCCAGGCCAAGGCAGAACCACATGCACACGTCTGTTCCTGCCCCCTGCACCGGCAGAGAGCTCGGGGGACCCAGAGTCTGTCAGGAAGCTGCTGGGCTGGCCGCCTGTGTGGGAAGGGGCAGAGCCGACCTAGGGGCACACTGGGCCTCTTGCTCTCCCTGCTGCCCTGAGGCTGCTGGGCCAAAGAGGTCTTGGGCATCCAGCCCCTTGCTGGTCCCTTCCCTCTGACGAGGCCCTCTGAGCTCCAGCACCTTGCAGTGTGGAGACAGCCCCTGCCAGCAACCTCCTCTCCAAGGAGGCCTCAAGCGAGGCCTAGGCCCAGGGGAAAGGCACCAGCGGGGATGAGCCTGGGGAGGCGCCCGGGCATGTCTGGACCCAGTCCCCACAGCCTGCCCCTTGCTGGAGCAGCACCCCCGGAGGCCAGGAAGGTCTGGGCAAGGCTGGCCAGGGGCAGGGGCCCTGCTGGGTCCTGCCCCTGGCCTGTGGGGCCTCTGAGCACAACCGGCCCTCTCCCGCTGGAAGACCTCCCCGGCTGCCTCCAA
This sequence comes from Cervus elaphus, assembly GCF_910594005.1. Lineage (NCBI taxonomy): Eukaryota > Metazoa > Chordata > Mammalia > Artiodactyla > Cervidae > Cervus > Cervus elaphus. The sequence goes on from NC_057848.1 coordinate 3,879,089, forward strand.
AGGCCGCTTGGCAAGCACTCTCGCAGGCTGTTCCCGCCAGCCGCGCACAATGCTCCCGAGCCCGAGAGAAAAGCGCTTCGGGGTGGTGCTCTCTCCCGGCCCTGACCCCGGAGCCTGGGGGCCAGGCAGGGTGTCCACACTCCCAGGCCAAGGCAGAACCACATGCACACGTCTGTTCCTGCCCCCTGCACCGCAGAGAGCTCGGGGGAGCCAGAGTCTGTCAGGCAGCTGCTGGGCTGGCCGCCTGTGTGGGAAGGGGCAGAGCCGACCTAGGGGCACCCTGGGCCTCTTGCTCTCCCTGCTGTCCTGAGGCTGCTGGGCCAAAGACGTCTTGGGCATCCAGCCCCTTGCTGGTCCCTTCCCTCTGACAAGGCCCTCTGAGCTCCAGCACCTTGCAGTGTGGAGACAGCCCCTGCCAGCAACCTCCTCTCCAAGGAGGCCTCAAGCGAGGCCTAGGCCCAGGGGAAAGGCACCAGCGGGGATGAGCCTGGGGAGGCGCCCGGGCATGTCTGGACCCAGTCCCCGCAGCCTGCCCCTTGCTGGGGCAGTACCCCCGGAGGCCAGGAATGTCTGGGAAAGGCTGGCCAGGGGCAGGGGCTCTGCTGGGTCCTGCCCCTGGCCTGTGGGTCCTCTGAGCACAACCGGCCCTCTCCCGCTGGAAGACCTCCCCGGCTGCCTCCAAAGGCCGCTTGGCAAGCACACTCGGCGGCTGTTCCCGCCAGCCGCGCACAATGCTCCCGAGCCCGGGAGAAAAGCCCTTCGGGGTGGTGCTCTCTCCCGGCCCTTACCCCGGAGCCTGGGGGCCAGGCAGGGGGTCCACACTCCCAGGCCAAGGCAGAACCACATGCACACGTCTGTTCCTGCCCCCTGCACCAGCAGAGAGCTCGGGGAAGCCAGAGTCTGTCAGGCAGCTGCTGGGCTGGCCGCCTGTGTGGGAAGGGGCAGAGCCGACCTAGGGGCACACTGGGCCTCTTGCTCTCCCTGCTGCCCTGAGGCTGCTGGGCCAAAGAGATCTTGGGCATCCAGCCCCTTGCTGGTCCCTTCCCTCTGACGAGGCCCTCTGAGCTCCAGCACCTTGCAGTGTGGAGACAGCCCCTGCCAGCAACCTCCTCTCCAAGGAGGCCTCAACCGAGGCCTAGGCCCAGGGGAAAGGCACCAGCGGGGATGAGCCTGGGGAGGCGCCCGGGCATGTCTGGACCCAGTCCATGCAGCCTGCCCCTTGTTGGGGCAGTACCCCCGGAGGCCAGGAAGGTCTGGGCAAGGCTGGCCAGGGGCAGGGGCCCTGCTGGGTCCTGCCCCTGGCCTGTGGGTCCTCTGAGCACAACCGGCCCTCTCCCGCTGGAAGACCTCCCCGGCTGCCTCCAAAGGCCGCTTGGCAAGCACACTCGGCGGCTGTTCCCGCCAGCCGCGCACAATGCTCCCGAGCCCGGGAGAAAAGCCCTTCGGGGTGATGCTCTCTCCCGGCCCTTACCCCGGAGCCTGGGGGCCAGGCAGGGGGTCCACACTCCCAGGCCAAGGCAGAACCACATGCACACGTCTGTTCCTGCCCCCTGCACCAGCAGAGAGCTCGGGGAAGCCAGAGTCTGTCAGGCAGCTGCTGGGCTGGCCGCCTGTGTGGGAAGGGGCAGAGCCGACCTAGGGGCACACTGGGCCTCTTGCTCTCCCTGCTGCCCTGAGGCTGCTGGGCCAAAGAGATCTTGGGCATCCAGCCCCTTGCTGGTCCCTTCCCTCTGACGAGGCCCTCTGAGCTCCAGCACCTTGCAGTGTGGAGACAGCCCCTGCCAGCAACCTCCTCTCCAAGGAGGCCTCAACCGAGGCCTAGGCCCAGGGGAAAGGCACCAGCGGGGATGAGCCTGGGGAGGCGCCCGGGCATGTCTGGACCCAGTCCCTGCAGCCTGCCCCTTGTTGGGGCAGTACCCCCGGAGGCCAGGAAGGTCTGGGCAAGGCTGGCCAGGGGCAGGGGCCCTGCTGGGTCCTGCCCCTGGCCTGTGGGGCCTCTGAGCACAACCGGCCCTCTCCCGCTGGAAGACCTCCCCGGCTGCCTCCAAAGGCCGCTTGGCAAGCACTCTCGCCGGCTGTTCCCGCAAGCCGCGCACAATGCTCCCGAGCCCGGGAGAAAAGCGCTTCGGGGTGGTACTCTCTCCCGGCCCTTGCCCCTGAGCCTGGGGGCCAGGCAGGGGTTCCACACTCCCAGGCCAAGGCAGAACCACATGCACACGTCTGTTCCTGCCCCCTGCACCGGCAGAGAGCTCGGGGGACCCAGAGTCTGTCAGGCAGCTGCTGGGCTGGCCGCCTGTGTGGGAAGGGGCAGAGCCGACCTAGGGGCACACTGGGCCTCTTGCTCTCCCTGCTGCCCTGAGGCTGCTGGGCCAAAGAGGTCTTGGGCATCCAGCCCCTTGCTGGTCCCTTCCCTCTGACGAGGCCCTCTGAGCTCCAGCACCTTGCAGTGTGGAGACAGCCCCTGCCAGCAACCTCCTCTCCAAGGAGGCCTCAAGCGAGGCCTAGGCCCAGGGGAAAGGCACCAGCGGGGATGAGCCTGGGGAGGCGCCCGGGCATGTCTGGACCCAGTCCCCACAGCCTTCCCCTTGCTAGAGCAGCACCCCCGGAGGCCAGTAAGGTCTGGGCAAGGCTGGCCAGGGGCAGGGGCCCTGCTGGGTCCTGCCCCTGGCCTGTGGGGCCTCTGAGCACAACCGGCCCTCTCCCGCTGGAAGACCTCCCCGGCTGCCTCCAAAGGCCGCTTGGCAAGCACTCTCGCCGGCAATTCCAGCCAGCCGCGCACAATGCTCCCGAGCCCGGGAGAAAAGCGCTTCGGGGTGGTGCTCTCTCCCGGCCCTTGCCCCTGAGCCTGGGGGCCAGGCAGGGGGTCCACACTCCCAGGCCTAGGCAGAACCACATGCACACGTCTGTTCCTGCCCCCTGCACCGGCAGAGAGCTCGGGGGAGCCAGAGTCTGTCAGGCAGCTGCTGGGCTGGCCGCGTTTGTGGGAAGGGGCAGAGCCGACCCAGGGGCACACTGGGCCTCTTGCTCTCCCTGCTGCCCTGAGGCTGCTGGGCCAAAGAGGTCTTGGGCATCCAGCCCCTTGCTGGTCCCTTCCCTCTGACGAGGCCCTCTGAGCTCCAGCACCTTGCAGTGTGGAGACAGCCCCTGGCAGCAACCTCCTCTCCAAGGAGGCCTCAAGCGAGGCCTAGGCCCAGGGGAAAGGCACCAGCGGGGATGAGCCTGGGGAGGCGCACGGGCATGTCTGGACCCAGTCCCCGCAGCCTGCCCCTTGCTGGGGCAGTACCCCCGGAGGCCAGGAAGGTCTGGGCAAGGCTGGCCAGGGGCAGGGGCCCTGCTGGGTCCTGCCCCTGGCCTGTGGGGCCTCTGAGCACAACCGGCCCTCTCCCGCTGGAAGACCTCCCCGGCTGCCTCCAAAGGCCACTTGGCAAGCACTCTCGCCGGCTGCTCCTGCCAGCCGCGCACAATGTTCCCGAGCCCGGGAGAAAAGCGCTTCGGGGTGGTGCTCTCTCCCGGCCCTTGCCCCTGAGCCTGGGGGCCAGGCAGGGGGTCCACACTCCCAGGCCAAGGCAGAACCACATGCACACGTCTGTTCCTGCCCCCTGCACTGGAAGAGAGCTCGGGGGAGCCAGAGTCTGTCAGGCAGCTGCTGGGCTGGCCGCCTGTGTGGCAAGGGGCAGAGCCGACCTAGGGGCACACTGGGCCTCTTGCTCTCCCTGCTGCCCTGAGGCTGCTGGGCCAAAGAGGTCTTGGGCATCCAGCCCCTTGCTGGTCCCTTCCCTCTGACGAGGCCCTCTGAGCTCCAGCACCTTGCAGTGTGGAGACAGCCCCTGGCAGCAACCTCCTCTCCAAGGAGGCCTCAAGCGAGGCCTAGGCCCAGGGGAAAGGCACCAGCGGGGATGAGCCTGGGGAGGCGCCCGGGCATGTCTGGACCCAGTCCCCGCAGCTTGCCCCTTTTTGGGGCAGTACCCCCGGAGGCCAGGAAGGTCTGGGCAAGGCTGGCCAGGGGCAGGGGCCCTGCTGGGTCCTGCCCCTGGCCTGTGGGGCCTCTGAGCACAACCGGCCCTCTCCCGCTGGAAGACCTCCCCGGCTGCCTCCAAAGGCCGCTTGGCAAGCACTCTCGCCGGCTGTTCCCGCCAGCCGCACACAATGCTCCCGAGCCCGGGAGAAAAGCGCTTCGGGGTGGTGCTCTCTCCCGGCCCTTGCCCCTGAGCCTGGGGGCCAGGCAGGGGGTCCACACTCCCAGGCCAAGGCAGAACCACATGCACACGTCTGTTCCTGCCCCCTGCACCGGCAGAGAGCTCGGGGGAGCCAGAGTCTGTCAGGCAGCTGCTGGGCTGGCCGCCTGTGTGGGAAGGGGCAGAGCCGACCTAGGGGCACACTGGGCCTCTTGCTCTCCCTGCTGCCCTGAGGCTGCTGGGCCAAAGAGGTCTTGGGCATCCAGCCCCTTGCTGGTCCCTTCCCTCTGACGAGGCCCTCTGAGCTCCAGCACCTTGCAGTGTGGAGACAGCCCCTGGCAGCAACCTCCTCTCCAAGGAGGCCTCAAGCGAGGCCTAGGCCCAGGGGAAAGGCACCAGCGGGGATGAGCCTGGGGAGGCGCCCGGGCATGTCTAGACCCAGTCCCCGCAGCCTGCCACTTGTTGGGGCAGTACCCCCGGAGGTCAGGAAGGTCTGGGCAAGGCTGGCCAGGGGCAGGGGCCCTGCTGGGTCCTGCCCCTGGCCTGTGGGGCCTCTGAGCACAACCGGCCCTCTCCCGCTGGAAGACCTCCCCGGCTGCCTCCAAAGACCGCTTGGCAAGCACTCTCGCCGGCTGTTCCCGCCAGCCGCGCACAATGCTCCCGAGCCCGAGAGAAAAGCGCTTCGGGGTGGTGCTCTCTCCCGGCCCTTACCCCGGAGCCTGGGGGCCAGGCAGGGGGTCCACACTCCCAGGCCAAGGCAGAACCACATGCACACGTCTGTTCCTGCCCCCTGCACCAGCAGAGAGCTCGGGGAAGCCAGAGTCTGTCAGGCAGCTGCTGGGCTGGCCGCCTGTGTGGGAAGGGGCAGAGCCGACCTAGGGGCACACTGGGCCTCTTGCTCTCCCTGCTGCCCTGAGGCTGCTGGGCCAAAGAGGTCTTGGGCATCCAGCCCCTTGCTGGTCCCTTCCCTCTGACGAGGCCCTCTGAGCTCCAGCACCTTGCAGTGTGGAGACAGCCCCTGCCAGCAACATCCTCTCCAAGGAGGCCTCAAGCGAGGCCTAGGCCCAGGGGAAAGGCACCAGCGGGGATGAGCCTGGGGAGGCGCCCGGGCATGCCTGGACCCAGTCCCCACAGCCTGCCCCTTGCTGGAGCAGCACCCCCGGAGGCCAAGAAGGTCTGGGCAAGGCTGGCCAGGGGCAGGGGCCCTGCTGGGTCCTGCCCCTGGCCTGTGGGTCCTCTGAGCACAACCGGCCCTCTCCCGCTGGAAGACCTCCCCGGCTGCCTCCAAAGGCCGCTTGGCAAGCACTCTCGCCGGCTGTTCCCGCCAGCCGCGCACAATGCTCCCGAGCCCGAGAGAAAAGCGCTTCGGGGTGGTGCTCTCTCCCGGCCCTTACCCCGGAGCCTGGGGGCCAGGCAGGGGGTCCACACTCCCAGGCCAAGGCAGAACCACATGCACACGTCTGTTCCTGCCCCCTGCACCAGCAGAGAGCTCGGGGAAGCCAGAGTCTGTCAGGCAGCTGCTGGGCTGGCCGCCTGTGTGGGAAGGGGCAGAGCCGACCTAGGGGCACACTGGGCCTCTTGCTCTCCCTGCTGCCCTGAGGCTGCTGGGCCAAAGAGTTCTTGGGCATCCAGCCCCTTGCTGGTCCCTTCCCTCTGACGAGGCCCTCTGAGGTCCAGCACCTTGCAGTGTGGAGACAGCCCCTGCCAGCAACCTCCTCTCCAAGGAGGCCTCAAGCGAGGCCTAGGCCCAGGGGAAAGGCACCAGCGGGGATGAGCCTGGGGAGGCGCCCGGGCATGTCTGGACCCAGTCCCCGCAGCCTGCCCCTTGCTGGGGCAGTACCCCCAGAGGCCAGGAAGGTCTGTGCAAGGCTGGCCAGGGGCAGGGGCCCTGCTGGGACCTGCCCCTGGCCTGTGGGGCCTCTGAGCACAACCGGCCCTCTCCCGCTGGAAGACTTCCACGGCTGCCTCCAAAGGCCGCTTGGCAAGTACTCTCGCCGGCTGTTCCCGCCTGCCGCGCACAATGCTCCCGAGCCCGGGAGAAAAGAGCTTTGGGGTGGTGCTCTCTCCCGGCCCTTGCCCCGGAGCCTGGGGGCCAGGCAGGGTGTCCACACTCCCAGGCCAAGGCAGAACCACATGCACACGTCTGTTCCTGCCCCCTGCACCGCAGAGAGCTCGGGGGAGCCAGAGTCTGTCAGGCAGCTGCTGGGCTGGCCGCCTGTGTGGGAAGGGGCAGAGCCGACCTAGGGGCACCCTGGGCCTCTTGCTCTCCCTGCTGCCCTGAGGCTGCTGGGCCAAAGACGTCTTGGGCATGCAGCCCCTTGCTGGTCCCTTCCCTCTGACAAGGCCCTCTGAGCTCCAGCACCTTGCAGTGTGGAGACAGCCCCTGCCAGCAACCTCCTCTCCAAGGAGGCCTCAAGCGAGGCCTAGGCCCAGGGGAAAGGCACCAGCGGGGATGAGCCTGGGGAGGCGCCCGGGCATGTCTGGACCCAGTCCCCGCAGCCTGCCCCTTGCTGGGGCAGTACCCCCGGAGGCCAGGAAGGTCTGGGCAAGGCTGGCCAGGGGCAGGGGCCCTGCTGGGTCCTGCCCCTGGCCTGTGGGGCCTCTGAGCACAACTGGCCCTCTCCCACTGGAAGACCTCCCCGGCTGCCTCCAAAGGCCGCTTTGCAAGCACTCTCGCCGGCTGTTCCCGCCAGCCGCGCACAATGCTCCCGAGCCCGGGAGAAAAGCGCTTCGGGGTGGTGCTCTCTCCCGGCCCTTGCCCCTGAGCCTGGGGGCCAGGCAGGGGGTCCACATTCCTAGGCCAAGGCAGAACCACATGCACACGTCTCTTCCTGCCCGCTGCACCGGCAGAGAGCTCGGGGGAGCCAGAGTCTGTCAGGCAGCTGCTGGGCTGGCCGCCTGTGTGGGAAGGGGCAGAGCCGACCTAGGGGCACACTGGGCCTCTTGCTCTCCCTGCTGCCCTGAGGCTGCTGGGCCAAAGAGGTCTTGGGCATCCAGCCCCTTGCTGGTCCCTACCCTGTGACGAGGCCCTCTGAGCTCCAGCACCTTGCAGTGTGGAGACAGCCCCTGGCAGCTACCTCCTCTCCAAGGAGGCCTCAACCGAGGCCTAGGCCCAGGGGAAAGGCACCAGCGGGGATGAGCCTGGGGAGGCGCCCGGGCATGTCTGGACCCAGTCCCCGCAGCCTGCCCCTTGCTGGGGCAGTACCCCGGGAGGCCAGGAAGGTCTGGGCAAGGCTGGCCAGGGGCAGGGGCCCTGCTGGGCCCTGCCCCTGGCCTGTGGGGCCTCTGAGCACAACCGGCCCTCTCCCGCTGGAAGACCTCCCCGGCTGCCTCCAAAGGCCGCTTGGCAAGTACTCTCGCCGGCTGTTCCCGCCTGCCGCGCACAATGCTCCCGAGCCCGGGAGAAAAGCGCTTCGGGGTGGTGCTCTCTCCCGGCCCTTGCCCCGGAGCCTGGGGCCCAGGCAAGGGGTCCACACTCCCAGGCCAAGGCAGATCCACATGCACACGTCTCTTCCTGCCCCCTGCACCGGCAGAGAGCTCGGGGGAGCCAGAGTCTGTCAGGCAGCTGCTGGGCTGGCCGCCTGTGTGGGAAGGGGCAGAGCTGATCTAGGGGCACACTGGACCTCTTTCTCTCCCTGCTGCCCTGAGGCTGCTGGGCCAAAGAGGTCTTGGGCATCCAGCCCCTTGCTGGTCCCTTCCCTCTGACAAGGCCCTCTGAGCTCCAGCACCTTGCAGTGTGGAGACAGCCCTTGCCAGCAACCTCCTCTCCAAGGAGGCCTCAAGCGAGGCCTAGGCCCAGGGGAAAGGCACCAGCGGGGATGAGCCTGGGGAGGCGCCCGGGCATGTCTGGACCCAGTCCCCGCAGCCTGCCCCTTGTTGGGGCAGTACCCCCGGAGGCCAGGAAGGTCTGGGCAAGGCTGGCCAGGGGCAGGGGCCCTGCTGGGTCCTGCCCCTGGCCTGTGGGGCCTCTGAGCACAACCGGCCCTCTCCCGCTAGAAGACCTCCCCGGCTGCCTCCAGAGGCCGCTTGGCAAGCACTCTCGCCGGCTGTTCCCGCCAGCCGCGCACAACGCTCCCGAGCCCGGGAGAAAAGCGCTTCGGGGTGGTGCTCTCTCCCGGCCCTTGCCCCGGAGCCTGGGGGCCAGGCAGGGGGTCCACACTCCCAGGCCAAGGCAGAACCACATGCACACGTCTGGTCCTGCCCCCTGCACCGGCAGAGAGCTCGGGGGAGCCAGAGTCTGTCAGGCAGCTGCTGGGCTGGCCGCCTGTGTGGGAAGGGGCAGAGCCGACCTAGGGGCACACTGGGCCTCTTGCTCTCCCTGCTGCCCTGAGGCTGCTGGGCCAAAGAGGTCTTGGGCATCCAGCCCCTTGCTGGTCCCTTCCCTCTGACGAGGCCCTCTGAGCTCCAGCACCTTGCAGTGTGGAGACAGCCCCTGCCAGCAACCTCCTCTCCAAGGAGGCCTCAAGCGAGGCCTAGGCCCAGGGGAAAGGCACCAGCGGGGATGAGCCTGGGGAGGCGCCGGAGCATGTCTGGACCCAGTCCCCGCAGCCTGCCCCTTGCTGGGGCAGTACCCCCGGAGGCCAGGAAGGTCTGGGCAAGGCTGGCCAGGGGCAGGGGCCCTTCTGGGTCCTGCCCCTGGCCTGTGGGGCCTCTGAGCAAAACCGGCCCTCTCCCGCTGGAAGACCTCCCCGGCTGCCTCCAAAGGCCGCTTGGCAAGCACTCTCGCCGGCTGTTCCCGCCAGCCGCGCACAATGCTCCCGAGCCCGGGAGAAAAGCGCTTCGGGGTGGTGCTCTCTCCCGGCCCTTGCCCCTGAGCCTGGGGGCCAGGCAGGGGGTCCACACTCCCAGGCCAAGGCAGAACCACATGCACACGTCTGTTCCTGCCCCCTGCACCGGCAGAGAGCTCGGGGGAGCCAGAGTCTATCAGGCAGCTGGTGGGCTGGCCGCCTGTGTGGGAAGGGCCAGAGCCGACCTAGGGGCACACTGGGCCTCTTGCTCTCCCTGCTGCCCTGAGGCTGCTGGGCCAAAGAGGTCTTGGGCATCCAGCCCCTTGCTGGTCCCTTCCCTCTGACGAGGCCCTCTGAGCTCCAGCACCTTGCAGTGTGGAGACAGCCCCTGCCTAGGCCCAGGGGAAAGGCACCAGCGGGAATGACCCTGGGGAGGCGCCCGGGCATGTCTGGACCCAGTCCCCGCAGCCTGCCCCTTGCTGGGGCAGTACCCCCGGAGGCCAGGAAGGTCTGGGCAAGGCTGGCCAGGGGCAGGGGCCCTGCTGGGTCCTGTCCCTGGCCTGTGGGACCTCTGAGCACAACCGGCCCTCTCCCGCTGGAAGACCTCCCCGGCTGCCTCCAAAGGCCGCTTTGTAAGCACTCTCGCCGGCTGTTCCCGCCAGCCGCGCACAATGCTCCCGAGCCCAGGAGAAAAGCGCTTCGGGGTTGTGCTCTCTCCCGGCCCTTGCGCCTGAGCCTGGGGGCCAGGCATGGGGTCCACACTCCCAGGCCAAGGCAGAACCACATGCACACGTCTGTTCATGCCCCCTGCACCGGCAGAGAGCTCGGGGGAGCCAGAGTCTCTCAGGCAGCTGCTGGGCTGGCGGCCTGTGTGGGAAGGGGCAGAGCGGACCTAGGGGCACACTGGGCCTCTTGCTCTCCCTGCTGCCCTGAGGCTGCTGGGCCAAAGAGGTCTTGGGCGTCCAGCCCCTTTCTGGTCACTTCCATCTGACGAGGCCCTCTGAGCTCCAGCACCTTGCAGTGTGGAGACAGCCCCTGCCAGCAACCTCCTCTCCAAGGAGGCCTCAACCGAGGCCTAGGCCCAGGGGAAAGGCACCAGCGGGGATGAGACTGGGGAGGCGCCCGGGCATGTCTGGACCCAGTCCCCGCAGCCTGCCCCTTGCTGGGGCAGAACCCCCGGAGGCCAGGAAGGTCTGGGCATGGCTGGCCAGGAGCAGGGGCCCTGCTGGGTCCTGCCCCTGGCCTGTGGGGCCTCTGAGCACAACCGGCCCTCTCCCGCTGGAAGACCTCCCCGGCTGCCTCCAAAGGCGCTTTGCAAGCACTCTCGCCGGCTGTTCCCGCCCGCCGCGCACAATGCTCCCGAGCCCGGGAGAAAAGCGCTTCAGGGTGGTGCTCTCTCCCGGCCCTTGCCCCGGAGCCTGGGGGCCAGGCAGGGGGTCCACACTCCCAGGCCAAGGCAGAACCACATGCACACGTCTGTTCCTGCCCCCTGCACCGGCAGAGAGCTCCGGGGAGCCAGAGTCTGTCAGGCAGCTGCTGGGCTGGCCGCCTGTGTGGGAAGGGGCAGAGCCGACCTAGGGGCACACTGGGCCTCTTGCTCTCCCTGCTGCCCTGAGGCTGCTGGGCCAAAGAGGTCTTGGGCATCCAGCCCCTTGCTGGTCCCTTCCCTCTGACGAGGCCCTCTGAGCTCCAGCACCCTGCAGTGTGGAGACAGCCCCTGCCAGCAACCTCCTCTCCAAGGAGGCCTCAAGCGAGGCCTAGGCCCAGGGGAAAGGCACCAGCGGGGATGAGCCTGGGGAGGCGCCTGGGCATGTCTGGACCCAGACCCCGCAGCCTGCCCCTTGCTGGGGCAGTACCCCCAGAGGACAGGTAGGTCTGGGCAAGGCTGGCCAGGGGCAGGGGCCCTGCTGGGTCCTGCCCCTGGCCTGTGGGGCCTCTGAGCACAACCGGCCCTCTCCCGCTGGAAGACCTCCCTGGCTGCCTCCGAAGGCCGCTTTGCAAGCACTCTCGCCGGCTGTTCCCGCCAGCCGCGCACAATGCTTCCGAGCCCGGGAGAAAAGCGCTTCGGGGTGGTGCTCTCTCCCGGCCCTTGCCCCTGGGCCTGGGGGACAGGCAGGGGGTCCACACTCCCAGGCCAAGGCAGAACCACATGCACACGTCTGTTCCTGCCCCCTGCACCGGCAGAGAGCTCAGGGGAGCCAGAGTCTGTCAGGCAGCTGCTGGGCTGGCCGCCTGTGTGGGAAGGGGCAGAGCCGACCTAGGGGCACACTGGGCCTCTTGCTCTCCCTGCTGCCCTGAGGCTGCTGGGCCAAAGAGGTCTTGGGCATCCAGCCCCTTGCTGGTCCCTTCCCTCTGACGAGGCCCTCTGAGCTCCAGCACCTTGCAGTGTGGAGACAGCCCCTGCCAGCAACCTCCTCTCCAAGGAGGCCTCAAGCGAGGCCTAGGCCCAGGGGAAAGGCACCAGCGGGGATGAGCCTGGGGAGGCGCCCGGGCATGTCTGGACCCAGTCCCCACAGCCTGCCCCTTGCTGGAGCAGCACCCCCGGAGGCCAGGAAGGTTTGGGCAAGGCTGGCCAGGGGCAGGGGCCCTGCTGGGTCCTGCCCCTGGCCTGTGGGGCCTCTGAGCACAACCGGCCCTCTCCCGATGGAAGACATCCCCGGCTGTTTCCAAAGGCCGCTTGGCAAGCACTCTCGCCGGTTCTTCCCGCCAGCCGCGCACAATGCTCCCGAGCCCGGGAGAAAAGCGCTTCGGGGTGGTGCTCTATCCCGGCCCTTGCCCCGGAGCCTGGGGGCCAGGCAGGGGGTCCACACTCCCAGGCCAAGGCAGAACCACATGCACACGTCTGTTCCTGCCCCCTGCACCGGCAGAGAGCTCGGGGGAGCCAGAGTCTGTCAGGCAGCTGCTGGGCTGGCCGCCTGTGTGGGAAGGGGCAGAGCCGACCTAGGGGCACACTGGGCCTCTTGCTCTCCCTGCTGCCCTGAGGCTGCTGGACCAAAGAGTTCTTGGGCATCCAGCCCCTTGCTGGTCCCTTCCCTCTGACGAGGCCCTCTGAGCTCCAGCACCTTGCAGTGTGGAGACAGCCCCTGCCAGCAACCTCCTCTCCAAGGAGGCCTCAACCGAGGCCTAGGCCCAGGGGAAAGGCACCAGCGGGGATGAGCCTGGGGAGGCGCCCGGGCATGTCTTGACCCAGTCCCCACAGCCTGCCCCTTGCTGTAGCAGCATCCCCGGAGGCCAGGAAGGTCTGGGCAAGGCTGGCCAGGGGCAGGGGCCCTGCTGGGTCCTGCCCCTGGCCTGTGGGGCCTCTGAGCACAACCGGACCTCTCCCGGTGGAAGACCTCCCCGGCTGCCTCCAAAGGCCGCTTGGCAAGCACTCTCGCCGGCTGTTCCCGCCAGCCACGCACAATGCTCCCGAGCCCGGGAGAAAAGCGCTTCGGGGTGGTGCTCTCTCCCGGCCCTTGCCCCGGAGCCTGGGGGCCAGGCAGGGGGTCCATACTCCCAGGCCAAGGCAGAACCACATGCACACGTCTGTTCCTGCCCCCTGCACCGGCAGAGAGCTCGGGGGAGCCAGAGTCTGTCAGGCAGCTGCTGGGCTGGCCGCCTGTGTGGGAAGGGGCAGAGCCGACCTAGGGGCACACTGGGCCTCTTGCTCTCCCTGCTGCCCTGAGGCTGCTGGGCCAAAGAGTTCTTGGGCATCCAGCCCCTTGCTGGTCCCTTCCCTCTGACGAGGCCCCCTGAGCTCCAGCACCTTGCAGTGTGGAGACAGCCCCTGCCAGCAACCTCCTCTCCAAGGAGGCCTCAACCGAGGCCTAGGCCCAGGGGAAAGGCACCAGCGGGGATGAGCCTGGGGAGGCGCCCGGGCATGTCTGGACCCAGTCCCCGCAGCCTGCCCCTTGCTGGGGCAGTACCCCCGGAGGCCAGGAAGGTCTGGGCAAGGCTGGCCAGGGGCAGGGGCCCTGGTGGGTCCTGCCCCTGGCCTTTGGGGCCTCTGAGCACAACCGGCCCTCTCCCGATGGAAGACCTCCCCGGCTGCCTCCAAAGGCCGCTTGGCAAGCACTCTCGCCGGCTGTTCCCGCCAGCCGCGCACAATGCTCCCGAGCCCGGGAGAAAAGCGCTTCGGGGTGGTGCTCTCTCCCGGCCCTTGCCCCGGAGCCTAGGGGCCAGGCAGGGGGTCCACACTCCCAGGCCAAGGTAGAACCACATGCACACGTCTGTTCCTGCCCCCTGCACCGGCAGAGAGCTCGGGGGAGCCAGAGTCTGTCAGGCAGCTGCTGGGCTGGCCGCCTGTGTGGGAAGGGGCAGAGCCGACCTAGGGGCACACTGGGCCTCTTGCTCTCCCTGCTGCCCTGAGGCTGCTGGGCCAAAGAGGTCTTGGGCATCCAGCCCCTTGCTGGTCCCTTCCCTCTGACGAGGCCCTCTGAGCTCCAGCACCTTGCAGTGTGGAGACAGCCCCTGCCAGCAACCTCCTCTCCAAGGAGGCCTCAAGCGAGGCCTAGGCCCAGGGGAAAGGCACCAGCGGGGATGAGCCTGGGGAGGCGCCCGGGCATGTCTGGACCCAGTCCCCACAGCCTGCCCCTTGCTGGAGCAGCACCCCCGGAGGCCAAGAAGGTCTGGGCAAGGCTGGCCAGGGGCAGGGGCCCTGCTGGGTCCTGCCCCTGGCCTGTGGGGCCTCTGAGCACAACCGGCCCTCTCCCGCTGGAAGACCTCCCCGGCTGCCTCCAAAGGCCGCTTGGCAAGCACTCTCGCCGGCTGTTCCCGCCAGCCACGCACAATGCTCCCGAGCCCGGGAGAAAAGCGCTTCGGGGTGGTGCTCTATCCCGGCCCTTGCCCCGGAGCCTTGGGGCCAGGCAGGGGGTCCACACTCCCAGGCCAAGGCAGAACCACATGCACACGTCTGTTCCTGCCCCCTGCACCGGCAGAGAGCTCGGGGGAGCCAGAGTCTGTCAGGCAGCTGCTGGGCTGGCCGCCTGTGTGGGAAGGGGCAGAGCCGACCTAGGGGCACACTGGGCCTCTTGCTCTCCCTGCTGCCCTGAGGCTGCTGGGCCAAAGAGGTCTTGGGCATCCAGCCCCTTGCTGGTCCCTTCCCTCTGACGAGGCCCTCTGAGCTCCAGCACCTTGCAGTGTGGAGACAGCCCCTGCCAGCAACCTCCTCTCCAAGGAGGCCTCAAGCGAGGCCTAGGCCCAGGGGAAAGGCACCAGCGGGGATGAGCCTGGGGAGGCGCCCGGGCATGTCTGGACCCAGTCCCCGCAGCCTGCCCCTTGCTGGGGCAGTACCCCGGAGGCCAGGAAGGTCTGGGCAAGGCTGGCAAGGGGCAGGGGCCCTGCTGGGTCCTGCCCCTGGCCTGTGGGGCCTCTGAGCACAACCGGCCCTCTCCCGCTGGAAGACCTCCCCGGCTGCCTCCAAAGGCCGCTTGGCAAGCACTCTCGCCGTCTCTTCCCGCCAGCCGCGAACAATGCTCCCGAGCCCGGGAGAAAAGCGCTTTGGGGTGGTGCTCTCTCCCGGCCCTTGCCCCGGAGCCTGGGGGCCAGGCAGGGGGTCCACACTCCGAGGCCAAGGCAGAACCACATGCACACGTCTGTTCCTGCCCCCTGCACCGGCAGAGAGCTCGGGGGAGCCAGAGTCTGTCAGGCAGCTGCTGGGCTGGCCGCCTGTGTGGGAAGGGGCAGAGCCGACCTAGGGGCACACTGGGCCTCTTGCTCTCCCTGCTGCCCTGAGGCTGCTGGGCCAAACAGGTCTTGGGCATCCAGCCCCTTCCTGGTCCCTTCCCTCTGACGAGGCCCTCTGAGCTCCAGCACCTTGCAGTGTGGAGACAGCCCCTGCCAGCAACCTCCTCTCCAAGGAGGCCTCAACCGAGGCCTAGGCCCAGGGGAAAGGCACCAGCGGGGATGAGCCTGGGGAGGCGCATGGGCATGTCTGGACCCAGTCCCCGCAGCCTGCCCCTTGCTGGAGCAGCACCCCCGGAGGCCAGGAAGGTCTGGGCAAGGCTGGCCAGGGGCAGGGGCCCTGCTGGGTCCTGCCCCTGGCCTGTGGGGCCTCTGAGCACAACCGGCCCTCTCCCGCTGGAAGACCTCCCCGGCTGCCTCCAAAGGCCGCTTGGCAAGCACTCTCGCCGGCTGTTCCCGCCAGCCACGCACAATGCTCCCGAGCCCGGGAGGAAAGCGCTTCGGGGTGGTGCTCTCTCCCGGCCCTTGCCCCGGAGCCTGGGGGCCAGGCAGGGGGTCCACACTCCCAGGCCAAGGCAGAACCACATGCACACGTCTGTTCCTGCCCCCTGCACCGGCAGAGAGCTCGGGGGAGACAGAGTCTGTCAGGCAGCTGCTGGGCTGGCCGCCTGTGTGGGAAGGGGCAGAGCCGACCTAGGGGCACACTGGGCCTCTTGCTCTCCCTGCTGCCCTGAGGCTGCTGGGCCAAAGAGGTCTTGGGCATCCAGCCCCTTGCTGGTCCCTTCCCTCTGACGAGGCCCTCTGAGCTCCAGCACCTTGCAGTGTGGAGAGAGCCCCTGCCAGCAACCTCCTCTCCAAGGAGGCCTCAAGCGAGGCCTAGGCCCAGGGGAAAGGCACCAGCGGGGATGAGCCTGGGGAGGCGCACGGGCATGTCTGGACCCAGTCCCCACAGCCTGCCCCTTGCTGGAGCAGCACCCCCGGAGGCCAGGAAGGTCTGGGCAAGGCTGGCCAGGGGCAGGGGCCCTGCTGGGTCCTGCCCCTGGCCTGTGGGGCCTCTGAGCACAACCGGCCCTCTCCCGCTGGAAGACCTCCCCGGCTGCCTCCAAAGGCCGCTTGGCAAGCACTCTCGCCAGCTGTTCCCGCCAGCCGCGCACAATGCTCCCGAGCCCGGGAGAAAAGCGCTTCGGGGTGGTGCTCTCTCCCGGCCCTTGCCCCGGAGCCTGGGGGCCAGGCAGGGGGTCCACACTCCCAGGCCAAGGCAGAACCACATGCACACGTCTGTTCCTGCCCCCTGCACCGGCAGAGAGCTCGGGGGAGCCAGAGTCTGTCAGGCAGCTGCTGGGCTGGCCGCCTGTGTGGGAAGGGGCAGAGCCGACCTAGGGGCACACTGGGCCTCTTGCTCTCCCTGCTGCCCTGAGGCTGCTGGGCCAAAGAGGTCTTGGGCATCCAGCCCCTTGCTGGTCCCTTCCCTCTGACGAGGCCCTCTGAGCTCCAGCACCTTGCAGTGTGGAGACAGCCCCTGCCAGCAACCTCCTCTCCAAGGAGGCCTCAAGCGAGGCCTAGGCCCAGGGGAAAGGCACCAGCGGGGATGAGCCTGGGGAGGCGCCCGGGCATGTCTGGACCCAGTCCCCACAGCCTGCCCCTTGCTGGAGCAGAACCCCGGAGGCCAAGAAGGTCTGGGCAAGGCTGGCCAGGGGCAGGGGCCCTGCTGGGTCCTGCCCCTGGCCTGTGGGGCCTCTGAGCACAACCGGCCCTCTCCCGCTGGAAGACCTCCCCGGCTGCCTCCAAAGGCCGCTTGGCAAGCACTCTCGCCGGCTGTACCCGCCAGCCGCGCACAATGCTCCCGAGCCCGGGAGAAAAGCGCTTCGGGGTGGTGCTCTCTCCCGGCCCTTGCCCCGGAGCCTGGGGGCCAGGCAGGGGGTCCACACTCCCAGGCCAAGGCAGAACCACATGCACACGTCTGTTCCTGCCCCCTGCACCGGCAGAGAGCTCGGGGCAGCCAGAGTCTGTCAGGCAGCTGCTGGGCTGGCCGCCTGTGTGGGAAGGGGCAGAGCCGACCTAGGGGCACACTGGGCCTCTTGCTCTCCCTGCTGCCCTGAGGCTGCTGGGCCAAAGAGGTCTTGGGCATCCAGCCCCTTGCTGGTCCCTTCCCTCTGACGAGGCCCTCTGAGCTCCAGCACCTTGCAGTGTGGAGACAGCCCCTGCCAGCAACCTCCTCTCCAAGGAGGCCTCAAGCAAGGCCTAGGCCCAGGGGAAAGGCACCAGCGGGGATGAGCCTGGGGAGGCGCCCGGGCATGTCTGGACCCAGTCCCAACAGCCTGCCCCTTGCTGGAGCAGCACCCCCGGAGGCCAGGAAGGTCTGGGCAAGGCTGGCCAGGGGCAGGGGCCCTGCTGGGTCCTGCCCCTGGCCTGTGGGGCCTCTGAGCACAACCGGCCTTCTCCCGCTGGAAGACCTCCCCGGCTGCCTCCAAAGGCCGCTTGGCAAGCACTCTCGCCGCCTGTTCCCGCCAGCCGCGCACAATGCTCCCGAGCCCGGGAGAAAAGCGCTTCGGGGTGGTGCTCTCTCCCGGCCCTTGCCCCGGAGCCTGGGGGCCAGGCAGGGGGTCCATACTCCCAGGCCAAGGCAGAACG
Organism: Cervus elaphus; assembly: GCF_910594005.1. Lineage (NCBI taxonomy): Eukaryota > Metazoa > Chordata > Mammalia > Artiodactyla > Cervidae > Cervus > Cervus elaphus. Next base: position 3,896,283 of record NC_057848.1, read on the forward strand.
ACATGCACACGTCTGTTCTTGCCCCCTGCACCGGCAGAAAGCTCGGGGGAGCCAGAGTCTGTCAGGCAGCTGCTGGGCTGGCCGCCTGTGTGGGAAGGGGCAGAGCCGACCTAGGGGCACACTGGGCCTCTTGCTCTCCCTGCTGCCCTGAGGCTGCTGGGCCAAAGAGGTCTTGGGCATCCAGCCCCTTGCTGGTCCCTTCCCTCTGACGAGGCCCTCTGAGCTCCAGCACCTTGCAGTGTGGAGACAGCCCCTGCCAGCAACCTCCTCTCCAAGGAGGCCTCAAGCGAGGCCTAGGTCCAGGGGAAAGGCACCAGCGGGGATGAGCCTGGGGAGGCGCCCGCGCATGTCTGGACCCAGTCCCCACAGCCTGCCCCTTGCTGGAGCAGCACCCCCGGAGGCCAGGAAGGTCTGGGCAAGGCTGACCAGGGGCAGGGGCCCTGCTGGGACCTGCCCCTGGCCTGTGGGGCCTCTGAGCACAACCGGCCCTCTCCCGCTGGAAGACTTCCACGGCTGCCTCCAAAGGCCGCTTGGCAAGCACTCTCGCCGGCTGTTCCCGCCAGCCGCGCACAATGCTCCCGAGCCCGGGAGAAAAGCGCTTCGGGGTGGTGCTCTCTCCCGGCCCTTGCCCCGGAGCCTGGGGGCCAGGCAGGGGGTCCACACTCCCAGGCCAAGGCAGAACCACATGCACACGTCTGTTCCTGCCCCCTGCACCGGCAGAGAGCTCGGGGGAGCCAGAGTCTGCTGAGCACAACCGGCTATCTCGCGCTGGAAGACCTCCCCGGCTGCCTCCAAAGGCCGCTTGGCAAGCACTCTCGCCGGTTGTTCCCGCCAGCCGCGCACAATGCTCCCGAGCCCGGGAGAAAAGCGCTTCGGGGTGGTGCTCTCTCCCGGCCCTTGCCCCGGAGCCTGGGGGCCAGGCAGGGGGTCCACACTCCCAGGCCAAGGCAGAACCACATGCACACGTCTGTTCCTGCCCCCTGCACCGGCAGAGAGCTCGGGGGAGCCAGAGTCTGTCAGGCAGCTGCTGGGCTGGCCGCCTGTGTGGGAAGGGGCAGAGCCGACCTAGGGGCACACTGGGCCTCTTGCTCTCCCTGCTGCCCTGAGGCTGCTGGGCCAAAGAGGTCTTGGGCATCCAGCCCCTTGCTGGTCCCTTCCCTCTGACGAGGCCCTCTGAGCTCCAGCACCTTGCAGTGTGGAGACAGCCCCTGCCAGCAACCTCCTCTCCAAGGAGGCCTCAAGCGAGGCCTAGGCCCAGGGGAAAGGCACCAGCGGGGATGAGCCTGGGGAGGCGCCCAGGCATGTCTGGACCCAGTCCCCACAGCCTGCCCCTTGCTGGGGCAGTACCCCCGGAGGCCAGGAAGGTCTGGCCAAGGCTGGCCAGGGGCAGGGGCCCTGCTGGGTCCTGCCCCTGGCCTGTGGGGCCTCTGAGCACAACCGGCCCTCTCCCGCTGGAAGACCTCCCCGGCTGCCTCAAAATGCCGCTTGGCAAGCACTCTCGCCGGTTGTTCCCGCCAGCCGCGCACAATGCTCCCGAGCCCGGGAGAAAAGCGCTTCGGGGTGGTGCTCTCTCCCGGCCCTTACCCCGGAGCCTGGGGGCCAGGCAGGGGGTCCACACTCCCAGGCCAAGGCAGAACCACATGCACACGTCTGTTCCTGCCCCCTGCACCGGCAGAGAGCTCGGGGGAGCCAGAGTCTGTCAGGCAGCTGCTGGGCTGGCCGCCTGTGTGGGAAGGGGCAGAGCCGACCTAGGGGCACACTGGGCCTCTTGCTCTCCCTGCTGCCCTGAGGCTGCTGGGCCAAAGAGGTCTTGGGCATCCAGCCCCTTGCTGGTCCCTTCCCTCTGACGAGGCCCTCTGAGCTCCAGCACCTTGCAGTGTGGAGACAGCCCCTGCCAGCAACCTCCTCTCCAAGGAGGCCTCAAGCGAGGCCTAGGCCCAGGGGAAAGGCACCAGCGGGGATGAGCCTGGGGAGGCGCCCGGGCATGTCTGGACCCAGTCCCCGCAGCCTGCCCCTTGCTGGGGCAGTACCCCCGGAGGCCAGGAAGGTCTGGGCAAGGCTGGCCAGGGGCAGGGGCCCTGCTGGGTCCTGCCCCTGGCCTGTGGGGCCGCTGAGCACAACCGGCCCTCTCCCGCTGGAAGACCTCCCCGGCTGCCTCCAAAGGCCGCTTTGCAAGCACTCTCGCCGGCTGTTCCCGCCAGCCGCGCACAATGCTCCCAAGCCCGGGAGAAAAGCGCTTCGGGGTGGTGCTCTCTCCCGGCCCTTGACCCTGAGCCTGGGGGCCAGGCAGGGGGTCCACACTCCCAGGCCAAGGCAGAACCACATGCACACGTCTGTTCCTGCCCCCTGCACCGGCAGAGAGCTCAGGGGAGCCAGAGTATGTCAGGCAGCTGCTGGGCTGGCCGCCTGTGTGGGAAGGGGCAGAGCCGACCTAGGGGCACACTGGGCCTCTTGCTCTCCCTGCTGCCCTGAGGCTGCTGGGCCAAAGAGGTCTTGGGCATCCAGCCCCTTGCTGGTCCCTTCCCTCTGACGAGGCCCTCTGAGCTCCAGCACCTTGCAGTGTGGAGACAGCCCCTGCCAGCAACCTCCTCTCCAAGGAGGCCTCAAGCGAGGCCTAGGCCCAGGGGAAAGGCACCAGCGGGGATGAGCCTGGGGAGGCGCCCGGGCATGTCTGGACCCAGTCCCCGCAGCCTGCCCCTTGCTGGGGCAGTACCCCCGGAGGCCAGGAAGGTCTGGGCAAGGCTGGCCAGGGGCAGGGGCCCTGCTGGGTCCTGCCCCTGGCCTGTGGGGCCTCTGAGCACAACCGGCCCTCTCCCGCTGGAAGACCTCCCCGGCTGCCTCCAAAGGCCGCTTTGCAAGCACTCTCGCCGGCTGTTCCCGCCAGCCGCGCACAACGCTCCCAAGCCCGGGAGAAAAGCACTTCGGGGTGGTGCTCTCTCCCGGCCCTTGCCCCTGAGCCTGGGGGCCAGGCAGGGGGTCCACACTCCCAGGCCAAGGCAGAACCACATGCACACGTCTGTTCCTGCCCCCTGCACCGGCAGAGAGCTCGGGGGAGCCAGAGTCTGTCAGGCAGCTGCTGGGCTGGCCGCCTGTGTGGGAAGGGGCAGAGCCGACCTAGGGGCACACTGGGCCTCTTGCTCTCCCTGCTGCCCTGAGGCTGCTGGGCCAAAGAGGTCTTGGGCATCCAGCCCCTTGCTGGTCCCTTCCCTCTGACGAGGCCCTCTGAGCTCCAGCACCTTGCAGTGTGGAGACAGCCCCTGCCAGCAACCTCCTCTCCAAGGAGGCCTCAAGCGAGGCCTAGGCCCAGGGAAAAGGCACCAGCGGGGATGAGCCTGGGGAGGCGCCCGGGCATGTCTGGACCCAGTCCCCGCAGCCTGCCCCTTGCTGGGGCAGTACCCCCGGAGGCCAGGAAGGTCTGGGCAAGGCTGGCCAGGGGCAGGGGCCCTGCTGGGTCCTGCCCCTGGCCTGTGGGGCCGCTGAGCACAACCGGCCCTCTCCCGCTGGAAGACCTCCCCGGCTGCCTCCAAAGGCCGCTTTGCAAGCACTCTCGCCGGCTGTTCCCGCCAGCCGCGCACAACGCTCCCGAGCCCGGGAGAAAAGCGCTTCGGGGTGGTGCTCTCTCCCGGCCCTTGCCCCTGAGCCTGGGGGCCAGGCAGGGGGTCCACACTCCCAGGCCAAGGCAGAACCACATGCACACGTCTGTTCCTGGCCCCTGCACCGGCAGAGAGCTCGGGGGAGCCAGAGTCTGTCAGGCAGCTGCTGGGCTGGCCGCCTGTGTGGGAAGGGGCAGAGCCGACCTAGGGGCACACTGGGCCTCTTGCTCTCCCTGCTGCCCTGAGGCTGCTGGGCCAAAGAGGTCTTGGGCATCCAGCCCCTTGCTGGTCCCTTCCCTCTGACGAGGCCCTCTGAGCTCCAGCACCTTGCAGTGTGGAGACAGCCCCTGCCAGCAACCTCCTCTCCAAGGAGGCCTCAAGCGAGGCCTAGGCCCAGGGGAAAGGCACCAGCGGGGATGAGCCTGGGGAGGCGCCCGGGCATGTCTGGACCCAGTCCCCGCAGCCTGCCCCTTGCTGGGGCAGTACCCCCGGAGGCCAGGAAGGTCTGGGCAAGGCTGGCCAGGGGCAGGGGCCCTACTGGGTCCTGCCCTTGGCCTGTGGGGCCGCTGAGCACAACCGGCCCTCTCCCGCTGGAAGACCTCCCCGGCTGCCTCCAAAGGCCGCTTTGCAAGCACTCTCGCCGGCTGTTCCCGCCAGCCGCGCACAACGCTCCCAAGCCCGGGAGAAAAGCGCTTCGGGGTGGTGCTCTCTCCCGGCCCTTGCCCCTGAGCCTGGGGGCCAGGCAGGGGGTCCACACTCCCAGGCCAAGGCAGAACCACATGCACACGTCTGTTCCTGCCCCCTGCACCGGCAGAGAGCTCGGGGCAGCCAGAGTCTGTCAGGCAGCTGCTGGGCTGGCCGCCTGTGTGGGAAGGGGCAGAGCCGACCTAGGGGCACATTGGGCCTCTTGCTCTCCCTGCTGCCCTGAGGCTGCTGGGCCAAAGAGGTCTTGGGCATCCAGCCCCTTGCTGGTCCCTTCCCTCTGACGAGGCCCTCTGAGCTCCAGCACCTTGCAGTGTGGAGACAGCCCCTGCCAGCAACCTCCTCTCGAAGGAGGCCTCAAGCGAGGCCTAGGCCCAGGGGAAAGGCACCAGCGGGGATGAGCCTGGGGAGGCGCCCGGGCATGTCTGGACCCAGTCCCCGCAGCCTGCCCCTTGCTGGGGCAGTACCCCCGGAGGCCAGGAAGGTCTGGGCAAGGCTGGCCAGGGGCAGGGGCCCTGCTGGGTCCTGCCCCTGGCCTGTGGGGCCTCTGAGCACAACCGGCCCTCTCCCGCTGGAAGACCTCCCCGGCTGCCTCCAAAGGCCGCTTTGCAAGCACTCTCGCCGGCTGTTCCCGCCAGCCGCGCACAACGCTCCCAAGCCCGGGAGAAAAGCGCTTCGGGGTGGTGCTCTCTCCCGGCCCTTGCCCCTGAGCCTGGAGGCCAGGCAGGGGGTCCACACTCCCAGGCCAAGGCAGAACCACATGCACACGTCTGTTCCTGCCCCCTGCACCGGCAGAGAGCTCGGGGGAGCCAGAGTCTGTCAGGCAGCTGCTGGGCTGGCCACCTTTGTGGGAAGGGGCAGAGCCGACCTAGGGGCACACTGGGCCTCTTGCTCTCCCTGCTGCCCTGAGGCTGCTGGGCAAAAGAGGTCTTGGGCATCCAGCCCCTTGCTGGTCCCTTCCCTCTGACGAGGCCCTCTGAGCTCCAGCACCTTGCAGTGTGGAGACAGCCCCTGCCAGCAACCTCCTCTCCAAGGAGGCCTCAAGCGAGGCCTAGGCCCAGGGGAAAGGCACCAGCGGGGATGAGCCTGGGGAGGCGCCCGGGCATGTCTGGACCCAGTCCCCGCAGCCTGCCCCTTGCTGGGGCAGTACCCCCGGAGGCCAGGAAGGTCTGGGCAAGGCTGGCCAGGGGCAGGGGCCCTGCTGGGTCCTGCCCCTGGCCTGTGGGGCCTCTGAGCACAACCGGCCCTCTCCCGCTGGAAGACCTCCCCGGCTGCCTCCAAAGGCCGCTTTGCAAGCACTCTCGCCGGCTGTTCCCGCCAGCCGCGCACAACGCTCCCGAGCCCGGGAGAAAAGCGCTTCGGGGTGGTGCTCTCTCCCGGCCCTTGCCCCTGAGCCTGGGGGCCAGGCAGGGGGTCCACACTCCCAGGCCAAGGCAGAACCACATGCACACGTCTGTTCCTGGCCCCTGCACCGGCAGAGAGCTCGGGGGAGCCAGAGTCTGTCAGGCAGCTGCTGGGCTGGCCGCCTGTGTGGGAAGGGGCAGAGCCGACCTAGGGGCACACTGGGCCTCTTGCTCTCCCTGCTGCCCTGAGGCTGCTGGGCCAAAGAGGTCTTGGGCATCCAGCCCCTTGCTGGTCCCTTCCCTCTGACGAGGCCCTCTGAGCTCCAGCACCTTGCAGTGTGGAGACAGCCCCTGCCAGCAACCTCCTCTCCAAGGAGGCCTCAAGCGAGGCCTAGGCCCAGGGGAAAGGCACCAGCGGGGATGAGCCTGGGGAGGCGCCCGGGCATGTCTGGACCCAGTCCCCGCAGCCTGCCCCTTGCTGGGGCAGTACCCCCGGAGGCCAGGAAGGTCTGGGCAAGGCTGGCCAGGGGCAGGGGCCCTACTGGGTCCTGCCCCTGGCCTGTGGGGCCGCTGAGCACAACCGGCCCTCTCCCGCTGGAAGACCTCCCCGGCTGCCTCCAAAGGCCGCTTTGCAAGCACTCTTGCCGGCTGTTCCCGCCAGCCGCGCACAACGCTCCCAAGCCCGGGAGAAAAGCGCTTCGGGGTGGTGCTCTCTCCCGGCCCTTGCCCCTGAGCCTGGGGGCCAGGCAGGGGGTCCAGACTCCCAGGCCAAGGCAGAACCACATGCACACGGCTGTTCCTGCCCCCTGCTCCGGCAGAGAGCTCGGGGGAGCCAGAGTCTTTCAGGCAGCTGCTGGGCTGGCCACCTGTGTGGGAAGGGGCAGAGCCGACCTAGGGGCACACTGGGCCTCTTGCTCTCCCTGCTGCCCTGAGGCTGCTGGGCCAAAGAGGTCTTGGGCATCCAGCCCCTTGCTGGTCCCTTCCCTCTGACGAGGCCCTCTGAGCTCCAGCACCTTGCAGTGTGGAGACAGCCCCTGCCAGCAACCTCCTCTCCAAGGAGACCTCAAGCGAGGCCTAGGCCCAGGGGAAAGGCACCAGCGGGGATGAGCCTGGGGAGGCGCCCGGGCATGTCTGGACCCAGTCCCCGCAGCCTGCCCCTTGCTGGGGCAGTACCCCCGGAGGCCAGGAAGGTCTGGGCAAGGCTGGCCAGGGGCAGGGCCCTGCTGGGTCCTGCCCCTGGCCTGTGGGGCCGCTGAGCACAACCGGCCATCTCCCGCTGGAAGACCTCCCCGGCTGCCTCCAAAGGCCGCTTGGCAAGCACTCTCGCCGGCTCTTCCCGCCAGCCGCGCACAACGCTCCCAAGCCCGGGAGAAAAGCGCTTCGGGGTGGTGCTCTCTCCCGGCCCTTGCCCCTGAGCCTGGGGGCCAGGCAGAGGGTCCACACTCCCAGGCCAAGGCAGAACCACATGCACACGTCTGTTCCTTCCCCCTGCACCGGCAGAGAGCTCGGGGGAGCCAGAGTCTGTCAGGCAGCTGCTGGGCTGGCCACCTGTGCGGGAAGGGGCAGAGCCGACCTAGGGGCACACTGGGCCTCTTGCTCTCCCTGCTGCCCTGAGGCTGCTGGGCCAAAGAGGTCTTGGGCATCCAGCCCCTTGCTGGTCCCTTCCCTCTGACGAGGCCCTCTGAGCTCCAGCACCTTGCAGTGTGGAGACAGCCCCTGCCAGCAACCTCCTCTCCAAGGAGGCCTCAAGCGAGGCCTAGGCCCAGGGGAAAGGCACCAGCGGGGATGAGCCTGGGGAGGCGCCCGGGCATGTCTGGACCCAGTCCCCGCAGTCTGCCTTGCTGGGGCAGTACCCTCGGAGGCCAGGAAGGTCTGGGCAAGGCTGGCCAGGGGCAGGGGCCCTGCTGGGTCCTGCCCCTGGCCTGTGGGGCCTCTGAGCACAACCGGCCCTCTCCCGCTGGAAGACCTCCCCGGTTGCCTCCAAAGGCCGCTTTGCAAGCACTCTCGCCGGCTGTTCCCGCCAGCCGCGCACAACGCTCCCAAGCCCGGGAGAAAAGCGCTTCGGGGTGGTGCTCTCTCCCGGCCCTTGCCCCTGAGCCTGGGGGCCAGGCAGGGGGTCCACACTCCCAGGCCAAGGCAGAAACACATGCACACGTCTGTTCCTTCCCCCTGCACCGACAGAGAGCTCGGGGGAGCCAGAATCTGTCAGGCAGCTGCTGGGCTGGCCGCCTGTGTGGGAAGGGGCAGAGCCGACCTAGGGGCACACTGGGCCTCTTGCTCTCCCTGCTGCCCTGAGGCTGCTGGGCCAAAGAGGTCTTGGGCATCCAGCCCCTTGCTGGTCCCTTCCCTCTGACGAGGCCCTCTGAGCTCCAGCACCTTGCAGTGTGGAGACAGCCCCTGCCAGCAACCTCCTCTCCAAGGAGGCCTCAAGCGAGGCCTAGGCCCAGGGGAAAGGCACCAGCGGGGATGAGCCTGGGGAGGCGCCCGGGCATGTCTGGACCCAGACCCCGCAGCCTGCCCCTTGCTGGGGCAGTACCCCCGGAGGCCAGGAAGGTCTGGGCAAGGCTGACCAGGGGCAGGGGCCCTGCTGGGTCCTGCCCCTGGCCTGTGGGGCCTCTGAGCACAACCGGCCCTCTCCCGCTGGAAGACCTCCCCGGCTGCCTCCAAAGGCCGCTTTGCAAGCACTCTCGCCGGCTGTTCCCGCCAGCCGCGCACAACGCTCCCAAGCCCGGGAGAAAAGCGCTTCGGGGTGGTGCTCTCTCCCGGCCCTTGCCCCTGAGCCTGGGGGCCAGGCAGGGGGTCCACACTCCCAGGCCAAGGCAGAACCCCATGCACACGTCTGTTCCTGCCCCCTGCACCGGCAGAGAGCTCGGGGGAGCCAGAGTCTGTCAGGCAGCTGCTGGGCTGGCCGCCTGTGTGGGAAGGGGCAGAGCCGACCTAGGGGCACACTGGGCCTCTTGCTCTCCCTGCTGCCCTGAGGCTGCTGGGCCTAAGAGGTCTTGGGCATCCAGCCCCTTGCTGGTCCCTTCCCTCTGACGAGGCCCTCTGAGCTCCAGCACCTTGCAGTGTGGAGACAGCCCCTGCCAGCAATCTCCTCTCCAAGGAGGCCTCAAGCGAGGCCTAGGCCCAGGGGAAAGGCACCAGCGGGGATGAGCCTAGGGAGGCGCCCGGTCATGTCTGGACCCAGTCCCCGCAGCCTGACCCTTGCTGCGGCAGTACCCCCGGAGGCCAGGAAGGTCTGGGCAAGGCTGGCCAGGGGCAGGGGCCCTGCTGGGTCCTGCCCCTGGCCTGTGGGGCCTCTGAGCACAACCGGCCCTCTCCCGCTGGAAGACCTCACCGGCTGCCTCCAAAGGCCGCTTTGCAAGCACTCTCGCCGGCTGTTCCCGCCAGCCGCGCACAACGCTCCCAAGCCCGGGAGAAAAGCGCTTCGGGGTGGTGCTCTCTCCCGGCCCTTGCCCCTGAGCCTGGGGGCCAGGCAGGGGGTCCACACTCCCAGGCCAAGGCAGAACCACATGCACACGTCTGTTCCTGCCCCCTGCACCGGCAGAGAGCTCGTGGGAGCCAGAGTCTGTCAGGCAGCTGCTGGGCTGGCCACCTGTGTGGGAAGGGGCAGAGCCGACCTAGGGGCACACTGGGCCTCTTGCTCTCCCTGCTGCCCTGAGGCTGCTGGGCCAAAGAGGTCTTGGGCATCCAGCCCCTTGCTGGTCCCTTCCCTCTGACGAGGCCCTCTGAGCTCCAGCACCTTGCAGTGTGGAGACAGCCCCTGCCAGCAACCTCCTCTCCAAGGAGGCCTCAAGCGAGGCCTAGGCCCAGGGGAAAGGCACCAGCGGGGATGAGTCTGGGGAGGCGCCCGGGCAGGTCTGGATCCAGTCCCCGCAGCCTGCCCCTTGCTGGGGCAGTACCCCCGGAGGCCAGGAAGGTCTGGGCAAGGCTGACCAGGGGCAGGGGCCCTGCTGGGTCCTGCCCCTGGCCTGTGGGGCCTCTGAGCACAACCGGCCCTCTCCCGCTGGAAGACCTCCCCGGTTGCCTCCAAAGGCCGCTTTGCAAGCACTCTCGCCGGCTGTTCCCGCCAGCCGCGCACAACGCTCCCAAGCCCGGGAGAAAAGCGCTTCGGGGTGGTGCTCTCTCCCGGCCCTTGCCCCTGAGCCTGGGGGCCAGGCAGGGGGTCCACACTCCCAGGCCAAGGCAGAACCCCATGCACACGTCTGTTCCTGCCCCCTGCACCGGCAGAGAGCTCGGGGGAGCCAGAGTCTGTCAGGCAGCTGCTGGGCTGGCCGCCTGTGTGGGAAGGGGCAGAGCCGACCTAGGGGCACACTGGGCCTCTTGCTCTCCCTGCTGCCCTGAGGCTGCTGGGCCAAAGAGGTCTTGGGCATCCAGCCCCTTGCTGGTCCCTTCCCTCTGACGAGGCCCTCTGAGCTCCAGCACCTTGCAGTGTGGAGACAGCCCCTGCCAGCAACCTCCTCTCCAAGGAGGCCTCAAGCGAGGCCTAGGCCCAGGGGAAAGGCACCAGCGGGGATGAGCCTGGGAAGGCGCCCGGGCATGTCTGGACCCAGTCCCCGCAGCCTGCCCCTTGCTGGGGCAGTACCCCCGGAGGCCAGGAAGGTCTGGGCAAGGCTGGGCAGGGGCAGGGTCCCTACTGGGCCACTGTCCCTGGCCTGTGGGGCCTCTGAGCACAACCGACCTCTCCCGCTGGAAGACCTCCCCGGCTGCCTCCAAAGGCCGCTTTGCAAGCACTCTCGCCGGCTGTTCCCGCCAGCCGCGCACAACGCTCCCAAGCCCGGGAGAAAAGCGCTTTGGGGTGGTGCTCTCTCCCGGCCCTTGCCCCTGAGCCTGGAGGCCAGGCAGGGGGTCCACACTCCCAGGCCAAGGCAGAACCACATGCACACGTCTGTTCCTTCCCCCTGCACCGGCAGAGAGCTCGGGGGAGCCAGAGTCTGTCAGGCAGCTGCTGGGCTGGCCGCCTGTGTGGGAAGGGGCAGAGCCGACCTAGGGGCACACTGGGCCTCTTGCTCTCCCTGCTGCCCTGAGGCTGCTGGGCCAAAGAGGTCTTGGGCATCCAGCCCCTTGCTGGTCCCTTCCCTCTGACGAGGCCCTCTGAGCTCCAGCACCTTGCAGTGTGGAGACAGCCCCTGCCAGCAACCTCCTCTCCAAGGAGGCCTCAAGCGAGGCCTAGGCCCAGGGGAAAGGCACCAGCGGGGATGAGCCTGGGGAGGCGCCCGGGCATGTCTGGACCCAGTCCCCGCAGCCTGCCCCTTGCTGCGGCAGTACCCCCGGAGGCCAGGAAGGTCTGGGCAAGGCTGGCCAGGGGCAGGGGCCCTGCTGGGTCCTGCCCCTGGCCTGTGGGGCCTCTCAGCACAACCGGCCCTCTCCCGCTGGAAGACCTCCCCGTCTGCCTCCAAAGGCCGCTTTGCAAGCACTCTCGCCGGCTGTTCCCGCCAGCCGCGCACAACGCTCCCAAGCCCGGGAGAAAAGCGCTTCGGGGTGGTGCTCTCTCCCGGCCCTTGCCCCTGAGCCTGGGGGCCAGGCAGGGGGTCCACACTCCCAGGCCAAGGCAGAACCACATGCACACGTCTGTTCCTGCCCCCTGCACCGGCAGAGAGCTCGGGGGAGCCAGAGTCTGTCAGGCAGCTGCTGGGCTGGCCGCCTGTGTGGGAAGGGGCAGAGCCGACCTAGGGGCACACTGGGCCTCTTGCTCTCCCTGCTGCCCTGAGGCTGCTGGGCCAAAGAGGTCTTGGGCATCCAGCCCCTTGCTGGTCCCTTCCCTCTGACGAGGCCCTCTGAGCTCCAGCACCTTGCAGTGTGGAGACAGCCCCTGCCAGCAACCTCCTCTCCAAGGAGGCCTCAAGCGAGGCCTAGGCCCAGGGGAAAGGCACCAGCGGGGATGAGCCTGGGGAGGCGCCCGGGCATGTCTGGACCCAGTCCCCGCAGCCTGCCCCTTGCTGGGGCAGTACCCCCGGAGGCCAGGAAGGTCTGGGCAAGGCTGGCCAGGGGCAGGGGCCCTGCTGGGTCCTGCCCCTGGCCTGTGGGGCCGCTGAGCACAACCGGCCCTCTCCCGCTGGAAGACCTCCCCGGCTGCCTCCAAAGGCCGCTTTGCAAGCACTCTCGCCGGCTGTTCCCGCCAGCCGCGCACAACGCTCCCAAGCCCGGGAGAAAAGCGCTTCGGGGTGGTGCTCTCTCCCGGCCCTTGCCCCTGAGCCTGGAGGCCAGGCAGGGGGTCCACACTCCCAGGCCAAGGCAGAACCACATGCACACGTCTGTTCCTTCCGCCTTCACCGGCAGAGAGCTCGGGGGAGCCAGAGTCTGTCAGGCAGCTGCTGGGCTGGCCGCCTGTGTGGGAAGGGGCAGAGCCGACCTAGGGGCACACTGGGCCTCTTGCTCTCCCTGCTGCCCTGAGGCTGCTGGGCCAAAGAGGTCTTGGGCATCCAGCCCCTTGCTGGTCCCTTCCCTCTGACGAGGCCCTCTGAGCTCCAGCACCTTGCAGTGTGGAGACAGCCCGTGCCAGCAACCTCCTCTCCAAGGAGGCCTCAAGCGAGGCCTAGGCCCAGGGGAAAGGCACCAGCGGGGATGAGCCTGGGGAGGCGCCCGGGCATGTCTGGACCCAGTCCCCGCAGCCTGCCCCTTGCTGGGGCAGTACCCCCGGAGGCCAGGAAGGTCTGGGCAAGGCTGGCCAGGGGCAGGGGCCCTGCTGGGTCCTGCCCCTGGCCTGTGGGGCCTCTGAGCACAACCGGCCCTCTCCCGCTGGAAGACCTCCCCGGCTGCCTCCAAAGGCCGCTTTGCAAGCACTCTCGCCGGCTGTTCCCGCCAGCCGCGCACAACGCTCCCAAGCCCGGGAGAAAAGCGCTTCGGGGTGGTGCTCTCCCCCGGCCCTTGCCCCTGAGCCGGGGGGCCAGGCAGGGGGTCCACACTCCCAGGCCAAGGCAGAACCACATGCACACGTCTGTTCCTGCCCCCTGCACCGGCAGAGAGCTCGGGGGAGCCAGAGTCTGTCAGGCAGCTGCTGGGCTGGCCACCTGTGTGGGAAGGGGCAGAGCCGACCTAGGGGCACACTGGGCCTCTTGCTCTCCCTGCTGCCCTGAGGCTGCTGGGCCAAAGAGGTCTTGGGCATCCAGCCCCTTGCTGGTCCCTTCCCTCTGACGAGGCCCTCTGAGCTCCAGCACCTTGCAGTGTGGAGACAGCCCCTGCCAGCAACCTCCTCTCCAAGGAGGCCTCAAGCGAGGCCTAGGCCCAGGGGAAAGGCACCAGCGGGGATGAGCCTGGGGAGGCGCCCGGGCATGTCTGGACCCAGTCCCCGCAGCCTGCCCCTTGCTGGGGCAGTACCCCCGGAGGCCAGGAAGGTCTGGGCAAGGCTGGCCAGGGGCAGGGGCCCTGCTGGGTCCTGCCCCTGGCCTGTGGGGCCGCTGAGCACAACCGGCCCTCTCCCGCTGGAAGACCTCCCCGGCTGCCTCCAAAGGCCGCTTGGCAAACACTCTCGCCGGCTCTTCCCGCCAGCCGCGCACAACGCTCCCAAGCCCGGGAGAAAAGCGCTTCGGGGTGGTGCTCTCTCCCGGCCCTTGCCCCTGAGCCTGGGGGCCAGGCAGAGGGTCCACACTCCCAGGCCAAGGCAGAACCACATGCACACGTCTGTTCCTGCCCCCTGCACCGGCAGAGAGCTCGGGGGAGCCAGAGTCTGTCAGGCAGCTGCTGGGCTGGCCGCCTGTGTGGGAAGGGGCAGAGCCGACCTAGGGGCACACTGGGCCTCTTGCTCTCCCTGCTGCCCTGAGGCTGCTGGGCCAAAGAGGTCTTGGGCATCCAGCCCCTTGCTGGTCCCTTCCCTCTGACGAGGCCCTCTGAGCTCCAGCACCTTGCAGTGTGGAGACAGCCCCTGCCAGCAACCTCCTCTCCAAGGAGGCCTCAAGCGAGGCCTAGGCCCAGGGGAAAGGCACCAGCGGGGATGAGCCTGGGGAGGCGCCCGGGCATGTCTGGACCCAGTCCCCGCAGTCTGCCTTGCTGGGGCAGTACCCTCGGAGGCCAGGAAGGTCTGGGCAAGGCTGGCCAGGGGCAGGGGCCCTGCTGGGTCCTGCCCCTGGCCTGTGGGGCCTCTGAGCACAACCGGCCCTCTCCCGCTGGAAGACCTCCCCGGCTGCCTCCAAAGGCCGCTTTGCAAGCACTCTCGCCGGCTGTTCCCGCCAGCCGCGCACAACGCTCCCAAGCCCGGGAGAAAAGCGCTTCGGGGTGGTGCTCTCTCCCGGCCCTTGCCCCTGAGCCTGGGGGCCAGGCAGGGGGTCCACACTCCCAGGCCAAGGCAGAACCACATGCACACGTCTGTTCCTGCCCCCTGCACCGACAGAGAGCTCGGGGGAGCCAGAGTCTGTCAGGCAGCTGCTGGGCTGGCCGCCTGTGTGGGAAGGGGCAGAGCCGACCTAGGGGCACACTGGGCCTCTTGCTCTCCCTGCTGCCCTGAGGCTGCTGGGCCAAAGAGGTCTTGGGCATCCAGCCCCTTGCTGGTCCCTTCCCTCTGACGAGGCCCTCTGAGCTCCAGCACCTTGCAGTGTGGAGACAGCCCCTGCCAGCAACCTCCTCTCCAAGGAGGCCTCAAGCGAGGCCTAGGCCCAGGGGAAAGGCACCAGCGGGGATGAGCCTGGGGAGGCACCCGGGCATGTCTGGACCCAGACCCCGCAGCCTGCCCCTTGCTGGGGCAGTACCCCCGGAGGCCAGGAAGGTCTGGGCAAGGCTGACCAGGGGCAGGGGCCCTGCTGAGTCCTGCCCCTGGCCTGTGGGGCCTCTGAGCACAACCGGCCCTCTCCCGCTGGAAGACCTCCCCGGCTGCCTCCAAAGGCCGCTTTGCAAGCACTCTCGCCGGCTGTTCCCGCCAGCCGCGCACAACGCTCCCAAGCCCGGGAGAAAAGCGCTTCGGGGTGGTGCTCTCTCCCGGCCCTTACCCCTGAGCCTGGGGGCCAGGCAGGGGGTCCACACTCCCAGGCCAAGGCAGAACCCCATGCACACGTCTGTTCCTGCCCCCTGCACCGGCAGAGAGCTCGGGGGAGACAGAGTCTGTCAGGCAGCTGCTGGGCTGGCCGCCTGTGTGGGAAGGGGCAGAGCCGACCTAGGGGCACACTGGGCCTCTTGCTCTCCCTGCTGCCCTGAGGCTGCTGGGCCAAAGAGGTCTTGGGCATCCAGCCCCTTGCTGGTCCCTTCCCTCTGACGAGGCCCTCTGAGCTCCAGCACCTTGCAGTGTGGAGACAGCCCCTGCCAGCAACCTCCTCTCCAAGGAGGCCTCAAGCGAGGCCTAGGCCCAGGGGAAAGGCACCAGCGGGGATGAGCCTGGGGAGGCGCCCGGGCATGTCTGGACCCAGTCCCCGCAGCCTGCCCCTTGCTGGGGCAGTACCCCCGGAGGCCAGGAAGGTCTGGGCAAGGCTGGCCAGGGGCAGGGGCCCTGCTGGGTCCTGCCCCTGGCCTGTGGGGCCTCTGAGCACAACCGGCCCTCTCCCGCTGGAAGACCTCCCCGGCTGCCTCCAAAGGCCGCTTTGCAAGCACTCTCGCCAGCTGTTCCCGCCAGCCGCGCACAACGCTCCCAAGCCCGGGAGAAAAGCGCTTCGGGGTGGTGCTCTCTCCCGGCCCTTGCCCCTGAGCCTGGAGGCCAGGCAGGGGGTCCACACTCCCAGGCCAAGGCAGAACCACATGCACACGTCTGTTCCTGCCCCCTGCACCGGCAGAGAGCTCGGGGGAGCCAGAGTCTGTCAGGCAGCTGCTGGGCTGGCCACCATTGTGGGAAGGGGCAGAGCCGACCTAGGGGCACACTGGGCCTCTTGCTCTCCCTGCTGCCCTGAGGCTGCTGGGCCAAAGAGGTCTTGGGCATCCAGCCCTTTGCTGGTCCCTTCCCTCTGACGAGGCCCTCTGAGCTCCAGCACCTTGCAGTGTGGAGACAGCCCCTGCCAGCAACCTCCTCTCCAAGGAGGCCTCAAGCGAGGCCTAGGCCCAGGGGAAAGGCACCAGCGGGGATGAGCCTGGGGAGGCGCCCGGGCATGTCTGGACCCAGTCCCCGCAGTCTGCCTTGCTGGGGCAGTACCCTCGGAGGCCAGGAAGGTCTGGGCAAGGCTGGCCAGGGGCAGGGGCCCTGCTGGGTCCTGCCCCTGGCCTGTGGGGCCTCTGAGCACAACCGGCCCTCTCCCGCTGGAAGACCTCCCCGGTTGCCTCCAAAGGCCGCTTTGCAAGCACTCTCGCCGGCTGTTCCCGCCAGCCGCGCACAACGCTCCCAAGCCCGGGAGAAAAGCGCTTCGGGGTGGTGCTCTCTCCCGGCCCTTGCCCCTGAGCCTGGGGGCCAGGCAGGGGGTCCACACTCCCAGGCCAAGGCAGAAACACATGCACACGTCTGTTCCTTCCCCCTGCACCGACAGAGAGCTCGGGGGAGCCAGAATCTGTCAGGCAGCTGCTGGGCTGGCCGCCTGTGTGGGAAGGGGCAGAGCCGACCTAGGGGCACACTGGGCCTCTTGCTCTCCCTGCTGCCCTGAGGCTGCTGGGCCAAAGAGGTCTTGGGCATCCAGCCCCTTGCTGGTCCCTTCCCTCTGACGAGGCCCTCTGAGCTCCAGCACCTTGCAGTGTGGAGACAGCCCCTGCCAGCAACCTCCTCTCCAAGGAGGCCTCAAGCGAGGCCTAGGCCCAGGGGAAAGGCACCAGCGGGGATGAGCCTGGGGAGGCGCCCGGGCATGTCTGGACCCAGACCCCGCAGCCTGTCCCTTGCTGGGGCAGTACCCCCGGAGGCCAGGAAGGTCTGGGCAAGGCTGACCAGGGGCAGGGGCCCTGCTGGGTCCTGCCCCTGGCCTGTGGGGCCTCTGAGCACAACCGGCCCTCTCCCGCTGGAAGACCTCCCTGGCTGCCTCCAAAGGCCGCTTTGCAAGCACTCTCGCCGGCTGTTCCCGCCAGCCGCGCACAACGCTCCCAAGCCCGGGAGAAAAGCGCTTCGGGGTGGTGCTCTCTCCCGGCCCTTGCCCCTGAGCCTGGGGGCCAGGCAGGGGGTCCACACTCCCAGGCCAAGGCAGAACCCCATGCACACGTCTGTTCCTGCCCCCTGCACCGGCAGAGAGCTCGGGGGAGACAGAGTCTGTCAGGCAGCTGCTGGGCTGGCCGCCTGTGTGGGAAGGGGCAGAGCCGACCTAGGGGCACACTGGGCCTCTTGCTCTCCCTGCTGCCCTGAGGCTGCTGGGCCAAAGAGGTCTTGGGCATCCAGCCCCTTGCTGGTCCCTTCCCTCTGACGAGGCCCTCTGAGCTCCAGCACCTTGCAGTGTGGAGACAGCCCCTGCCAGCAATCTCCTCTCCAAGGAGGCCTCAAGCGAGGCCTAGGCCCAGGGGAAAGGCACCAGCGGGGATGAGCCTAGGGAGGCGCCCGGTCATGTCTGGACCCAGTCCCCGCAGCCTGACCCTTGCTGCGGCAGTACCCCCGGAGGCCAGGAAGGTCTGGGCAAGGCTGGCCAGGGGCAGGGGCCCTGCTGGGTCCTGCCCCTGGCCTGTGGGGCCTCTGAGCACAACCGGCCCTCTCCCGCTGGAAGACCTCACCGGCTGCCTCCAAAGGCCGCTTTGCAAGCACTCTCGCCGGCTGTTCCCGCCAGCCGCGCACAACGCTCCCAAGCCCGGGAGAAAAGCGCTTCGGGGTGGTGCTCTCTCCCGGCCCTTGCCCCTGAGCCTGGGGGCCAGGCAGGGGGTCCACACTCCCAGGCCAAGGCAGAACCACATGCACACGTCTGTTCCTGCCCCCTGCACCGGCAGAGAGCTCGTGGGAGCCAGAGTCTGTCAGGCAGCTGCTGGGCTGGCCACCTGTGTGGGAAGGGGCAGAGCCGACCTAGGGGCACACTGGGCCTCTTGCTCTCCCTGCTGCCCTGAGGCTGCTGGGCCAAAGAGGTCTTGGGCATCCAGCCCCTTGCTGGTCCCTTCCCTCTGACGAGGCCCTCTGAGCTCCAGCACCTTGCAGTGTGGAGACAGCCCCTGCCAGCAACCTCCTCTCCAAGGAGGCCTCAAGCGAGGCCTAGGCCCAGGGGAAAGGCACCAGCGGGGATGAGCCTGGGGAGGCGCCCGGGCATGTCTGGATCCAGTCCCCGCAGCCTGCCCCTTGCTGGGGCAGTACCCCCGGAGGCCAGGAAGGTCTGGGCAAGGCTGGCCAGGGGCAGGGGCCCTGCTGGGTCCTGCCCCTGGCCTGTGGGGCCTCTGAGCACAACCGGCCCTCTCCCGCTGGAAGACCTCCCCGGTTGCCTCCAAAGGCCGCTTTGCAAGCACTCTCGCCGGCTGTTCCCGCCAGCCGCGCACAACGCTCCCAAGCCCGGGAGAAAAGCGCTTCGGGGTGGTGCTCTCTCCCGGCCCTTGCCCCTGAGCCTGGGGGCCAGGCAGGGGGTCCACACTCCCAGGCCAAGGCAGAACCCCATGCACACGTCTGTTCCTGCCCCCTGCACCGGCAGAGAGCTCGGGGGAGACAGAGTCTGTCAGGCAGCTGCTGGGCTGGCCGCCTGTGTGGGAAGGGGCAGAGCCGACCTAGGGGCACACTGGGCCTCTTGCTCTCCCTGCTGCCCTGAGGCTGCTGGGCCAAAGAGGTCTTGGGCATCCAGCCCCTTGCTGGTCCCTTCCCTCTGACGAGGCCCTCTGAGCTCCAGCACCTTGCAGTGTGGAGACAGCCCCTGCCAGCAACCTCCTCTCCAAGGAGGCCTCAAGCGAGGCCTAGGCCCAGGGGAAAGGCACCAGCGGGGATGAGCCTGGGGAGGCGCCCGGGCATGTCTGGACCCAGTCCCCGCAGCCTGCCCCTTGCTGGGGCAGTACCCCCGGAGGCCAGGAAGGTCTGGGCAAGGCTGGCCAGGGGCAGGGGCCCTGCTGGGTCCTGCCCCTGGCCTGTGGGGCCTCTGAGCACAACCGGCCCTCTCCCGCTGGAAGACCTCCCCGGCTGCCTCCAAAGGCCGCTTTGCAAGCACTCTCGCCAGCTGTTCCCGCCAGCCGCGCACAACGCTCCCAAGCCCGGGAGAAAAGCGCTTCGGGGTGGTGCTCTCTCCCGGCCCTTGCCCCTGAGCCTGGAGGCCAGGCAGGGGGTCCACACTCCCAGGCCAAGGCAGAACCACATGCACACGTCTGTTCCTGCCCCCTGCACCGGCAGAGAGCTCGGGGGAGCCAGAGTCTGTCAGGCAGCTGCTGGGCTGGCCACCTTTGTGGGAAGGGGCAGAGCCGACCTAGGGGCACACTGGGCCTCTTGCTCTCCCTGCTGCCCTGAGGCTGCTGGGCCAAAGAGGTCTTGGGCATCCAGCCCCTTGCTGGTCCCTTCCCTCTGACGAGGCCCTCTGAGCTCCAGCACCTTGCAGTGTGGAGACAGCCCCTGCCAGCAACCTCCTCTCCAAGGAGGCCTCAAGCGAGGCCTAGGCCCAGGGGAAAGGCACCAGCGGGGATGAGCCTGGGGAGGCGCCCGGGCATGTCTGGACCCAGTCCCCGCAGTCTGCCTTGCTGGGGCAGTACCCTCGGAGGCCAGGAAGGTCTGGGCAAGGCTGGCCAGGGGCAGGGGCCCTGCTGGGTCCTGCCCCTGGCCTGTGGGGCCTCTGAGCACAACCGGCCCTCTCCCGCTGGAAGACCTCCCCGGTTGCCTCCAAAGGCCGCTTTGCAAGCACTCTCGCCGGCTGTTCCCGCCAGCCGCGCACAACGCTCCCAAGCCCGGGAGAAAAGCGCTTCGGGGTGGTGCTCTCTCCCGGCCCTTGCCCCTGAGCCTGGGGGCCAGGCAGGGGGTCCACACTCCCAGGCCAAGGCAGAAACACATGCACACGTCTGTTCCTTCCCCCTGCACCGACAGAGAGCTCGGGGGAGCCAGAATCTGTCAGGCAGCTGCTGGGCTGGCCGCCTGTGTGGGAAGGGGCAGAGCCGACCTAGGGGCACACTGGGCCTCTTGCTCTCCCTGCTGCCCTGAGGCTGCTGGGCCAAAGAGGTCTTGGGCATCCAGCCCCTTGCTGGTCCCTTCCCTCTGACGAGGCCCTCTGAGCTCCAGCACCTTGCAGTGTGGAGACAGCCCCTGCCAGCAACCTCCTCTCCAAGGAGGCCTCAAGCGAGGCCTAGGCCCAGGGGAAAGGCACCAGCGGGGATGAGCCTGGGGAGGCGCCCGGGCATGTCTGGACCCAGACCCCGCAGCCTGTCCCTTGCTGGGGCAGTACCCCCGGAGGCCAGGAAGGTCTGGGCAAGGCTGACCAGGGGCAGGGGCCCTGCTGGGTCCTGCCCCTGGCCTGTGGGGCCTCTGAGCACAACCGGCCCTCTCCCGCTGGAAGACCTCCCTGGCTGCCTCCAAAGGCCGCTTTGCAAGCACTCTCGCCGGCTGTTCCCGCCAGCCGCGCACAACGCTCCCAAGCCCGGGAGAAAAGCGCTTCGGGGTGGTGCTCTCTCCCGGCCCTTGCCCCTGAGCCTGGGGGCCAGGCAGGGGGTCCACACTCCCAGGCCAAGGCAGAACCCCCTGCCCACGTCTGTTCCTGCCCCCTGCACCGGCAGAGAGCTCGGGGGAGACAGAGTCTGTCAGGCAGCTGCTGGGCTGGCCGCCTGTGTGGGAAGGGGCAGAGCCGACCTAGGGGCACACTGGGCCTCTTGCTCTCCCTGCTGCCCTGAGGCTGCTGGGCCAAAGAGGTCTTGGGCATCCAGCCCCTTGCTGGTCCCTTCCCTCTGACGAGGCCCTCTGAGCTCCAGCACCTTGCAGTGTGGAGACAGCCCCTGCCAGCAATCTCCTCTCCAAGGAGGCCTCAAGCGAGGCCTAGGCCCAGGGGAAAGGCACCAGCGGGGATGAGCCTAGGGAGGCGCCCGGTCATGTCTGGACCCAGTCCCCGCAGCCTGACCCTTGCTGCGGCAGTACCCCCGGAGGCCAGGAAGGTCTGGGCAAGGCTGGCCAGGGGCAGGGGCCCTGCTGGGTCCTGCCCCTGGCCTGTGGGGCCTCTGAGCACAACCGGCCCTCTCCCGCTGGAAGACCTCACCGGCTGCCTCCAAAGGCCGCTTTGCAAGCACTCTCGCCGGCTGTTCCCGCCAGCCGCGCACAACGCTCCCAAGCCCGGGAGAAAAGCGCTTCGGGGTGGTGCTCTCTCCCGGCCCTTGCCCCTGAGCCTGGGGGCCAGGCAGGGGGTCCACACTCCCAGGCCAAGGCAGAACCACATGCACACGTCTGTTCCTGCCCCCTGCACCGGCAGAGAGCTCGTGGGAGCCAGAGTCTGTCAGGCAGCTGCTGGGCTGGCCACCTGTGTGGGAAGGGGCAGAGCCGACCTAGGGGCACACTGGGCCTCTTGCTCTCCCTGCTGCCCTGAGGCTGCTGGGCCAAAGAGGTCTTGGGCATCCAGCCCCTTGCTGGTCCCTTCCCTCTGACGAGGCCCTCTGAGCTCCAGCACCTTGCAGTGTGGAGACAGCCCCTGCCAGCAACCTCCTCTCCAAGGAGGCCTCAAGCGAGGCCTAGGCCCAGGGGAAAGGCACCAGCGGGGATGAGCCTGGGGAGGCGCCCGGGCATGTCTGGATCCAGTCCCCGCAGCCTGCCCCTTGCTGGGGCAGTACCCCCGGAGGCCAGGAAGGTCTGGGCAAGGCTGGCCAGGGGCAGGGGCCCTGCTGGGTCCTGCCCCTGGCCTGTGGGGCCTCTGAGCACAACCGGCCCTCTCCCGCTGGAAGACCTCCCCGGTTGCCTCCAAAGGCCGCTTTGCAAGCACTCTCGCCGGCTGTTCCCGCCAGCCGCGCACAACGCTCCCAAGCCCGGGAGAAAAGCGCTTCGGGGTGGTGCTCTCTCCCGGCCCTTGCCCCTGAGCCTGGGGGCCAGGCAGGGGGTCCACACTCCCAGGCCAAGGCAGAACCCCATGCACACGTCTGTTCCTGCCCCCTGCACCGGCAGAGAGCTCGGGGGAGACAGAGTCTGTCAGGCAGCTGCTGGGCTGGCCGCCTGTGTGGGAAGGGGCAGAGCCGACCTAGGGGCACACTGGGCCTCTTGCTCTCCCTGCTGCCCTGAGGCTGCTGGGCCAAAGAGGTCTTGGGCATCCAGCCCCTTGCTGGTCCCTTCCCTCTGACGAGGCCCTCTGAGCTCCAGCACCTTGCAGTGTGGAGACAGCCCCTGCCAGCAACCTCCTCTCCAAGGAGGCCTCAAGCGAGGCCTAGGCCCAGGGGAAAGGCACCAGCGGGGATGAGCCTGGGAAGGCGCCCGGGCATGTCTGGACCCAGTCCCCGCAGCCTGCCCCTTGCTGGGGCAGTACCCCCGGAGGCCAGGAAGGTCTGGGCAAGGCTGGGCAGGGGCAGGGTCCCTACTGGGCCACTGTCCCTGGCCTGTGGGGCCTCTGAGCACAACCGACCTCTCCCGCTGTAAGACCTCCCCGGCTGCCTCCAAAGGCCGCTTTGCAAGCACTCTCGCCGGCTGTTCCCGCCAGCCGCGCACAACGCTCCCAAGCCCGGGAGAAAAGCGCTTTGGGGTGGTGCTCTCTCCCGGCCCTTGCCCCTGAGCCTGGAGGCCAGGCAGGGGGTCCACACTCCCAGGCCAAGGCAGAACCACATGCACACGTCTGTTCCTTCCCCCTGCACCGGCAGAGAGCTCGGGGGAGCCAGAGTCTGTCAGGCAGCTGCTGGGCTGGCCGCCTGTGTGGGAAGGGGCAGAGCCGACCTAGGGGCACACTGGGCCTCTTGCTCTCCCTGCTGCCCTGAGGCTGCTGGGCCAAAGAGGTCTTGGGCATCCAGCCCCTTGCTGGTCCCTTCCCTCTGACGAGGCCCTCTGAGCTCCAGCACCTTGCAGTGTGGAGACAGCCCCTGCCAGCAACCTCCTCTCCAAGGAGGCCTCAAGCGAGGCCTAGGCCCAGGGGAAAGGCACCAGCGGGGATGAGCCTGGGGAGGCGCCCGGGCATGTCTGGACCCAGTCCCCGCAGCCTGCCCCTTGCTGGGGCAGTACCCCCGGAGGCCAGGAAGGTCTGGGCAAGGCTGGCCAGGGGCAGGGGCCCTGCTGGGTCCTGCCCCTGGCCTGTGGGGCCTCTCAGCACAACCGGCCCTCTCCCGCTGGAAGACCTCCCCGTCTGCCTCCAAAGGCCGCTTTGCAAGCACTCTCGCCGGCTGTTCCCGCCAGCCGCGCACAACGCTCCCAAGCCCGGGAGAAAAGCGCTTCGGGGTGGTGCTCTCTCCCGGCCCTTGCCCCTGAGCCTGGGGGCCAGGCAGGGGGTCCACACTCCCAGGCCAAGGCAGAACCACATGCACACGTCTGTTCCTGCCCCCTGCACCGGCAGAGAGCTCGGGGGAGCCAGAGTCTGTCAGGCAGCTGCTGGGCTGGCCGCCTGTGTGGGAAGGGGCAGAGCCGACCTAGGGGCACACTGGGCCTCTTGCTCTCCCTGCTGCCCTGAGGCTGCTGGGCCAAAGAGGTCTTGGGCATCCAGCCCCTTGCTGGTCCCTTCCCTCTGACGAGGCCCTCTGAGCTCCAGCACCTTGCAGTGTGGAGACAGCCCCTGCCAGCAACCTCCTCTCCAAGGAGGCCTCAAGCGAGGCCTAGGCTCAGGGGAAAGGCACCAGCGGGGATGAGCCTGGGGAGGCGCCCGGGCATGTCTGGACCCAGTCCCCGCAGCCTGCCCCTTGCTGGGGCAGTACCCCCGGAGGCCAGGAAGGTCTGGGCAAGGCTGGCCAGGGGCAGGGGCCCTGCTGGGTCCTGCCCCTGGCCTGTGGGGCCGCTGAGCACAACCGGCCCTCTCCCGCTGGAAGACCTCCCCGGCTGCCTCCAAAGGCCGCTTTGCAAGCACTCTCGCCGGCTGTTCCCGCCAGCCGCGCACAACGCTCCCAAGCCCGGGAGAAAAGCGCTTCGGGGTGGTGCTCACTCCCGGCCCTTGCCCCTGAGCCTGGAGGCCAGGCAGGGGGTCCACACTCCCAGGCCAAGGCAGAACCACATGCACACGTCTGTTCCTTCCGCCTGCACCGGCAGAGAGCTCGGGGGAGCCAGAGTCTGTCAGGCAGCTGCTGGGCTGGCCGCCTGTGTGGGAAGGGGCAGAGCCGACCTAGGGGCACACTGGGCCTCTTGCTCTCCCTGCTGCCCTGAGGCTGCTGGGCCAAAGAGGTCTTGGGCATCCAGCCCCTTGCTGGTCCCTTCCCTCTGACGAGGCCCTCTGAGCTCCAGCACCTTGCAGTGTGGAGACAGCCCGTGCCAGCAACCTCCTCTCCAAGGAGGCCTCAAGCGAGGCCTAGGCCCAGGGGAAAGGCACCAGCGGGGATGAGCCTGGGGAGGCGCCCGGGCATGTCTGGACCCAGTCCCCGCAGCCTGCCCCTTGCTGGGGCAGTACCCCCGGAGGCCAGGAAGGTCTGGGCAAGGCTGGCCAGGGGCAGGGGCCCTGCTGGGTCCTGCCCCTGGCCTGTGGGGCCTCTCAGCACAACCGGCCCTCTCCCGCTGGAAGACCTCCCCGGCTGCCTCCAAAGGCCGCTTTGCAAGCACTCTCGCCGGCTGTTCCCGCCAGCCGCGCACAACGCTCCCAAGCCCGGGAGAAAAGCGCTTCGGGGTGGTGCTCTCCCCCGGCCCTTGCCCCTCAGCCGGGGGGCCAGGCAGGGGGTCCACACTCCCAGGCCAAGGCAGAACCACATGCACACGTCTGTTCCTGCCCCCTGCACCGGCAGAGAGCTCGGGGGAGCCAGAGTCTGTCAGGCAGCTGCTGGGCTGGCCACCTGTGTGGGAAGGGGCAGAGCCGACCTAGGGGCACACTGGGCCTCTTGCTCTCCCTGCTGCCCTGAGGCTGCTGGGCCAAAGAGGTCTTGGGCATCCAGCCCCTTGCTGGTCCCTTCCCTCTGACGAGGCCCTCTGAGCTCCAGCACCTTGCAGTGTGGAGACAGCCCCTGCCAGCAACCTCCTCTCCAAGGAGGCCTCAAGCGAGGCCTAGGCCCAGGGGAAAGGCACCAGCGGGGATGAGCCTGGGGAGGCGCCCGGGCATGTCTGGACCCAGTCCCCGCAGCCTGCCCCTTGCTGGGGCAGTACCCCCGGAGGCCAGGAAGGTCTGGGCAAGGCTGGCCAGGGGCAGGGGCCCTGCTGGGTCCTGCCCCTGGCCTGTGGGGCCGCTGAGCACAACCGGCCCTCTCCCGCTGGAAGACCTCCCCGGCTGCCTCCAAAGGCCGCTTGGCAAACACTCTCGCCGGCTCTTCCCGCCAGCCGCGCACAACGCTCCCAAGCCCGGGAGAAAAGCGCTTCGGGGTGGTGCTCTCTCCCGGCCCTTGCCCCTGAGCCTGGGGGCCAGGCAGAGGGTCCACACTCCCAGGCCAAGGCAGAACCACATGCACACGTCTGTTCCTGCCCCCTGCACCGGCAGAGAGCTCGGGGGAGCCAGAGTCTGTCAGGCAGCTGCTGGGCTGGCCGCCTGTGTGGGAAGGGGCAGAGCCGACCTAGGGGCACACTGGGCCTCTTGCTCTCCCTGCTGCCCTGAGGCTGCTGGGCCAAAGAGGTCTTGGGCATCCAGCCCCTTGCTGGTCCCTTCCCTCTGACGAGGCCCTCTGAGCTCCAGCACCTTGCAGTGTGGAGACAGCCCCTGCCAGCAACCTCCTCTCCAAGGAGGCCTCAAGCGAGGCCTAGGCCCAGGGGAAAGGCACCAGCGGGGATGAGCCTGGGGAGGCGCCCGGGCATGTCTGGACCCAGTCCCCGCAGTCTGCCTTGCTGGGGCAGTACCCTCGGAGGCCAGGAAGGTCTGGGCAAGGCTGGCCAGGGGCAGGGGCCCTGCTGGGTCCTGCCCCTGGCCTGTGGGGCCTCTGAGCACAACCGGCCCTCTCCCGCTGGAAGACCTCCCCGGCTGCCTCCAAAGGCCGCTTTGCAAGCACTCTCGCCGGCTGTTCCCGCCAGCCGCGCACAACGCTCCCAAGCCCGGGAGAAAAGCGCTTCGGGGTGGTGCTCTCTCCCGGCCCTTGCCCCTGAGCCTGGGGGCCAGGCAGGGGGTCCACACTCCCAGGCCAAGGCAGAAACACATGCACACGTCTGTTCCTGCCCCCTGCACCGACAGAGAGCTCGGGGGAGCCAGAGTCTGTCAGGCAGCTGCTGGGCTGGCCGCCTGTGTGGGAAGGGGCAGAGCCGACCTAGGGGCACACTGGGCCTCTTGCTCTCCCTGCTGCCCTGAGGTTGCTGGGCCAAAGAGGTCTTGGGCATCCAGCCCCTTGCTGGTCCCTTCCCTCGGACGAGGCCCTCTGAGCTCCAGCACCTTGCAGTGTGGAGACAGCCCCTGCCAGCAACCTCCTCTCCAAGGAGGCCTCAAGCGAGGCCTAGGCCCAGGGGAAAGGCACCAGCGGGGATGAGCCTGGGGAGGCACCCGGGCATGTCTGGACCCAGACCCCGCAGCCTGCCCCTTGCTGGGGCAGTACCCCCGGAGGCCAGGAAGGTCTGGGCAAGGCTGACCAGGGGCAGGGGCCCTGCTGGGTCCTGCCCCTGGCCTGTGGGGCCTCTGAGCACAACCGGCCCTCTCCCGCTGGAAGACCTCCCCGGCTGCCTCCAAAGGCCGCTTTGCAAGCACTCTCGCCGGCTGTTCCCGCCAGCCCTGCACAACGCTCCCAAGCCCGGGAGAATAGCGCTTCGGGGTGGTGCTCTCTCCCGGCCCTTGCCCCTGAGCCTGGGGGCCAGGCAGGGGGTCCACACTCCCAGGCCAAGGCAGAACCACATGCACACGTCTGTTCTTGCCCCCTGCACCGGCAGAGAGCTCGGGGGAGCCAGAGTCTGTCAGGCAGCTGCTGGGCTGGCCGCCTGTTTGGAAAGGGGCAGAGCCGACCTAGGGGCACACTGGGCCTCTTGCTCTCCCTGCTGCCCTGAGGCTGCTGGGCCAAAGAGGTCTTGGGCATCCAGCCCCTTGCTGGTCCCTTCCCTCTGACGAGGCCCTCTGAGCTCCAGCACCTTGCAGTGTGGAGACAGCCCCTGCCAGCAACCTCCTCTCCAAGGAGGCCTCAAGCGAGGCCTAGGCCCAGGGGAAAGGCACCAGCGGGGATGAGCCTGGGGAGGCGCCCGGGCATGTCTGGACCCAGTCCCCGCAGCCTGCCCCTTGCTGGGGCAGTACCCCCGGAGGCCAGGAAGGTCTGGGCAAGGCTGGGCAGGGGCAGGGTCCCTACTGGGCCACTGCCCCTGGCCTGTGGGGCCTCTGAGCACAACCGACCTCTCCCGCTGGAAGACCTCCCCGGCTGCCTCCAAAGGCCGCTTTGCAAGCACTCTCGCCGGCTGTTCCCGCCAGCCGCGCACAACGCTCCCAAGCCCGGGAGAAAAGCGCTTCAGGGTGGTGCTCTCTCCCGGCCCTTGCCCCTGAGCCTGGAGGCCAGGCAGGGGGTCCACACTCCCAGGCCAAGGCAGAACCACATGCACACGTCTGTTCCTTCCCCCTGCACCGGCAGAGAGCTCGGGGGAGCCAGAGTCTGTCAGGCAGCTGCTGGGCTGGCCGCCTGTGTGGGAAGGGGCAGAGCCGACCTAGGGGCACACTGGGCCTCTTGCTCTCCCTGCTGCCCTGAGGCTGCTGGGCCAAAGAGGTCTTGGGCATCCAGCCCCTTGCTGGTCCCTTCCCTCTGACGAGGCCCTCTGAGCTCCAGCACCTTGCAGTGTGGAGACAGCCCCTGCCAGCAACCTCCTCTCCAAGGAGGCCTCAAGCGAGGCCTAGGCCCAGGGGAAAGGCACCAGCGGGGATGAGCCTGGGGAGGCGCCCGGGCATGTCTGGACCCAGTCCCCGCAGCCTGCCCCTTGCTGGGGCAGTACCCACGGAGGCCAGGAAGGTCTGGGCAAGGCTGGCCAGGGGCAGGGGCCCTGCTGGGTCCTGCCCCTGGCCTGTGGGGCCGCTGAGCA
This sequence comes from Cervus elaphus, assembly GCF_910594005.1. Taxonomy (NCBI): domain Eukaryota; kingdom Metazoa; phylum Chordata; class Mammalia; order Artiodactyla; family Cervidae; genus Cervus; species Cervus elaphus. Next base: position 3,923,660 of record NC_057848.1, read on the forward strand.
CAACCGGCCCTCTCCCGCTGGAAGACCTCCCCGGCTGCCTCCAAAGGCCGCTTTGCAAGCACTCTCGCCGGCTGCTCCCGCCAGCCGAGCACAACGCTCCCAAGCCCGGGAGAAAAGCGCTTCGGGGTGGTGCTCTCTCCCGGCCCTTACCCCTGAGCCTGGGGGACAGGCAGGGGGTCCACACTCCGAGGCCAAGGCAGAACCACATGCACACGTCTGTTCCTGCCCCCTGCACCGGCAGAGAGCTCGGGGGAGCCAGAGTCTGTCAGGCAGCTGCTGGGCTGGCCGCCTGTGTGGGAAGGGGCAGAGCCGACCTAGGGGCACACTGGGCCTCTTGCTCTCCCTGCTGCCCTGAGGCTGCTGGGCCAAAGAGGTCTTGGGCATCCAGCCCCTTGCTGGTCCCTTCCCTCTGACGAGGCCCTCTGAGCTCCAGCACCTTGCAGTGTGGAGACAGCCCCTGCCAGCAACCTCCTCTCCAAGGAGGCCTCAAGCGAGGCCTAGGCCCAGGGGAAAGGCACCAGCGGGGATGAGCCTGCGGAGGCGCCCGGTCATGTCTGGACCCAGTCCCCGCAGCCTGACCCTTGCTGCGGCAGTACCCCCGGAGGCCAGGAAGGTCTGGGCAAGGCTGGCCAGGGGCAGGGGCCCTGCTGGGTCCTGCCCCTGGCCTGTGGGGCCTCTGAGCACAACCGGCCCTCTCCCGCTGGAAGACCTCACCGGCTGCCTCCAAAGGCCGCTTTGCAAGCACTCTCGCCGGCTGTTCCCGCCAGCTCTGCACAACGCTCCCAAGCCCGGGAGAATAGCGCTTCGGGGTGGTGCTCTCTCCCGGCCCTTGCCCCTGAGCCTGGGGGCCAGGCAGGGGGTCCACACTCCCAGGCCAAGGCAGAACCACATGCACACGTCTGTTCTTGCCCCCTGCACCGGCAGAGAGCTCGGGGGAGCCAGAGTCTGTCAGGCAGCTGCTGGGCTAGCCGCCTGTTTGGAAAGGGGCAGAGCCGACCTAGGGGCACACTGGGCCTCTTGCTCTCCCTGCTGCCCTGAGGCTGCTGGGCCAAAGAGGTCTTGGGCATCCAGCCCCTTGCTGGTCCCTTCCCTCTGACGAGGCCCTCTGAGCTCCAGCACCTTGCAGTGTGGAGACAGCCCCTGCCAGCAACCTCCTCTCCAAGGAGGCCTCAAGCGAGGCCTAGGCCCAGGGGAAAGGCACCAGCGGGGATGAGCCTGGGGAGGCGCCCGGGCATGTCTGGACCCAGTCCCCGCAGCCTGCCCCTTGCTGGGGCAGTACCCCCGGAGGCCAGGAAGGTCTGGGCAAGGCTGGGCAGGGGCAGGGTCCCTACTGGGCCACAGTCCCTGGCCTGTGGGGCCTCTGAGCACAACCGACCTCTCCCGCTGGAAGACCTCCCCGGCTGCCTCCAAAGGCCGCTTTGCAAGCACTCTCGCCGGCTGTTCCCGCCAGCCGCGCACAACGCTCCCAAGCCCGGGAGAAAAGCGCTTCGGGGTGGTGCTCTCTACCGGCCCTTGCCCCTGAGCCTGGGGGCCAGGCAGGGGGTCCACACTCCCAGGCCAAGGCAGAACCACATGCACACGTCTGTTCCTGCCCCCTGCACCGGTAGAGAGCTCGGGGGAGCCAGAGTCTGTCAGGCAGCTGCTGGGCTGGCCGCCTGTGTGGGAAGGGGCAGAGCCGACCTAGGGGCACACTGGGCCTCTTGCTCTCCCTGCTGCCCTGAGGCTGCTGGGCCAAAGAGGTCTTGGGCATCCAGCCCCTTGCTGGTCCCTTCCCTCTGACGAGGCCCTCTGAGCTCCAGCACCTTGCAGTGTGGAGACAGCCCCTGCCAGCAACCTCCTCTCCAAGGAGGCCTCAAGCGAGGCCTAGGCCCAGGGGAAAGGCACCAGCGGGGATGAGCCTGGGGAGGCGCCCGGGCATGTCTGGACCCAGTCCCCGCAGCCTGCCCCTTGCTGGGGCAGTACCCCCGGAGGCCAGGAAGGTCTGGGCAAGGCTGGCCAGGGGCAGGGGCCCTGCTGGGTCCTGCCCCTGGCCTGTGGGGCCTCTGAGCACAACCGGCCCTCTCCCGCTAGAAGACCTCCCCGGCTGCCTCCAAAGGCCGCTTTGCAAGCACTCTCGCCGGCTGTTCCCGCCAGCCGCGCACAACGCTCCCAAGCCCGGGAGAAAAGCGCTTCGGGGTGGTGCTCTCTCCCGGCCCTTGCCCCTGAGCCTGGGGGCCAGGCAGGGCGTCCACACTCCCAGGCCAAGGCAGAACCACATGCACACGTCTGTTCCTGCCCCCTGCACCGGCAGAGAGCTCGGGGGAGGAAGAGTCTGTCAGGCAGCTGCTGGGCTGGCCGCCTGTGTGGGAAGGGGCAGAGCCGACCTAGGGGCACACTGGGCCTCTTGCTCTCCCTGCTGCCCTGAGGCTGCTGGGCCAAAGAGGTCTTGGGCATCCAGCCCCTTGCTGGTCCCTTCCCTCTGACGAGGCCCTCTGAGCTCCAGCACCTTGCAGTGTGGAGACAGCCCCTGCCAGCAACCTCCTCTCCAAGGAGGCCTCAAGCGAGGCCTAGGCCCAGGGGAAAGGCACCAGCGGGGATGAGCCTGGGGAGGCGCCCGGGCATGTCTGGACCCAGTCCCCGCAGCCTGCCCCTTGCTGGGGCAGTACCCCCGGAGGCCAGGAAGGTCTGGGCAAGGCTGGCCAGGGGCAGGGGCCCTGCTGGGTCCTGCCCCTGGCCTGTGGGGCCGCTGAGCACAACCGGCCCTCTCCCGCTGGAAGACCTCCCCGGCTGCCTCCAAAGGCCGCTTTGCAAGCACTCTCGCCGGCTGTTCCCGCCAGCCGCGCACAACGCTCCCAAGCCCGGGAGAAAAGCGCTTCGGGGTGGTGCTCTCTCCCGGCCCTTGCCCCTGAGCCTGGGGGCCAGGCAGGGTGTCCACACTCCCAGGCAAAGGCAGAACCACATGCACACGTCTGTTCCTGCCCCCTGCACCGGCAGAGAGCTCGGGGGAGGAAGAGTCTGTCAGGCAGCTGCTGGGCTGGCCGCCTGTGTGGGAAGGGGCAGAGCCGACCTAGGGGCACACTGGGCCTCTTGCTCTCCCTGCTGCCCTGAGGCTGCTGGGCCAAAGAGGTCTTGGGCATCCAGCCCCTTGCTGCTCCCTTCCCTCTGACGAGGCCCTCTGAGCTCCAGCACCTTGCAGTGTGGAGACAGCCCCTGCCAGCAACCTCCTTTCCAAGGAGGCCTCAAGCGAGGCCTAGGCCCAGGGGAAAGGCACCAGCGGGGATGAGCCTGGGGAGGCGCCCGGGCATGTCTGGACCCAGTCCCCGCAGGCTGCCCCTTGCTGGGGCAGTACCCCCGGAGGCCAGGAAGGTCTGGGCAAGGCTGGCCAGGGGCAGGGGCCCTGCTGGGTCCTGCCCCTGGCCTGTGGGGCCGCTGAGCACAACCGGCCCTCTCCCGCTGGAAGACCTCCCCGGCTGCCTCCAAAGGCCGCTTTGCAAGCACTCTCGCCGGCTGTTCCCGCCAGCCGCGCACAACGCTCCCAAGCCCGTGAGAAAAGCGCTTCGGGGTGGTGCTCTCTCCCGGCCCTTGCCCCTGAGCCTGGGGGAAAGGCAGGGGGTCCACACTCCCAGGCCAAGGCAGAACCACATGCACACGTCTGTTCCTGCCCCCTGCACCGGCAGAGAGCTCGGGGGAGCCAGAGTCTGTCAGGCAGCTGCTGGGCTGGCCGCCTGTGTGGGAAGGGGCAGAGCCGACCTAGGGGCACACTGGGCCTCTTGCTCTCCCTGCTGCCCTGAGGCTGCTGGGCCAAAGAGGTCTTGGGCATCCAGCCCCTTGCTGGTCCCTTCCCTCTGACGAGGCCCTCTGAGCTCCAGCACCTTGCAGTCTGGAGACAGCCCCTGCCAGCAACCTCCTCTCCAAGGAGGCCTCAACCAAGGCCTAGGCCCAGGGGAAAGGCACCAGCGGGGATGAGCCTGGGGAGGCGCCCGGGCATGTCTGGACCCAGTCCCCGCAGCCTGCCCCTTGCTGGGGCAGTACCCCCGGAGGCCAGGAAGGTCTGGGCAAGGCTGGCCAGGGGCAGGGGCCCTGCTGGGTCCTGCCCCTGGCCTGTGGTGCCTCTGAGCACAACCGGCCCTCTCCCGCTGGAAGACCTCCCCGGCTGCCTCCAAAGGCCGCTTTGCAAGCACTCTCGCCGGCTGTTCCCGCCAGCCGCGCACAACGCTCCCAAGCCCGGGAGAAAAGCGCTTCGGGGTGGTGCTCTCTCCCGGCCCTTGCCCCTGAGCCTGGGGGCCAGGCAGGGGGTCCACACTCCCAGGCCAAGGCAGAACCACATGCACACGTCTGTTCCTGCCCCCTGCACCGGCAGAGAGCTCGGGGGAGCCAGAGTCTGTCAGGCAGCTGCTGGGCTGGCCGCCTGTGTGGGAAGGGGCAGAGCCGACCTAGGGGCACACTGGGCCTCTTGCTCTCCCTGCTGCCCTGAGGCTGCTGGGCCAAAGAGGTCTTGGGCATCCAGCCCCTTGCTGGTCCCTTCCCTCTGACGAGGCCCTCTGAGCTCCAGCACCTTGCAGTGTGGAGACAGCCCCTGCCAGCAACCTCCTCTCCAAGGAGGCCTCAAGCGAGGCCTAGGCCCAGGGGAAAGGCACCAGTGGGGATGAGCCTGGGGAGGCGCCCGGGCATGTCTGGACCCAGTCCCCACAGCCTGCCCCTTGCTGGGGCAGTACCCCCGGAGGCCAGGAAGGTCTCGGCAAGGCTGGCCAGGGGCAGGGGCCCTGCTGGGTCCTGCCCCTGGCCTGTGGGGCCGCTGAGCACAACCGGCCCTCTCCCGCTGGAAGACCTCCCCGGCTGCCTCCAAAGGCCGCTTTGCAAGCACTCTCGCCGGCTGTTCCCGCCAGCCGCGCACAACGCTCCCAAGCCCGGGAGAAAAGCGCTTCGGGGTGGTGCACTCTCCCGGCCCTTGCCCCTGAGCCTGGGGGCCAGGCAGGGGGTCCACACTCCCAGGCCAAGGCAGAACCACATGCACACGTCTGTTCCTGCCCCCTGCACCGGCAGAGAGCTCGGGGGAGCCAGAGTCTGTCAGGCAGCTGCTGGGCTGGCCGCCGGTGTGGGAAGGGGCAGAGCCGACCTAGGGGCACACTGGGCCTCTTGCTCTCCCTGCTGCCCTGAGGCTGCTGGGCCAAAGAGGTCTTGGGCATCCAGCCCCTTGCTGGTCCCTTCCCTCTGACGAGGCCCTCTGAGCTCCAGCACCTTGCAGTGTGGAGACAGCCCCTGCCAGCAACCTCCTCTCCAAGGAGGCCTCAAGCGAGGCCTAGGCCCAGGGGAAAGGCACCAGCGGGGATGAGCCTGGGGAGGCGCCCGGGCATGTCTGGACCCAGTCCCCGCAGCCTGCCCCTTGCTGGGGCAGTACCCCCGGAGGCCAGGAAGGTCTGGGCAAGGCTGGCCAGGGGCAGGGGCCCTGCTGGGTCCTGCCCCTGGCCTGTGGGGCCTCTGAGCACAACCGGCCCTCTCCCGCTAGAAGACCTCCCCGGCTGCCTCCAAAGGCCGCTTTGCAAGCACTCTCGCCGGCTGTTCCCGCCAGCCGCGCACAACGCTCCCAAGCCCGGGAGAAAAGCGCTTCGGGGTGGTGCTCTCTCCCGGCCCTTGCCCCTGAGCCTGGGGGCCAGGCAGGGGGTCCACACTCCCAGGCCAAGGCAGAACCACATGCACACGTCTGTTCCTGCCCCCTGCACCGGCAGAGAGCTCGGGGGAGGAAGAGTCTGTCAGGCAGCTGCTGGGCTGGCCGCCTGTGTGGGAAGGGGCAGAGCCGACCTAGGGGCACACTGGGCCTCTTGCTCTCCCTGCTGCCCTGAGGCTGCTGGGCCAAAGAGGTCTTGGGCATCCAGCCCCTTGCTGGTCCCTTCCCTCTGACGAGGCCCTCTGAGGTCCAGCACCTTGCAGTGTGGAGACAGCCCCTGCCAGCAACCTCCTCTCCAAGGAGGCCTCAAGCGAGGCCTAGGCCCAGGGGAAAGGCACCAGCGGGGATGAGCCTGGGGAGGCGCCCGGGCATGTCTGGACCCAGTCCCCGCAGCCTGCCCCTTGCTGGGGCAGTACCCCCGGAGGCCAGGAAGGTCTGGGCAAGGCTGGCCAGGGGCAGGGGCCCTGCTGGGTCCTGCCCCTGGCCTGTGGGGCCGCTGAGCACAACCGGCCCTCTCCCGCTGGAAGACCTCCCCAGCTGCCTCCAAAGGCCGCTTTGCAAGCACTCTCGCCGGCTGTTCCCGCCAGCCGCGCACAACGCTCCCAAGCCCGGGAGAAAAGCGCTTCGGGGTGGTGCTCTCTCCCGGCCCTTGCCCCTGAGCCTGGGGGCCAGGCAGGGTGTCCACACTCCCAGGCAAAGGCAGAACCACATGCACACGTCTGTTCCTGCCCCCTGCACCGGCAGAGAGCTCGGGGGAGGAAGAGTCTGTCAGGCAGCTGCTGGGCTGGCCGCCTGTGTGGGAAGGGGCAGAGCCGACCTAGGGGCACACTGGGCCTCTTGCTCTCCCTGCTGCCCTGAGGCTGCTGGGCCAAAGAGGTCTTGGGCATCCAGCCCCTTGCTGCTCCCTTCCCTCTGACGAGGCCCTCTGAGCTCCAGCACCTTGCAGTGTGGAGACAGCCCCTGCCAGCAACCTCCTTTCCAAGGAGGCCTCAAGCGAGGCCTAGGCCCAGGGGAAAGGCACCAGCGGGGATGAGCCTGGGGAGGCGCCCGGGCATGTCTGGACCCAGTCCCCGCAGCCTGCCCCTTGCTGGGGCAGTACCCCCGGAGGCCAGGAAGGTCTGGGCAAGGCTGGCCAGGGGCAGGGGCCCTGCTGGGTCCTGCCCCTGGCCTGTGGGGCCGCTGAGCACAACCGGCCCTCTCCCGCTGGAAGACCTCCCCGGCTGCCTCCAAAGGCCGCTTTGCAAGCACTCTCGCCGGCTGTTCCCGCCAGCCGCGCACAACGCTCCCAAGCCCGTGAGAAAAGCGCTTCGGGGTGGTGCTCTCTCCCGGCCCTTGCCCCTGAGCCTGGGGGAAAGGCAGGGGGTCCACACTCCCAGGCCAAGGCAGAACCACATGCACACGTCTGTTCCTGCCCCCTGCACCGGCAGAGAGCTCGGGGGAGCCAGAGTCTGTCAGGCAGCTGCTGGGCTGGCCGCCTGTGTGGGAAGGGGCAGAGCCGACCTAGGGGCACACTGGGCCTCTTGCTCTCCCTGCTGCCCTGAGGCTGCTGGGCCAAAGAGGTCTTGGGCATCCAGCCCCTTGCTGGTCCCTTCCCTCTGACGAGGCCCTCTGAGCTCCAGCACCTTGCAGTGTGGAGACAGCCCCTGCCAGCAACCTCCTCTCCAAGGAGGCCTCAACCAAGGCCTAGGCCCAGGGGAAAGGCACCAGCGGGGATGAGCCTGGGGAGGCGCCCGGGCATGTCTGGACCCAGTCCCCGCAGCCTGCCCCTTGCTGGGGCAGTACCCCCGGAGGCCAGGAAGGTCTGGGCAAGGCTGGCCAGGGGCAGGGGCCCTGCTGGGTCCTGCCCCTGGCCTGTGGTGCCTCTGAGCACAACCGGCCCTCTCCCGCTGGAAGACCTCCCCGGCTGCCTCCAAAGGCCGCTTTGCAAGCACTCTCGCCGGCTGTTCCCGCCAGCCGCGCACAACGCTCCCAAGCCCGGGAGAAAAGCGCTTCGGGGTGGTGCTCTCTCCCGGCCCTTGCCCCTGAGCCTGGGGGCCAGGCAGAGGGTCCACACTCCCAGGCCAAGGCAGAACCACATGCACACGTCTGTTCCTGCCCCCTGCACCGGCAGAGAGCTCGGGGGAGCCAGAGTCTGTCAGGCAGCTGCTGGGCTGGCCGCCTGTGTGGGAAGGGGCAGAGCCGACCTAGGGGCACACTGGGCCTCTTGCTCTCCCTGCTGCCCTGAGGCTGCTGGGCCAAAGAGGTCTTGGGCATCCAGCCCCTTGCTGGTCCCTTCCCTCTGACGAGGCCCTCTGAGCTCCAGCACCTTGCAGTGTGGAGACAGCCCCTGCCAGCAACCTCCTCTCCAAGGAGGCCTCAAGCGAGGCCTAGGCCCAGGGGAAAGGCACCAGTGGGGATGAGCCTGGGGAGGCGCCCGGGCATGTCTGGACCCAGTCCCCACAGCCTGCCCCTTGCTGGGGCAGTACCCCCGGAGGCCAGGAAGGTCTCGGCAAGGCTGGCCAGGGGCAGGGGCCCTGCTGGGTCCTGCCCCTGGCCTGTGGGGCCGCTGAGCACAACCGGCCCTCTCCCGCTGGAAGACCTCCCCGGCTGCCTCCAAAGGCCGCTTTGCAAGCACTCTCGCCGGCTGTTCCCGCCAGCCGCGCACAACGCTCCCAAGCCCGGGAGAAAAGCGCTTCGGGGTGGTGCACTCTCCCGGCCCTTGCCCCTGAGCCTGGGGGCCAGGCAGGGGGTCCACACTCCCAGGCCAAGGCAGAACCACATGCACACGTCTGTTCCTGCCCCCTGCACCGGCAGAGAGCTCGGGGGAGCCAGAGTCTGTCAGGCAGCTGCTGGGCTGGCCGCCGGTGTGGGAAGGGGCAGAGCCGACCTAGGGGCACACTGGGCCTCTTGCTCTTCCTGCTGCCCTGAGGCTGTTGGGCCAAAGAGGTCTTGGGTATCCAGCCCCTTGCTGGTCCCTTCCCTCTGACGAGGCCCTCTGAGCTCCAGCACCTTGCAGTGTGGAGACAGCCCCTGCCAGCAACCTCCTCTCCAAGGAGGCCTCAAGCGAGGCCTAGGCCCAGGGGAAAGGCACCAGCGGGGATGAGCCTGGGGAGGCGCCCGGGCATGTCTGGAACCAGTCCCCGCAGCCTGCCCCTTGCTGGGGCAGTACCCCCGGAGGCCAGGAAGGTCTGGGCAAGGCTGGCCAGGGGCAGGGGCCCTGCTGGGTCCTGCCCCTGGCCTGTGGGGCCTCTGAGCACAACCGGCCCTCTCCCGCTGGAAGACCTCCCCGGCTGCCTCCAAAGGCCGCTTTGCAAGCACTCTCGCCGGCTGTTCCCGCCAGCCGCGCACAACGCTCCCAAGCCCGGGAGAAAAGCGCTTCGGGGTGGTGCTCTCTCCCGGCCCTTGCCCCTGAGCCTGGGGGCCAGGCAGGGGGTCCACACTCCCAGGCCAAGGCAGAACCACATGCACACGTCTGTTCCTGCCCCCTGCACTGGCAGAGAGCTCGGGGGAGCCAGAGTCTGTCAGGCAGCTGCTGGGCTGGCCGCCTGTGTGGGAAGGGGCAGAGCCGACCTAGGGGCACACTGGGCCTCTTGCTCTCCCTGCTGCCCTGAGGCTGCTGGGCCAAAGAGGTCTTGGGCATCCAGCCCCTTGCTGGTCCCTTCCCTCTGACGAGGCCCTCTGAGCTCCAGCACCTTGCAGTGTGGAGACAGCCCCTGCCAGCAACCTCCTCTCCAAGGAGGCCTCAAGCGAGGCCTAGGCACAGGGGAAAGGCACCAGCGGGGATGAGCCTGGGGAGGCGCCCGGGCATGTCTGGACCCAGTCCCCGCAGCCTGCCCCTTGCTGGGGCAGTACCCCCGGAGGCCAGGAAGGTCTGGGCAAGGCTGGCCAGGGGCAGGGGCCCTGCTGGGTCCTGCCCCTGGCCTGTGGGGCCGCTGAGCACAACCGGCCCTCTCCCGCTGGAAGACCTCCCCGGCTGCCTCCAAAGGCCGCTTTGCAAGCACTCTCGCCGGCTGTTCCCGCCAGCCGCGCACAACGCTCCCAAGCCCGGGAGAAAAGCGCTTCGGGGTGGTGCTCTCTCCAGGCCCTTGCCCCTGAGCCTGGGGGCCAGGCAGGGGCTCCACACTCCCAGGCCAAGGCAGAACCACATGCACACGTCTGTTCCTGCACCCTGCACCGGCAGAGAGCTCGGGGGAGCCAGAGTCTGTCAGGCAGCTGCTGGGCTGGCCGCCTGTGTGGGAAGGGGCAGAGCCGACCTAGGGGCACACTGGGCCTCTTGCTCTCCCTGCTGCCCTGAGGCTGCTGGGCCAAAGAGGTCTTGGGCATCCAGCCCCTTGCTGGTCCCTTCCCTCTGACGAGGCCCTCTGAGCTCCAGCACCTTGCAGTGTGGAGACAGCCCCTGCCAGCAACCTCCTCTCCAAAGAGGCCTCAAGCGAGGCCTAGGCCCAGGGGAAAGGCACCAGCGGGGATGAGCCTGGGGAGGCGCCCGGGCATGTCTGGACCCAGTCCCCGCAGCCTGCCCCTTGCTGGGGCAGTACCCCCGGAGGCCAGGAAGGTCTGGGCAAGGCTGGCCAGGGGCAGGGGCCCTGCTGGGTCCTGCCCCTGGCCTGTGGGGCCTCTGAGCACAACCGGCCCTCTCCCACTGCAAGACCTCCCCGGCTGCCTCCAAAGGCCGCTTTGCAAGCACTCTCGCCGGCTGTTCCCGCCAGCCGCGCACAACGCTCCCAAGCCCGGGAGAAAAGCGCTTCGGGGTGGTGCTCTCTCCCGGCCCTTGCCCCTGAGCCTGGGGGCCAGGCAGAGGGTCCACACTCCCATGCCAAGGCAGAACCACATGCACACGTCTGTTCCTGCCCCCTGCACCGGCAGAGAGCTCGGGGGAGCCAGAGTCTGTCAGGCAGCTGCTGGGCTGGCCGCCTGTGTGGGAAGGGGCAGAGCCGACCTAGGGGCACAATGGGCCTCTTGCTCTCCCTGCTGCCCTGAGGCTGCTGGGCCAAAGAGGTCTTGGGCATCCAGCCCCTTGCTGGTCCCTTCCCTCTGACGAGGCCCTCTGAGCTCCAGCACCTTGCAGTGTGGAGACAGCCCCTGCCAGCAACCTCCTCTCCAAGGAGGCCTCAAGCGAGGCCTAGGCCCAGGGGAAAGGCACCAGCGGGCATGAGCCTGGGGAGGCGCCCGGGCATGTCTGGACCCAGTCCCCGCAGCCTGCCCCTTGCTGGGGCAGTACCCCCGGAGGCCAGGAAGGTCTGGGCAAGGCTGGCCAGGGGCAGGGGCCCTGCTGGGTCCTGCCCCTGGCCTGTGGGGCCGCTGAGCACAACCGGCCCTCTCCCGCTGGAAGACCTCCTCGGCTGCCTCCAAAGGCCGCTTTGCAAGCACTCTCGCCGGCTGTTCCCGCCAGCCGCGCACAACGCTCCCAAGCCCGGGAGAAAAGCGCTTCGGGGTGGTGCTCTCTCCCGGCCCTTGCCCCTGAGCCTGGGGGCCAGGCAGGGGGTCCACACTCCCAGTCCAAGGCAGAACCACATGCACACGTCTGTTCCTGCCCCCTGCACCGGCAGAGAGCTCGGGGGAGCCAGAGTCTGTCAGGCAGCTGCTGGGCTGGCCGCCTGTGTGGGAAGGGGCAGAGCCGACCTAGGGGCACACTGGGCCTCTTGCTCTCCCTGCTGCCCTGAGGCTGCTGGGCCAAAGAGGTCTTGGGCATCCAGCCCCTTGCTGGTCCCTTCCCTCTGACGAGGCCCTCTGAGCTCCAGCACCTTGCAGTGTGGAGACAGCCCCTGCCAGCAACCTCCTCTCCAAGGAGGCCTCAAGCGAGGCCTAGGCCCAGGGGAAAGGCACCAGCGGGGATGAGCCTGGGGAGGCGCCCGGGCATGTCTGGAACCAGTCCCCGCAGCCTGCCCCTTGCTGGGGCAGTACCCCCGGAGGCCAGGAAGGTCTGGGCAAGGCTGGCCAGGGGCAGGGGCCCTGCTGGGTCCTGCCCCTGGCCTGTGGGGCCTCTGAGCACAACCGGCCCTCTCCCGCTGGAAGACTTCCCCGGCTGCCTCCAAAGGCCGCTTGGCAAGCACTCTCGCCGGCTGTTCCCGCCAGCCGCGCACAACGCTCCCAAGCCCGGGAGAAAAGCGCTTCGGGGTGGTGCTCTCTCCCGGCCCTTGCCCCTGAGCCTGGGGGCCAGGCAGGGGCTCCACACTCCCAGGCCAAGGCAGAACCACATGCACACGTCTGTTCCTGCCCCCTACACCGGCAGAGAGCTCGGGGGAGCCAGAGTCTGTCAGGCAGCTGCTGGGCTGGCCGCCTGTGTGGGAAGGGGCAGAGCCAACCTAGGGGCACACTGGGCCTCTTGCTCTCCCTGCTGCCCTGAGGCTGCTGGGCCAAAGAGGTCTTGGGCATCCAGCCCCTTGCTGGTCCCTTCCCTCTGACGAGGCCCTCTGAGCTCCAGCACCTTGCAGTGTGGAGACAGCCCCTGCCAGCAACATCCTCTCCAAGGAGGCCTCAAGCGAGGCCTAGGCCCAGGGGAAAGGCACCAGCGGGGATGAGCCTGGGGAGGCACCCGGGCATGTCTGGACCCAGTCCCCGCAGCCTGCCTCTTGCTGGGGCAGTACCCCCGGAGGCCAGGAAGGTCTGGGCAAGGCTGGCCAAGGGCATGGGCCCTGCTGGGTCCTGCCCCTGGCCTGTGGGACAGCTGAGCAAAACCGGCCCTCTCCCACTGGAAGACCTCCCCGGCTGCCTCCAAAGGCCGCTTTGCAAGCACTCTCGCCGGCTGTTCCCGCCAGCCGCGCACAACGCTCCCAAGCCCGGGAGAAAAGCGCTTTGGGGTGGTGCTCTCTCCCGGCCCTTGCCCCTGAGCCTGGGGGCCAGGCAGGGGGTCCACACTCCCAGGCCAAGGCAGAACCACATGCACACGTCTGTTCCTGCCCCCTGCACCGACAGAGAGCTCGGGGGAGCCAGAATCTCTCAGGCAGCTGCTGGGCTGGCCGCCTGTGTGGGAAGGGGCAGAGCCGACCTAGGGGCACACTGGGCCTCTTGCTCTCCCTGCTGCCCTGAGGCTGCTGGGCCAAAGAGGTCTTGGGCATCCAGCCCCTTGCTGGTCCCTTCCCTCTGACGAGGCCCTCTGAGCTCCAGCACCTTGCAGTGTGGAGACAGCCCCTGCCAGCAACCTCCTCTCCAAGGAGGCCTCAAGCGAGGCCTAGGCCCAGGGGAAAGGCACCAGCGGGGATGAGCCTGGGGAGGCGCCCGGGCATGTCTGGACCCAGTCCCCGCAGCCTGCCCCTTGCTGGGGCAGTACCCCCGGAGGCCAGGAAGGTCTGGGCAAGGCTGGCCAGGGGCAGGGGCCCTGCTGGGTCCTGCCCCTGGCCTGTGGGGCCTCTGAGCACAACCGGCCCTCCCCCGCTGGAAGACCTCCCCGGCTGCCTCCAAAGGCCGCTTGGCAAGCACTCTCGCCGCCTGTTCCCGCCAGCCGCGCACAACGCTCCCAAGCCCGGGAGAAAAGCGCTTCGGGGTGGTGCTCTCTCCCGGCCCTTGCCCCTGAGCCTGGGGGCCAGGCAGGGGCTCCACACTCCCAGGCCAAGGCAGAACCACATGCACACGTCTGTTCCTGCCCCCTGCACCGGCAGAGAGCTCGGGGGAGCCAGAGTCTGTCAGGCAGCTGCTGGGCTGGCCGCCTGTGTGGGAAGGGGCAGAGCCGACCTAGGGGCACACTGGGCCTCTTGCTCTCCCTGCTGCCCTGAGGCTGCTGGGCCAAAGAGGTCTTGGGCATCCAGCCCCTTGCTGGTCCCTTCCCTCTGACGAGGCCCTCTGAGCTCCAGCACCTTGCAGTGTGGAGACAGCCCCTGCCAGCAACCTCCTCTCCAAGGAGGCCTCAAGCGAGGCCTAGGCCCAGGGGAAAGGCACCAGCGGGGATGAGCCTGGGGAGGCGCCCGGGCATGTCTGGACCCAGTCCCCGCAGCCTGCCCCTTGCTGGGGCAGTACCCCCGGAGGCCAGGAAGGTCTGGGCAAGGCTGGCCAGGGGCAGGGGCCCTGCTGGGTCCTGCCCCTGGCCTGTGGGGCCGCTGAGCACAACCGGCCCTCTCCCGCTGGAAGACCTCCCCGGCTGCCTCCAAAGGCCGCTTGGCAAGCACTCTCGCCGGCTGTTCCCGCCAGCCGCGCACAACGCTCCCAAGCCCGGGAGAAAAGCGCTTCGGGGTGGTGCTCTCTCCCGGCCCTTGCCCCTGAGCCTGGGGGCCAGGCAGAGGGTCCACACTCCCAGGCCAAGGCAGAACCACATGCACACGTCTGTTCCTGCCCCCTGCACCGGCAGAGAGCTCGGGGGAGCCAGAGTCTGTCAGGCAGCTGCTGGGCTGGCCGCCTGTGTGGGAATGGGCAGAGCCGACCTAGGGGCACACTGGGCCTCTTGCTCTCCCTGCTGCCCTGAGGCTGCTGGGCCAAAGAGGTCTTGGGCATCCAGCCCCTTGCTGGTCCCTTCCCTCTGACGAGGCCCTCTGAGCTCCAGCACCTTGCAGTGTGGAGACAGCCCCTGCCAGCAACCTCCTCTCCAAGGAGGCCTCAAGCGAGGCCTAGGCCCAGGGGAAAGGCACCAGCGGGCATGAGCCTGGGGAGGCGCCCGGGCATGTCTGGACCCAGTCCCCGCAGCCTGCCCCTTGCTGGGGCAGTACCCCCGGAGGCCAGGAAGGTCTCGGCAAGGCTGGCCAGGGGCAGGGGCCCTGCTGGGTCCTGCCCCTGGCCTGTGGGGCCGCTGAGCACAGCCGGCCCTCTCCCGCTGGAAGACCTCCCCGGCTGCCTCCAAAGGCCGCTTTGCAAGCACTCTCGCCGGCTGTTCCCGCCAGCCGCGCACAACGCTCCCAAGCCCGGGAGAAAAGCGCTTCGGGGTGGTGCTCTCTCCCGGCCCTTGCCCCTGAGCCTGGGGGCCAGGCAGGGGGTCCACACTCCCAGTCCAAGGCAGAACCACATGCACACGTCTGTTCCTGCCCCCTGCACCAGCAGAGAGCTCGGGGGAGCCAGAGTCTGTCAGGCAGCTGCTGGGCTGGCCGCCTGTGTGGGAAGGGGCAGAGCCGACCTAGGGGCACACTGGGCCTCTTGCTCTCCCTGCTGCCCTGAGGCTGCTGGGCCAAAGAAGTCTTGGGCATCCAGCCCCTTGCTGGTCCCTTCCCTCTGACGAGGCCCTCTGAGCTCCAGCACCTTGCAGTGTGGAGACAGCCCCTGCCAGCAACCTCCTCTCCAAGGAGGCCTCAAGCGAGGCCTAGGCCCAGGGGAAAGGCACCAGCGGGGATGAGCCTGGGGAGGCGCCCGGGCATGTCTGGACCCAGTCCCCGCAGCCTGCCCCTTGCTGGGGCAGTACCCCCGGAGGCCAGGAAGGTCTCGGCAAGGCTGGCCAGGGGCAGGGGCCCTGCTGGGTCCTGCCCCTGGCCTGTGGGGCCTCTGAGCACAACCGGCCCTCTCCCGCTGGAAGACCTCCCCGGCTGCCTCCAAAGGCCGCTTGGCAAGCACTCTCGCCGGCTGTTCCCGCCTGCCGCGCACAACGCTCCCAAGCCCGGGAGAAAAGCGCTTCGGGGTGGTGCTCTCTCCCGGCCCTTGCCCCTGAGCCTGGGGGCCAGGCAGGGGGTCCACACTCCCAGGCCAAGGCAGAACCACATGCACACGTCTGTTCCTGCCCCCTGCACCGGCAGAGAGCTCGGGGGAGCCAGAGTCTATCAGGCAGCTGCTGGGCTGGCCGCCTGTGTGGGAAGGGGCATAGCCGACCTAGGGGCACACTGGGCCTCTTGCTCTCCCTGCTGCCCTGAGGCTGCTGGGCCAAAGAGGTCTTGGGCATCCAGCCCCTTGCTGGTCCCTTCCCTCTGACGAGGCCCTCTGAGCTCCAGCACCTTGCAGTGTGGAGACAGCCCCTGCCAGCAACCTCCTCTCCAAGGAGGCCTCAAGCGAGGCCTAGGCCCAGGGGAAAGGCACCAGCGGGGATGAGCCTGGGGAGGCGCCCGGGCATGTCTGGAACCAGTCCCCACAGTCTGCCTTGCTGGGGCAGTACCCTCGGAGGCCAGGAAGGTCTGGGTAAGGCTGGCCAGGGGCAGGGGCCCTGCTGGGTCCTGCCCCTGGCCTGTGGGGCCTCTGAGCACAACCGGCCCTCTCCCGCTGGAAGACCTCCCCGGCTGACTCCCAAGGCCGCTTTGCAAGCACTCTCGCCGGCTGTTCCCGCCAGCCGCGCACAACGCTCCAAGCCCGGGAGAAAAGCGCTTCGGGGTGGTGCTCTCTCCCGGCCCTTGCCCCTGAGCCTGGGTCCAGGAAGGGGCTCCACACTCCCAGGCCAAGGCAGAACCACATGCACACGTCTGTTCCTGCCCCCTGCACCGGCAGAGAGCTCGGGGGAGCCAGAGTCTGTCAGGCAGCTGATGGGCTGGCCGCCTGTGTGGGAAGGGGCAGAGCCGACCTAGGGGCACACTGGGCCTCTTGCTCTCCCTGCTGCCCTGAGGCTGCTGGGCCAAAGAGGTCTTGGGCATCCAGCCCCTTGCTGGTCCCTTCCCTCTGACGAGGCCTTCTGAGCTCCAGCACCTTGCAGTGTGGAGACAGCCCCTGCCAGCAACCTCCTCTCCAAGGAGGCCTCAAGCGAGGCTTAGGCCCAGGGGAAAGGCACCAGCGGGGATGAGCCTGGGGAGGCGCCCGGGCATGTCTGGACCCAGTCCCCGCAGCCTGCCCCTTGCTGGGGCAGTACCCCCGGAGGCCAGGAAGGTCTGGGCAAGGCGGCCCAGGGGCAGGGGCCCTGCTGGGTCCTGCCCCTGGCCTGTGGGGCCGATGAGCACAACCGGCCCTCTCCCGCTGGAAGACCTCCCCGGCTGCCTCCAAAGGCCCCTTTGCAAGCACTCTCGCCGGCTGTTCCCGCCAGCCGCGCACAACGCTCCCAAGCCCGGGAGAAAAGCGCTTCGGGGTGGTGCTCTCTCCCGGCCCTTGCCCCTGAGCCTGGGGGCCAGGCAGGGGGTCCACACTCCCAGGCCAAGGCAGAACCACATGCACACGTCTGTTCCTGCCCCCTGCACCGGCAGAGAGCTCCGGGAGGAAGAGTCTGTCAGGCAGCTGCTGGGCTGGCCGCCTGTGTGGGAAGGGATAGAGCCGACCTAGGGGCACACTGGGCCTCTTGCTCTCCCTGCTGCCCTGAGGCTGCTGGGCCAAAGAGGTCTTGGGCATCCAGCCCCTTGCTGGTCCCTTCCCTCTGACGAGGCCCTCTGAGCTCCAGCACCTTGCAGTGTGGAGACAGCCCCTGCCAGCAACCTCCTCTCCAAGGAGGCCTCAAGCGAGGCCGAGGCCCAGGGGAAAGGCACCAGCGGGGATGAGCCTGGGGAGGCGCCGGGCATGTCTGGACCCAGTCCCCGCAGCCTGCCCCTTGCTGGGGCAGTACCCCCGGAGGCCAGGAAGGTCTGGGCAAGGCTGGCCAGGGGCAGGGGCCCTGCTGGGTCCTGCCCCTGGCCTGTGGGGCCGCTGAGCACAACCGGCCCTCTCCCGCTGGAAGACCTCCCCGGCTGCCTCCAAAGGCCGCTTTGCAAGCACTCTCGCCGGCTGTTCCCGCCAGCCGCGCACAACGCTCCCAAGCCCGGGAGAAAAGCGCTTCAGGGTGGTGCTCTCTCCCGGCCCTTGCCGCTGAGCCTGGGGGCCAGGCAGGGGGTCCACACTCCCAGGCCAAGGCAAAACCACATGCACACGTCTGTTCCTGCCCCCTGCACCGGCAGAGAGCTCGGGGGAGCCAGAGTCTGTCAGGCAGCTGCTGGGCTGGCCGCCTGTGTGGGAAGGGGCAGAGCCGACCTAGGGGCACACTGGGCCTCTTGCTCTCCCTGCTGCCCTGAGGCTGCTGGGCCAAAGAGGTCTTGGGCATCCAGCCCCTTGCTGGTCCCTTCCCTCTGACGAGGCCCTCTGAGCTCCAGCACCTTGCAGTGTGGAGACAGCCCCTGCCAGCAACCTCCTCTCCAAGGAGGCCTCAAGCGAGGCCTAGGCCCAGGGGAAAGGCACCAGCGGGGATGAGCCTGGGGAGGCGCCCGGGCATGTCTGGAACCAGTCCCCGCAGCCTGCCCCTTGCTGGGGCAGTACCCCCGGAGGCCAGGAAGGTCTGGGCAAGGCTGGCCAGGGGCAGGGGCCCTGCTGGGTCCTGCCCCTGGCCTGTGGGGACGCTGAGCACAACCGGCCCTCTCCCGCTGGAAGACTTCCCCGGCTGCCTCCAAAGGCCGCTTGGCAAGCACTCTCGCCGGCTGTTCCCGCCAGCCGCGCACAACGCTCCCAAGCCCGGGAGAAAAGCGCTTCGGGGTGGTGCTCTCTCCCGGCCCTTGCCCCTGAGCCTGGGGGCCAGGCAGGGGCTCCACACTCCCAGGCCAAGGCAGAACCACATGCACACGTCTGTTCCTGCCCCCTACACCGGCAGAGAGCTCGGGGGAGCCAGAGTCTGTCAGGCAGCTGCTGGGCTGGCCGCCTGTGTGGGAAGGGGCAGAGCCAACCTAGGGGCACACT
The DNA here is from genome assembly GCF_910594005.1 of Cervus elaphus. Lineage (NCBI taxonomy): Eukaryota > Metazoa > Chordata > Mammalia > Artiodactyla > Cervidae > Cervus > Cervus elaphus. Next base: position 3,941,739 of record NC_057848.1, read on the forward strand.
GGGCCTCTTGCTCTCCCTGCTGCCCTGAGGCTGCTGGGCCAAAGAGGTCTTGGGCATCCAGCCCCTTGCTGGTCCCTTCCCTCTGACGAGGCCCTCTGAGCTCCAGCACCTTGCAGTGTGGAGACAGCCCCTGCCAGCAACATCCTCTCCAAGGAGGCCTCAAGCGAGGCCTAGGCCCAGGGGAAAGGCACCAGCGGGGATGAGCCTGGGGAGGCACCCGGGCATGTCTGGACCCAGTCCCCGCAGCCTGCCTCTTGCTGGGGCAGTACCCCCGGAGGCCAGGAAGGTCTGGGCAAGGCTGGCCAAGGGCATGGGCCCTGCTGGGTCCTGCCCCTGGCCTGTGGGACAGCTGAGCAAAACCGGCCCTCTCCCACTGGAAGACCTCCCCGGCTGCCTCCAAAGGCCGCTTTGCAAGCACTCTCGCCGGCTGTTCCCGCCTGCCGCGCACAACGCTCCCAAGCCCGGGAGAAAAGCGCTTCGGGGTGGTGCTCTCTCCGGGCCCTTGCCCCTGAGCCTGGGGGCCAGGCAGGGGGTCCACACTCCCAGGCCAAGGCAGAACCACATGCACACGTCTGTTCCTGCCCCCTGCACCGGCAGAGAGCTCGGGGGAGCCAGAGTCTATCAGGCAGCTGCTGGGCTGGCCGCCTGTGTGGGAAGGGGCATAGCCGACCTAGGGGCACACTGGGCCTCTTGCTCTCCCTGCTGCCCTGAGGCTGCTGGGCCAAAGAGGTCTTGGGCATCCAGCCCCTTGCTGGTCCCTTCCCTCTGACGAGGCCCTCTGAGCTCCAGCACCTTGCAGTGTGGAGACAGCCCCTGCCAGCAACCTCCTCTCCAAGGAGGCCTCAAGCGAGGCCTCGGCCCAGGGGAAAGGCACCAGCGGGGATGAGCCTGGGGAGGCGCCCGGGCATGTCTGGAACCAGTCCCCACAGTCTGCCTTGCTGGGGCAGTACCCTCGGAGGCCAGGAAGGTCTGGGTAAGGCTGGCCAGGGGCAGGGGCCCTGCTGGGTCCTGCCCCTGGCCTGTGGGGCCTCTGAGCACAACCGGCCCTCTCCCGCTGGAAGACCTCCCCGGCTGACTCCCAAGGCCGCTTTGCAAGCACTCTCGCCGGCTGTTCCCGCCAGCCGCGCACAACGCTCCAAGCCCGGGAGAAAAGCGCTTCGGGGTGGTGCTCTCTCCCGGCCCTTGCCCCTGAGCCTGGGGGCCAGGCAGGGGGTCCACACTCCCAGGCCAAGGCAGAACCACATGCACACGTCTGTTCCTGTCCCCTGCACTAGCAGAGAGCTCGGGGGAGCCAGAATCTGTCTGGCAGCTGCTGGGCTGGCCGCCTGTGTGGGAAGGGGCAGAGCCGACCTAGGGTCACACTGGGCCTCTTGCTCTCCCTGCTGCCCTGAGGCTGATGGGCCAAAGAGGTCTTGGGCATCCAGCCCCTTGCTGGTCCCTTCCCTCTGACGAGGCCCTCTGAGCTCCAGCACCTTGCAGTGTGGAGACAGCCCCTGCCAGCAACCTCCTCTCCAAGGAGGCCTCAAGCGAGGCCTAGGCCCAGGGGAAAGGCACCAGCGGGGATGAGCCTGGGGAGGCGCCCGGGCATGTCTGGACCCAGTCCCCGCAGCCTGCCCCTTGCTGGGGCAGTACCCCCGGTGGCCAGGATGGTCTGGGCAAGGCTGGCCAGGGGCAGGCGCCCTGCTGGGTCCTGCTCCTGGCCTGTGGGGCCTCTGAGCACAACCGGGCCTCTCCCGCTGGAAGACCTCCCCGGCTGCCTCCAAAGGCCGCTTTGCAAGCACTCTCGCCGGCTCTTCCCGCCAGCCGCGCACAACGCTCCCAAGCCCGGGAGAAAAGCGCTTCGGGGTGGTGCTCTCTCCCGGCCCTTGCCCCTGAGCCTGGGTCCAGGAAGGGGCTCCACACTCCCAGGCCAAGGCAGAACCACATGCACACGTCTGTTCCTGCCCCCTGCACCGGCAGAGAGCTCGGGGGAGCCAGAGTCTGTCAGGCAGCTGATGGGCTGGCCGCCTGTGTGGGAAGGGGCAGAGCCGACCTAGGGGCACACTGGGCCTCTTGCTCTCCCTGCTGCCCTGAGGCTGCTGGGCCAAAGAGGTCTTGGGCATCCAGCCCCTTGCTGGTCCCTTCCCTCTGACGAGGCCTTCTGAGCTCCAGCACCTTGCAGTGTGGAGACAGCCCCTGCCAGCAACCTCCTCTCCAAGGAGGCCTCAAGCGAGGCTTAGGCCCAGGGGAAAGGCACCAGCGGGGATGAGCCTGGGGAGGCGCCCGGGCATGTCTGGACCCAGTCCCCGCAGCCTGCCCCTTGCTGGGGCAGTACCCCCGGAGGCCAGGAAGGTCTGGGCAAGGCGGCCCAGGGGCAGGGGCCCTGCTGGGTCCTGCCCCTGGCCTGTGGGGCCGATGAGCACAACCGGCCCTCTCCCGCTGGAAGACCTCCCCGGCTGCCTCCAAAGGCCCCTTTGCAAGCACTCTCGCCGGCTGTTCCCGCCAGCCGCGCACAACGCTCCCAAGCCCGGGAGAAAAGCGCTTCGGGGTGGTGCTCTCTCCCGGCCCTTGCCCCTGAGCCTGGGGGCCAGGCAGGGGGTCCACACTCCCAGGCCAAGGCAGAACCACATGCACACGTCTGTTCCTGCCCCCTGCACCGGCAGAGAGCTCCGGGAGGAAGAGTCTGTCAGGCAGCTGCTGGGCTGGCCGCCTGTGTGGGAAGGGATAGAGCCGACCTAGGGGCACACTGGGCCTCTTGCTCTCCCTGCTGCCCTGAGGCTGCTGGGCCAAAGAGGTCTTGGGCATCCAGCCCCTTGCTGGTCCCTTCCCTCTGACGAGGCCCTCTGAGCTCCAGCACCTTGCAGTGTGGAGACAGCCCCTGCCAGCAACCTCCTCTCCAAGGAGGCCTCAAGCGAGGCCGAGGCCCAGGGGAAAGGCACCAGCGGGGATGAGCCTGGGGAGGCGCCGGGCATGTCTGGACCCAGTCCCCGCAGCCTGCCCCTTGCTGGGGCAGTACCCCCGGAGGCCAGGAAGGTCTGGGCAAGGCTGGCCAGGGGCAGGGGCCCTGCTGGGTCCTGCCCCTGGCCTGTGGGGCCGCTGAGCACAACCGGCCCTCTCCCGCTGGAAGACCTCCCCGGCTGCCTCCAAAGGCCGCTTTGCAAGCACTCTCGCCGGCTGTTCCCGCCAGCCGCGCACAACGCTCCCAAGCCCGGGAGAAAAGCGCTTCAGGGTGGTGCTCTCTCCCGGCCCTTGCCGCTGAGCCTGGGGGCCAGGCAGGGGGTCCACACTCCCAGGCCAAGGCAAAACCACATGCACACGTCTGTTCCTGCCCCCTGCACCGGCAGAGAGCTCGGGGGAGCCAGAGTCTGTCAGGCAGCTGCTGGGCTGGCCGCCTGTGTGGGAAGGGGCAGAGCCGACCTAGGGGCACACTGGGCCTCTTGCTCTCCCTGCTGCCCTGAGGCTGCTGGGCCAAAGAGGTCTTGGGCATCCAGCCCCTTGCTGGTCCCTTCCCTCTGACGAGGCCCTCTGAGCTCCAGCACCTTGCAGTGTGGAGACAGCCCCTGCCAGCAACCTCCTCTCCAAGGAGGCCTCAAGCGAGGCCTAGGCCCAGGGGAAAGGCACCAGCGGGGATGAGCCTGGGGAGGCGCCCGGGCATGTCTGGAACCAGTCCCCGCAGCCTGCCCCTTGCTGGGGCAGTACCCCCGGAGGCCAGGAAGGTCTGGGCAAGGCTGGCCAGGGGCAGGGGCCCTGCTGGGTCCTGCCCCTGGCCTGTGGGGACGCTGAGCACAACCGGCCCTCTCCCGCTGGAAGACTTCCCCGGCTGCCTCCAAAGGCCGCTTGGCAAGCACTCTCGCCGGCTGTTCCCGCCAGCCGCGCACAACGCTCCCAAGCCCGGGAGAAAAGCGCTTCGGGGTGGTGCTCTCTCCCGGCCCTTGCCCCTGAGCCTGGGGGCCAGGCAGGGGCTCCACACTCCCAGGCCAAGGCAGAACCACATGCACACGTCTGTTCCTGCCCCCTACACCGGCAGAGAGCTCGGGGGAGCCAGAGTCTGTCAGGCAGCTGCTGGGCTGGCCGCCTGTGTGGGAAGGGGCAGAGCCAACCTAGGGGCACACTGGGCCTCTTGCTCTCCCTGCTGCCCTGAGGCTGCTGGGCCAAAGAGGTCTTGGGCATCCAGCCCCTTGCTGGTCCCTTCCCTCTGACGAGGCCCTCTGAGCTCCAGCACCTTGCAGTGTGGAGACAGCCCCTGCCAGCAACATCCTCTCCAAGGAGGCCTCAAGCGAGGCCTAGGCCCAGGGGAAAGGCACCAGCGGGGATGAGCCTGGGGAGGCACCCGGGCATGTCTGGACCCAGTCCCCGCAGCCTGCCCCTTGCTGGGGCAGTACCCCCGGAGGCCAGGAAGGTCTGGGCAAGGCTGGCCAAGGGCATGGGCCCTGCTGGGTCCTGCCCCTGGCCTGTGGGACAGCTGAGCAAAACCGGCCCTCTCCCACTGGAAGACCTCCCCGGCTGCCTCCAAAGGCCGCTTTGCAAGCACTCTCGCCGGCTGTTCCCGCCAGCCGCGCACAACGCTCCCAAGCCCGGGAGAAAAGCGCTTTGGGGTGGTGCTCTCTCCCGGCCCTTGCCCCTGAGCCTGGGGGCCAGGCAGGGGGTCCACACTCCCAGGCCAAGGCAGAACCACATGCACACGTCTGTTCCTGCCCCCTGCACCGACAGAGAGCTCGGGGGAGCCAGAATCTCTCAGGCAGCTGCTGGGCTGGCCGCCTGTGTGGGAAGGGGCAGAGCCGACCTAGGGGCACACTGGGCCTCTTGCTCTCCCTGCTGCCCTGAGGCTGCTGGGCCAAAGAGGTCTTGGGCATCCAGCCCCTTGCTGGTCCCTTCCCTCTGACGAGGCCCTCTGAGCTCCAGCACCTTGCAGTGTGGAGACAGCCCCTGCCAGCAACCTCCTCTCCAAGGAGGCCTCAAGCGAGGCCTAGGCCCAGGGGAAAGGCACCAGCGGGGATGAGCCTGGGGAGGCGCCCGGGCATGTCTGGACCCAGTCCCCGCAGCCTGCCCCTTGCTGGGGCAGTACCCCCGGAGGCCAGGAAGGTCTGGGCAAGGCTGGCCAGGGGCAGGGGCCCTGCTGGGTCCTGCCCCTGGCCTGTGGGGCCTCTGAGCACAACCGGCCCTCCCCCGCTGGAAGACCTCCCCGGCTGCCTCCAAAGGCCGCTTGGCAAGCACTCTCGCCGCCTGTTCCCGCCAGCCGCGCACAACGCTCCCAAGCCCGGGAGAAAAGCGCTTCGGGGTGGTGCTCTCTCCCGGCCCTTGCCCCTGAGCCTGGGGGCCAGGCAGGGGCTCCACACTCCCAGGCCAAGGCAGAACCACATGCACACGTCTGTTCCTGCCCCCTGCACCGGCAGAGAGCTCGGGGGAGCCAGAGTCTGTCAGGCAGCTGCTGGGCTGGCCGCCTGTGTGGGAAGGGGCAGAGCCGACCTAGGGGCACACTGGGCCTCTTGCTCTCCCTGCTGCCCTGAGGCTGCTGGGCCAAAGAGGTCTTGGGCATCCAGCCCCTTGCTGGTCCCTTCCCTCTGACGAGGCCCTCTGAGCTCCAGCACCTTGCAGTGTGGAGACAGCCCCTGCCAGCAACTTCCTCTCCAAGGAGGCCTCAAGCGAGGCCTAGGCCCAGGGGAAAGGCACCAGCGGGGATGAGCCTGGGGAGGCGCCCGGGCATGTCTGGACCCAGTCCCCGCAGCCTGCCCCTTGCTGGGGCAGTACCCCCGGAGGCCAGGAAGGTCTGGGCAAGGCTGGCCAGGGGCAGGGGCCCTGCTGGGTCCTGCCCCTGGCCTGTGGGGCCGCTGAGCACAACCGGCCCTCTCCCGCTGGAAGACATCCCCGGCTGCCTCCAAAGGCCGCTTGGCAAGCACTCTCGCCGGCTGTTCCCGCCAGCCGCGCACAACGCTCCCAAGCCCGGGAGAAAAGCGCTTCGGGGTGGTGCTCTCTCCCGGCCCTTGCCCCTGAGCCTGGGGGCCAGGCAGAGGGTCCACACTCCCAGGCCAAGGCAGAACCACATGCACACGTCTGTTCCTGCCCCCTGCACCGGCAGAGAGCTCGGGGGAGCCAGAGTCTGTCAGGCAGCTGCTGGGCTGGCCGCCTGTGTGGGAAGGGGCAGAGCCGACCTAGGGGCACACTGGGCCTCTTGCTCTCCCTGCTGCCCTGAGGCTGCTGGGCCAAAGAGGTCTTGGGCATCCAGCCCCTTGCTGGTCCCTTCCCTCTGACGAGGCCCTCTGAGCTCCAGCACCTTGCAGTGTGGAGACAGCCCCTGCCAGCAACCTCCTCTCCAAGGAGGCCTCAAGCGAGGCCTAGGCCCAGGGGAAAGGCACCAGCGGGCATGAGCCTGGGGAGGCGCCCGGGCATGTCTGGACCCAGTCCCCGCAGCCTGCCCCTTGCTGGGGCAGTACCCCCGGAGGCCAGGAAGGTCTCGGCAAGGCTGGCCAGGGGCAGGGGCCCTGCTGGGTCCTGCCCCTGGCCTGTGGGGCCGCTGAGCACAGCCGGCCCCCTCCCGCTGGAAGACCTCCCCGGCTGCCTCCAAAGGCCGCTTTGCAAGCACTCTCGCCGGCTGTTCCCGCCAGCCGCGCACAACGCTCCCAAGCCCGGGAGAAAAGCGCTTCGGGGTGGTGCTCTCTCCCGGCCCTTGCCCCTGAGCCTGGGGGCCAGGCAGGGGGTCCACACTCCCAGTCCAAGGCAGAACCACATGCACACGTCTGTTCCTGCCCCCTGCACCAGCAGAGAGCTCGGGGGAGCCAGAGTCTGTCAGGCAGCTGCTGGGCTGGCCGCCTGTGTGGGAAGGGGCAGAGCCGACCTAGGGGCACACTGGGCCTCTTGCTCTCCCTGCTGCCCTGAGGCTGCTGGGCCAAAGAAGTCTTGGGCATCCAGCCCCTTGCTGGTCCCTTCCCTCTGACGAGGCCCTCTGAGCTCCAGCACCTTGCAGTGTGGAGACAGCCCCTGCCAGCAACCTCCTCTCCAAGGAGGCCTCAAGCGAGGCCTAGGCCCAGGGGAAAGGCACCAGCGGGGATGAGCCTGGGGAGGCGCCCGGGCATGTCTGGACCCAGTCCCCGCAGCCTGCCCCTTGCTGGGGCAGTACCCCCGGAGGCCAGGAAGGTCTCGGCAAGGCTGGCCAGGGGCAGGGGCCCTGCTGGGTCCTGCCCCTGGCCTGTGGGGCCTCTGAGCACAACCGGCCCTCTCCCGCTGGAAGACCTCCCCGGCTGCCTCCAAAGGCCGCTTGGCAAGCACTCTCGCCGGCTGTTCCCGCCTGCCGCGCACAACGCTCCCAAGCCCGGGAGAAAAGCGCTTCGGGGTGGTGCTCTCTCCCGGCCCTTGCCCCTGAGCCTGGGGGCCAGGCAGGGGGTCCACACTCCCAGGCCAAGGCAGAACCACATGCACACGTCTGTTCCTGCCCCCTGCACCGGCAGAGAGCTCGGGGGAGCCAGAGTCTGTCAGGCAGCTGCTGGGCTGGCCGCCTGTGTGGGAAGGGGCAGAGCCGACCTAGGGGCACACTGGGCCTCTTGCTCTCCCTGCTGCCCTGAGGCTGCTGGGCCAAAGAGGTCTTGGGCATCCAGCCCCTTGCTGGTCCCTTCCCTCTGACGAGGCCCTCTGAGCTCCAGCACCTTGCAGTGTGGAGACAGCCCCTGCCAGCAACCTCCTCTCCAAGGAGGCCTCAAGCGAGGCCTAGGCCCAGGGGAAAGGCACCAGCGGGGATGAGCCTGGGGAGGCGCCCGGGCATGACTGGACCCAGTCCCCGCAGCCTGCCCCTTGCTGGGGCAGTACCCCCGGAGGCCAGGAAGGTCTGGGCAAGGCTGGCCAGGGGTAGGGGCCCTGCTGGGTCCTGCCCCTGGCCTGTGGGGCCTCTGAGCACAACCGGCCCTCTCCCGCTGGAAGACCTCCCCGGCTGCCTCCAAAGGCCGCTTTGCAAGCACTCTCGCCGGCTGTTCCCGCCAGCCGCGCACAACGCTCCCAAGCCCGGGAGAAAAGCGCTTCGGGGTGGTGCTCTCTCCCGGCCCTTGCCCCTGAGCCTGGGGGCCAGGCAGGGGGTCCACACTCCGAGGCCAAGGCAGAACCACATGCACATGTCTGTTCCTGCCCCCTGCACCGGCAGAGAGCTCGGGGTACCCAGAGTCTGTCAGGCAGCTGCTGGGCTGGCCGCCTGTGCGGGAAGGGGCAGAGCCGACCTAGGGGCACACTGGGCCTCTTGCTCTCCCTGCTGCCCTGAGGCTGCTGGGCCAAAGAGGTCTTGGGCATTCAGCCCCTTGCTGGTCCCTTCCCTCTGACGAGGCCCTCTGAGCTCTAGCACCTTGCAGTGTGGAGACAGCCCCTTCCAGCAACCTCCTCTCCAAGGAGGCCTCAAGCGAGGCCTAGGCCCAGGGGAAAGGCACCAGCGGGGATGAGCCTGGGGAGGCGCCCGGGCATGTCTGGACCCAGTCACCGCAGCCTGCCCCTTGCTGGGCCAGTACCCCCGGAGGCCAGGAAGGTCTGGGCAAGGCTGGCCAGTGGCAGGGGCCCTGCTGGGTCCTGCCCCTGGCCTGTGGGGCCGCTGAGCACAACCGGCCCTCTCCCGCTGGAAGACCTCCCCGGCTGCCTCCAAAGGCCGCTTTGCAAGCACTCTCGCCGGCTGTTCCCGCCAGCCGCGCACAACGCTCCCAAGCCCGGGAGAAAAGCGCTTCGGGGTGGTGCTCTCTCCCGGCCCTTGCCCCTGAGCCTGGGGGCCAGGCAGAGGGTCCACACTCCCAGGCCAAGGCAGAACCACATGCACACGTCTGTTCCTGCCCCCTGCACCGGCAGAGAGCTCGGGGGAGGAAGAGTCTGTCAGGCAGCTGCTGGGCTGGCCGCCTGTGTGGGAAGGGGCAGAGCCGACCTAGGGGCACACTGGGCCTCTTGCTCTCCCTGCTGCCCTGAGGCTGCTGGGCCAAAGAGGTCTTGGGCATCCAGCCCCTTGCTGGTCCCTTCCCTCTGCCGAGGCCCTCTGAGCTCCAGCACCTTGCAGTGTGGAGACAGCCCCTGCCAGCAACCTCCTCTCCAAGGAGGCCTCAAGCGAGGCCTAGGCCCAGGGGAAAGGCACCAGCGGGGATGAGCCTGGGGAGGCGCCCGGGCATGTCTGGACCCAGTCCCCGCAGCCTGCCCCTTGCTGGGGCAGTACCCCCGGAGGCCAGGAAGGTCTGGGCAAGGCTGGCCAGGGGCAGGGGCCCTGCTGGGTACTGCCCCTGGCCTGTGGGGCCGCTGAGCACAACCGGCCCTCTCCCGCTGGAAGACCTCCCCGGCTGCCTCCAAAGGCCGCTTTGCAAGCACTCTCGCCGGCTGTTCCCGCCAGCCGCGCACAACGCTCCCAAGCCCGGGAGAAAAGCGCTTCGGGGTGGTGCTCTCTCCCGGCCCTTGCCCCTGAGCCTGGGGGCCAGGCAGGGGCTCCACACTCCCAGGCCAAGGCAGAACCACATGCACACGTCTGTCCCTGCCCCCTGCACCGGCAGAGAGCTGGGGGGAGCCAGAGTCTGTCAGGCAGCTGCTGGGCTGGCCGCCTGTGTGGGAAGGGGCAGAGCCGACCTAGGGGCACACTGGGCCTCTTGCTCTCCCTGCTGCCCTGAGGCTGCTGGGCCAAAGAGGTCTTGGGCATCCAGCCCCTTGCTGGTCCCTTCCCTCTGACGAGGCCCTCTGAGCTCCAGCACCTTGCAGTGTGGAGACAGCCCCTGCCAGCAACCTCCTCTCCAAGGAGGCCTCAAGCGAGGCCTAGGCCCAGGGGAAAGGCACCAGCGGGGATGAGCCTGGGGAGGCGCCCGGGCATGTCTGGACCCAGTCCCCGCAGCCTGCCCCTTGCTGGGGCAGTACCCCCGGAGGCCAGGAAGGTCTGGGCAAGGCTGGCCAGGGGCAGGGGCCCTGCTGGGTCCTGCCCCTGGCCTGTGGGGCCTCTGAGCACAACCGGCCCTCTCCCGCTGGAAGACCTCCCCGGCTGCCTCCAAAGGCCGCTTTGCAAGCACTCTCGCCGGCTGTTCCCGCCAGCCGCGCACAACGCTCCCAAGCCCGGGAGAAAAGCGCTTCGGGGTGGTGCTCTCTCCCGGCCCTTGCCCCTGAGCCTGGGGGCCAGGCAGGGGGTCCACACAACAAGTCCAAGGCAGAACCACATGCACACGTCTGTTCCTGCCCCCTGCACCGGCAGAGAGCTCAGGGGAGCCAGAGTCTGTCAGGCAGCTGCTGGGCTGGCCGCCTGTGTGGGAAGGGGCAGAGCCGACCTAGGGGCACACTGGGCCTCTTGCTCTCCCTGCTGCCCTGAGGCTGCTGGGCCAAAGAGGTCTTGGGCATCCAGCCCCTTGCTGGTCCCTTCCCTCTGACGAGGCCCTCTGAGCTCCAGCACCTTGCAGTGTGGAGACAGCCCCTGCCAGCAACCTCTTCTCCAAGGAGGCCTCAAGCGAGGCCTAGGCCCAGGGGAAAGGCACCAGCGGGGATGAGCCTGGGGAGGCGCCCGGGCATGTCTGGACCCAGTCCCGGCAGCCTGCCCCTTGCTGGGGCAGTACCCCCGGAGGCCAGGAAGGTCTGGGCAAGGCTGGCCAGGCGCAGGGGCCCTGCTGGGTCCTGCCCATGGCCTGTGGGGCCTCTGAGCACAACCGGCCCTCTCCCGCTGGAAAACCTCCCCGGCTGCCTCCAAAGGCCGCTTTGCAAGCACTCTCGCCGGCTGTTCCCGCCAGCCGCGCACAACGCTCCCAAGCCCGGGAGAAAAGCGCTTCGGGGTGGTGCTCTCTCCCGGCCCTTGCCCCTGAGCCTTGGGGCCAGGCAGGGGCTCCACACTCCCAGGCCAAGGCAGAACCACATGCACACGTCTGTTCCTGCCCCCTGCACCGGCAGAGAGCTCGGGGGAGCCAGAGTCTGTCAGGCAGCTGCTGGGCTGGCCGCCTGTGTGGGAAGGGGCAGAGCCGACCTAGGGGCACACTGGGCCTCTTGCTCTCCCTGCTGCCCTGAGGCTGCTGGGCCAAAGAGGTCTTGGGCATCCAGCCCCTTGCTGGTCCCTTCCCTCTGACGAGGCCCTCTGAGCTCCAGCACCTTGCAGTGTGGAGACAGCCCCTGCCAGCAACCTCCTCTCCAAGGAGGCCTCAAGCGAGGCCTAGGCCCAGGGGAAAGGCACCAGCGGGGTGAGCCTGGGGAGGCGCCCGGGCATGTCTGGACCCAGTCCCCGCAGCCTGCCCCTTGGTGGGGCAGTACCCCCGGAGGCCAGGAAGGTCTGGGCAAGGCTGGCCAGGGGCAGGGGCCCTGCTGGGTCCTGCCCCTGGCCTGTGGGGCGCTGAGCACAACCGGCCCTCTCCCGCTGGAAGACCTCCCCGGCTGCCTCCAAAGGCCGCTTTGCAAGCACTCTCGCCGGCTGTTCCCGCCAGCCGCGCACAACGCTCCCAAGCCCGGGAGAAAAGCGCTTCGGGGTGGTGCTCTCTCCCGGCCCTTGCCCCTGAGCCTGGGGGCCAGGCAGGGTGTCCACACTCCCAGGCCAAGGCAGAACCACATGCACACGTCTGTTCCTGCCCCCTGCACCGGCAGAGAGCTCGGGGGAGCCAGAGTCTGTCAGGCAGCTGCTGGGCTGGCCGCCTGTGTGGGAAGGGGCAGAGCCGACCTAGGGGCACACTGGGCCTCTTGCTCTCCCTGCTGCCCTGAGGCTGCTGGGCCAAAGAGGTCTTGGGCATCCAGCCCCTTGCTGGTCCCTTCCCTCTGACGAGGCCCTCTGAGCTCCAGCACCTTGCAGTGTGGAGACAGCCCCTGCCAGCAACCTCCTCTCCAAGGAGGCCTCAAGCGAGGCCTAGGCCCAGGGGAAAGGCACCAGCGGGGATGAGCCTGGGGAGGCGCCCGGGCATGTCTGGACCCAGTCCCCGCAGCCTGCCCCTTGCTGGGGCAGTACCCCCGGAGGCCAGGAAGGTCTGGGCAAGGCTGGCCAGGGGCAGGGGCCCTGCTGGGTCCTGCCCCTGGCCTGTGGGGCCTCTGAGCACAACCGGCCCTCTCCCGCTGGAAGACCTCCCCGGCTGCCTCCAAAGGCCGCTTTGCAAGCACTCTCGCCGGCTGTTCCCGGCAGCCGCGCACAACGCTCCCAAGCCCGGGAGAAAAGCGCTTCGGGGTGGTGCTCTCTCCCGGCCCTTGCCCCTGAGCCTGGGGGCCAGGCAGGGGGTCCACACTCCCAGGCCAAGGCAGAACCACATGCACACGTCTGTTCCTGCCCCCTGCACCGGCAGAGAGCTCGGGGGAGCCAGAGTCTGTCAGGCAGCTGCTGGGCTGGCCGCCTGTGTGGGAAGGGGCAGAGCCGACCTAGGGGCACACTGGGCCTCTTGCTCTCCCTGCTGCCCTGAGGCTGCTGGGCCAAAGAGGTCTTGGGCATCCAGCCCCTTGCTGGTCCCTTCCCTCTGACGAGGCCCTCTGAGCTCCAGCACCTTGCAGTGTGGAGACAGCCCCTGCCAGCAACCTCCTCTCCAAGGAGGCCTCAAGCGAGGCCTAGGCCCAGGGGAAAGGCACCAGCGGGGATGAGCCTGGGGAGGCGCCCGGGCATGTCTGGACCCAGTCCCCGCAGCCTGCCCCTTGCTGGGGCAGTACCCCCGGAGGCCAGGAAGGTCTGGGCAAGGCTGGCCAGGGTCAGGGGCCCTGCTGGGTCCTGCCCCTGGCCTGTGGGGCCTCGGAGCACAACCGGCCCTCTCCCGCTGGAAGACCTCCCCGGCTGCCTCCAAAGGCCGCTTTGCAAGCACTCTTGCCGGCTGTTCCCGCCAGCCGCGCACAACGCTCCCAAGCCCGGGAGAAAAGCGCTTCGGGGTGGTGCTCTCTCCCGGCCCTTGCCCCTGAGCCTGGGGGCCAGGCAGGGGCTCCACACTCCCAGGCCAAGGCAGAACCACATGCACACGTCTGTTCCTGCCCCCTGCACCGGCAGAGAGCTCGGGGGAGCCAGAGTCTGTCAGGCAGCTGCTGGGCTGGCCGCCTGTTTGGAAAGGGGCAGAGCCGACCTAGGGGCACACTGGGCCTCTTGCTCTCCCTGCTGCCCTGAGGCTGCTGGGCGAAAGAGGTCTTGGGCATCCAGCCCCTTGCTGGTCCCTTCCCTCTGACGAGGCCCTCTGAGCTCCAGCACCTTGCAGTGTGGAGACAGCCCCTGCCAGCAACCTCCTCTCCAAGGTGGCCTCAAGCGAGGCCTAGGCCCAGGGGAAAGGCACTAGCGGGGATGAGCCTGGGAAGGCGCCCGGGCATGTCTGGACCCAGTCCCCGCAGCCTGCCCCTTGCTGGGGCAGTACCCCCGGAGGCCAGGAAGGTCTGGGCAAGGCTGGCCAGGGGCAGGGGCCCTGCTGGGTCCTGCCCCTGGCCTGTGGGGCCTCTGAGCACAACCGGCCCTCTCCCGCTGGAAGACCTCCCCGGCTGCCTCCAAAGGCCGCTTTGCAAGCACTCTCGCCAGCTGTTCCCGCCAGCCGCGCACAACGCTCCCAAGCCCGGGAGAAAAGCGCTTCGGGGTGGTGCTCTCTCCCGGCCCTTGCCCCTGAGCCTGGGGGCCAGGCAGGGGGTCCACACTCCCAGGCCAAGGCAGAACCACATGCACACGTCTGTTCCTGCCCCCTGCACCGGCAGAGAGCTGGGGGGAGCCAGAGTCTGTCAGGCGGCTGCTGGGCTGGCCGCCTGTGTGGGAAGGGGCAGAGCCGACCTAGGGGCACACTGGGCCTCTTGCTCTCCCTGCTGCCCTGAGGCTGCTGGGCCAAAGAGGTCTTGGGCATCCAGCCCCTTGCTGGTCCCTTCCCTCTGACGAGGCCCTCTGAGCTCCAGCACCTTGCAGTGTGGAGACAGCCCCTGGCAGCAACCTCCTCTCCAAGGAGGCCTCAAGCGAGGCCTAGGCCCAGGGGAAAGGCACCAGCGGGCATGAGCCTGGGGAGGCGCCCGGGCATGTCTGGACCCAGTCCCCGCAGCCTGCCCCTTGCTGGGGCAGTACCCCCGGAGGCCAGGAAGGTCTGGGCAAGGCTGGCCAGGGGCAGGGGCCCTGCTGGGTCCTGCCCCTGGTCTGTGGGGCCTCTGAGCACAACCGGCCCTCTCCCGCTGGAAGACCTCCCCGGCTGCCTCCAAAGGCCGCTTTGCAAGCACTCTCGCCGGCTGTTCCCGCCAGCCGCGCACAACGCTCCCAAGCCCGGGAGAAAAGTGCTTCGGGGTGGTGCTCTCTCCCGGCCCTTGCCCCTGAGCCTGGGGGCCAGGCAGGGGGTCCACACTCCCAGGCCAAGGCAGAACCACATGCACACGTCTGTTCCTGCCCCCTGCACCGGCAGAGAGCTCGGGGGAGCCAGAGTCTGTCAGGCAGCTGCTGGGCTGGCCGCCTGTGTGGGAAGGGGCAGAGCCGACCTAGGGGCACACTGGGCCTCTTGCTCTCCCTGCTGCCCTGAGGCTGCTGGGCCAAAGAGGTCTTGGGCATCCAGCCCCTTGCTGGTCCCTTCCCTCCGACGAGGCCCTCTGAGCTCCAGCACCTTGCAGTGTGGAGACAGCCCCTGCCAGCAACCTCCTCTCCAAGGAGGCCTCAAGCGAGGCCTAGGCCCATGGGAAAGGCACCAGCGGGGATGAGCCTGGGGAGGCGCCCGGGCATGTCTGGACCCAGTCCCCGCAGCCTGCCCCTTGCTGGGGCAGTACCCCCGGAGGCCAGGAAGGTCTGGGCAAGGCTGGCCAGGGGCAGGGGCCCTGCTGGGTCCTGCCCCTGGCCTGTGGGGCCTCTGAGCACAACCGGCCCTCTCCCGCTGGAAGACCTCCCCGGCTGCCTCCAAAGGCCGCTTTGCAAGCACTCTCGCCGGCTGTTCCCGCCAGCCGCGCACAACGCTCCCAAGCCCGGGAGAAAAGCGCTTCGGGGTGGTGCTCTCTCCCGGCCCTTGCCCCTGAGCCTGGGGGCCAGGCAGGGGGTCCACACTCCCAGGCCAAAGCAGAACCACATGCACACGTCTGTTCATGCCCCCTGCACCGGCAGAGATCTCGGGGGAGCCAGAGTCTGTCAGGCAGCTGCTGGGCTGGCCGCCTGTGTGGGAAGGGGCAGAGCCAACCTAGAGGCACAGTGGGCCTCTTGCTCTCCCTGCTGCCCTGAGGCTGCTGGGCCAAAGAGGTCTTGGGAATCCAGCCCCTTGCTGGTCCCTTCCGTCTGACGAGGCCCTCTGAGCTCCAGCACCTTGCAGTGTGGAGACAGCCCCTGCCAGCAACCTCCTCTCCAAGGAGGCCTCAACAGAGGCCTAGGCCCAGGGGAAAGGCACCAGCGGGGATGAGCCTGGGGAGCGCCCGGGCATGACTGGACCCAGTCCCCGCAGCCTGCCCCTTGGTGGGGCAGTACCACCGGAGGCCAGGAAGGTCTGGGCAAGGCTGGGCAGGGGCAGGGCCCTGCTGGGTCCTGCCCCTGGCCTGTGGGGCCTCTGAGCACAACCGGCCCTCTCCCGCTGGAAGACCTCCCCGGCTGCCTCCAAATTCCACTTTGCAAGCACTCTCGCCGGCTGTTCCCGCCAGCCGCGCACAATGCTCCCAAGTCCGGGAGAAAAGCGCTTCGGGGTGGTGCTCTCTCCCGGCCCTTCCCCCTGAGCCTGAGGGCCAGGCAGGGGGTCTACACTCCCAGGCCAAGGCAGAACCACATGCACACGTCTGTTCCTGCCCCCTGAACCGGGAGAGAGCTCGGGGGATCCAGAGTCTGCTGAGCACAACCGGCTCTCTCCCGCTGGAAGACCTCCCCGGATGCCTCCAAAGGCCGCTTTGCAAGCACTCTCGCCGGCTGTTCCCGCCGGCCGCACATAATGCTCCCAAGTCCGGGAGAAAAGCGTTTCGGGGTGGTGCTCTCTCTCGGCCCTTCCCCCTGAGCCTGAGGGCCAGGCAGGGGGTCCACACTCCCAGGCCAAGGCAGAACCACATGCACACGTCTGTTCCTCCCGCTTTCCGTCCAAGAGCTAGGGGGAGCCAGAGTCTGTCAGGCAGCTGCTGGGTTTGCCGCCTGTGTGGGAAGAGACAGAGTCGACTTAGGTGCGCACTGGACTCATGCTCTCCCTGCTTCCCTGAAGGAGCTGGGTAAAAGAGGTCTTGGACGTCCAGCCACTTGCTGGTCCCTTCCCTCTGACGAGGCCCTCTGAGCTCCAGCACCTTGCAGTGTGGAGAGAGCCCCTGCCAGCAACCTCCTCTCCAAGGAGGCCTCAACCGAGGCCTAGGCCCAGGGGAAAGGCACCAGCGGGGATGAGCCTGGGGAGGCGCCCGGGCATGTCTGGACCCAGTCCCCGCAGCCTGCCCCTTGGTGGGGCAGTACCACCGGAGGCCAGGAAGGTCTGGGCAAGGCTGGCCAGGGGCAGGGGCCCTGCTGGGTCCTGCCCCTGGCCTGTGGGGCCTCTGAGCACAACCGGCCCTCTCCCGCTGGAAGACCTCCCCGGCTGCCTCCAAAGGCCGCTTTGCAAGCACTCTCGCCGGCTGTTCCCGCCAGCTGCGCACAATGCTCCCAAGTCCGAGAGAAAAGAGCTTAGGGATGGTGCTCTCTCCCGGCCCTTGCCCCTGAGCCTGGGGGCCAGGCAGGGGGTCCACACTCCCAGGCCAAGGCAGAACCACATGCACACGTCTGTTCCTGCCCCCTGCACCGGCAGAGAGCTCGAGGGAGCCAGAGACTGTCAGGCAGCTGCTGGGCTGGCCGCCTGTGTGGGAAGGGGCAGAGTCGACCTAGGGGCACACTGGGCCTCTTGCTCTACCTGTTGCCCTGAGGCTGCTGGGCAAAAGAGGTCTTGGGCATCCAGCCCTTTGCTGGTCCCTTCCCTCTGACGAAGCCCTCTGAGCTCCAGCACCTTGCAGTGTGGAGAGAGCCCCTGCCAGCAACCTCCTCTCCAAGGAGGCCTCAACCGAGGCCTAGGCCCAGGGGAAAGGCACCAGCGGGGATGAGCCTGGGGAGGCGCCCAGGCATGTCTGGGCCCAGTCCCCGCAGCCTGCCCCTTGGTGGGGCAGTACCCCCGGAGGCCAGGAAGGTCTGGACAAGGCTGGCCAGGGGAAGGGGACCTGCTGGGTCCTGCCCCTGGCCTGTGGGGCCTCTGAGCAGAACCGGCCCTCTCCCGCTGGAAGACCTCCCTGGCTGCCTCCAAAGGCCGCGTTGCAAGCACTCTCGCTGGCTGTTCCCGCCAGCTGCGCACAATGCTCCCAAGCCCAGGAGAAAAGTGCTTCGGGATGGTGCTCTCTCCCGGCCCTTGCCCCTGAGCCTGGGGGCCAGGCAGGGGGTCCACAGTCCCAGGCCAAGGCAGAACCACATGCACAGGTCTGTTCCTGCCCCCTGCACCGGCAGAGAGCTCGGGGGAGCCAGAGACTATCTGGAAGCTGCTGGGCTGGCCGCCTGTGTGGGAAGGGGCAGAGCCGACCTAGGGGCACAGTGGGCCTCTTGCTCTCCCTGCTGCCCTGAGGCTGCTGGGCCAAAGAGGTCTTGGGCATCCAGCCCCTTGCTGGTCCCTTCCCTCTGACGAGTCCCTCTGAGCTCCAGCACCTTGCAGTGTGGAGACAGCCCCTGCCAGCAACCTTCTCTCCAAGGAGGCCTCAGCCGAGGCCTAGGCCCAGGGGAAAGGCACCAGCGGGGATGAGCCTGGGGAGGAGCCCGGGCATGTCTGGACCCACTCCCCGCAGCCTGCCCCTTGGTGGGGCAGTACCCCCGGATGCCAGGAAGGTCTGGGCAAGGCTGGCCAGGGTCAGGGGCCCTGCTGGGTCTTGCCCCTTGCCTTTGGGGCCTCTGAGCACAACCGGCCCCCTCCCGCTGGAAGACCTCCCCAGCTGCCTCCAAAGGCCGCTTTGCAAGCACTCTCGCCGGCTGTTCCCGCCAGCCGCGCACAATGCTCCCAAGGCCGGGAGAAAAGCGCTTCGGGGTGGTGCTCTCTCCCGGCCCTTCCCCCTGAGCCTGGGGGCCAGGCAGGGGGTCCACACTCCCTGGCCAAGGCAGAACCACATGCACACGTCTGTTCCTGCCCCCTGCACCGGCAGAGAGCTCGTGGGTGCCAGAGAGTGTCAGGAAGCGGCTGGGCTGGCCCCCTGTGTGGGAAGGGGCAGAGCCGACCTAGGGGCACACTGGCCTCTTGCTCTCCCTGCTGCCCTGAGGCTGCTGGGCCAAAGAGGTCTTGGGCATCCAGCCCCTTGCTGGTCCCTTCCCTCTGACGAGGTCCTCTGAGCTCCAGCACCTTGCAGTGTGGAGACAGCACCTGCCAGCAACCTCCTCTCCAAGGAGGCCTCAACCGAGGCCTAGGCCCAGGGGAAAGGCACCAGCGGGGATGAGCCTGGGGAGGCGCCCGGACATGTCTGGGCCCAGTCCCCGCAGCCTGCCCCTTGGTGGGGCAGTACCCCCGGAGGCCAGGAAGGTCTGGGCAAGGCTGGCCAGGGGCAGGGGCCCTGCTGGGTCCTGCCCCTGGCCTGTGGGGCCTCTGAGCACAACCGGCCCTCTCCCGCTGGAAGACCTCCCCGGCTGCCTCCAAAGGCCGCTTTGCAAGCACTCTCGCCGGCTGTTCCCGCCAGCCGCGCACAATGCTCCCAAGTACAGGAGAAAAGCGCTTCGGGGTGGTGCTCTCTCCCGGCCCTTCCCCCTGAGTCTAGGGCCAGGCAGGGGGTCCACACTCCCAGGCCAAGGCAGAACCACATGCACACGTCTGTTCCTGCCCCCTGCACCGGCAGAGAGCTCGGGGGAGCCAGATTCTGTCAGGCAGCTGCTGGGCTGGCCGCCCGTGTGGGAAGGGGTAGAGCCGACCAAGAGGCACAGTGGGCCTCTTGGTCTCCCGGCTGCCCTGAGGCTGCTGGGCCAAAGAGGTCTTGGGCATCCAGCCCCTTGCTGGTCCCTTCCCTCTGACGAGACCCTCTGAGCTCCAGCACCTTGCAGTGTGGAGAGAGCCCCTGCCAGCAACCTCCTCTCCAAGGAGGCCTCAACCGAGGCCTAGGCCCAGGGGAAAGGCACCAGCGGGGATGAGCCTGGGGAGGCGCCCAGGCATGTCTGGGCCCAGTCCCTGCAGCCTGCCCCTTGCTGGGGCAGTACCCGCGGAGGTCATGAAGGTCTGGGCAAGGCTGGCCAGGGGCAGGGGCCCTGCTGGGTCCTGCCCCTGTCCTGTGGGGCCTCTGAGCACAACCGGCTCTCTCCCGCTGGAAGACCTCCCCGGCTACCTCCAAAGGCCGCTTTGCAAGCACTCTCGCCGGCTGTTCCCGCCAGCCGCGCACAACGCTCCCAATCCCGGGAGAAAAGCGCTTCGGGGTGGTGCTCTCTCCCGGCCCTTGCCCCTGAGCCTGGGGGCCAGGCAGGGGGTCCACACTCCCAGGCCAAGGCAGAACCCCATGCACACGTCTGTTCCTGCCCCCTGCACCGGCAGAGAGCTCGGGGGAGACAGAGTCTGTCAGGCAGCTGCTGGGCTGGCCGCCTGTGTGGGAAGGGGCAGAGCCGACCTAGGGGCACACTGGGCCTCTTGCTCTCCCCGCTGCCCTGAGGGTGCTGGGCCAAAGAGGTCTTGGGCCTCCAGCCCCTTGCTGGTCCCTTCCCTCTGACGAGTCCCTCTGAGCTCCAGCACCTTGCAGTGTGGAGACAGCCCCTGCCAGCAACCTCCTCTCCAAGGAGGCCTCAACCGAGGCCTAGGCCCATGGGAAAGGCACCATCGAGGATGAGCCTGGGGAGGCGCCCAGGCATGTCTGGGCCCAGTCCCCGCAGCCTGCCCCTTGCTGGGGCAGTACCCCCGGAGGCCAGGAAGGTCTGGGCAAGGCTGGCCAGGGGCAGGGCCCCTGCTGGGTCCTGCCCCTGGCCTGTGGGGCCTCTGAGCAAAACCGGCCCTTTCCTGCTGGAAGATCTCCCCGGCTGCCTCCAAAGGCCGCTTTGCAAGCACTCTAGCCGGCTGTTCCCGCCAGCCGCGCACATGCTCCCAAGTCCGGGAGAAATGCGCTTCGGGGTGGTGCTCTCTCCCGGCCCTTGCCCCTGAGCCTGGGGGCCAGGCAGGGGGTCCACAGTCCCAGGCCAAGGCAGAACCACATGCACAGGTCTCTTTCTGCCCCCTGCACTAGCAGAGAGCTCGGGGGAGCCAGAGACTGTCAGGCAGCTGCTGGGCTGGCCGCCTGTGTGGGAAGGGGCAGAGCCGACCTATGGGCACAGTGGGCCTCTTGCTCTCCCTGCTGCCCTGAGGCTGCTGGGCCAAAGAGGTCTTGGGCATCCAGCCCCTTGCTGGTCCCTTCCCTCTGACGAGACCCTCTGAGCTCCAGCACCTTGCAGTGTGGAGACAGCACCTGCCAGTAACCTCCTCTCAAAGGAGGCCTCAACCGAGGCATAGGCCCAGGGGAAAGGCACCAGCGGGGATGAGCCTGGGGAGGCGCCCGGGCATGTCTGGGCCCAGTCCCCGCAGCCTGCCCCTTGGTGGGGCAGTACCCCCGGAGGCCTGGAAGGTCTGGGCAAGGCTGGCCAGGGGCAGGGGCCCTGCTGGGTCCTGCCCCTGGCCTGTGGGGCCTCTGAGCACAACCGGCCCTCTCCCGCTGGAAGACCTCCCCGGCTGCCTCCAAAGGCCGCTTTGCAAGCACTCTCGCCGGCTGTTCCCGCCAGCCGCGCACAATGCTCCCAAGCCCGGGAGAGAAGCGCTTCAGGGGGGTGCTCTCTCCCGGCCCTTGCCCCTGAGCCTGGGGGCCAGGCAGGGGGTCCACACTCCCAGGCCAAGGCAGAACCACATGAACAGGTCTGTTCCTGCCCCCTGCGCCGGCAGAGAGCTCGGGGGAGCCAGAGACTGTCAGGCAGCTGCTAGGCTGGCCACCTGTGTGGGAAGGGGCAGAGCCGACCTAGGGGCACAGTGGGCCTCTTGCTCTCCCTGCTGCCCTGAGGCTGCTGGGCCAAAGAGGTCTTGGGCATCCAGCCCCTTGCTGGTCCCTTCCCTCTGACGAGGCCCTCTGAGCTCCAGCACCTTGCAGTGTGGAGACAGCCCCTGCCAACAACCTCCTCTCCAAGGAGGCCTCAACCGAGGCCTAGGCCCAGGGGAAAGGCACCAGCGGGGATTAGCCTGGGGAGGCGCCCAGGCATGTCTGGGCCCAGTCCCCCCAGCCTGCCCCTTGGTGGGGCAGTACCCCTGGAGGCCTGGAAGGTCTGGGCAAGGCTGGCCAGGGGCAGGGGCCCTGCTGGGTCCTGGCCCTGGCCTGTGGGGCCTCTGAGCACAACCGGCCCTCTCCCGCTGGAAGACCTCCCCGGCTGCCTCCAAAGGCCGCTTTGCAAGCACTCTCGCCGGCTGTTCCTCCCACCGCGCACAATGCTCCCAAGCCCGGGAGAAAAGCGCATCCGGGTGGTGCTCTCTCCCGGCCATTGCCCCTGAGCCTGGGGGACAGGCAGGGTGTCCACAGTCCCAGGCCAAGGCAGAACCCCATGCACAGGTCTGTTCTTGCCCCCTGCAGGGGCAGAGAGCTCGGGGGAGCCAGAGACTGTCAGGCAGCTGCTAGGCTGGCCACCTGTGTGGGAAGGGGCAGAGCCGACCTAGGGGCACACTGGGCCTCTTGCTCTCCCTGCTGCCCTGAGGCTGCTGGGCCAAAGAGGTCTTGGGCATCCAGCCCCTTGCTGGTCCCTTCCCTCTGACGAGGCCCTCTGAGCTCCAGCACCTTGCAGTGTGGAGACGGCACCTGCCAGCAACCTCCTCTCAAAGGAGGCCTCAACCGAGGCCTAGGCCCAGGGGAAAGGCACCAGCGGGGATGAGCCTGGGGAGGCGCCCGGGCATGTCTGGGCCCAGTCCCCACAGCCTGCCCCTTGGTGGGGCAGTACCCCCGGAGGCCAGGAAGGTCTGGGCAAGGCTGGCCAGGGGCAGGGGCCCTGCTGGGTCCTGCCCCTGGCCTGTGGGGCCTCTGAGCACAACCGGCCCTCTCCCGCTGGAAGACCTCCCCGGCTGCCTCCAAAGGCCGCTTTGCAAGCACTCTCGCCGGCTGTTCCCGCCAGCTGCGCACAATGCTCCCAAGCCCGGGAGAAAAGCGCTTCGGGGTGGTGCTCTCTCCCGGCCCTTGCCCCTGAGCCTGGGGGCCAGGCAGGGGGTCCACAGTCCCTGGCCAAGGCAGAACCACATGCACAGGTCTCTTTCTGCCCCCTGCACCAGCAGAGAGCTCGGGGGAGCCAGAGACTGTCAGGCAGCTGCTGGGCTGGCCGCCTGTGTGGGAAGGGGCAGAGCCGACCTATGGGCACAGTGGGCCTCTTGCTCTCCCTGCTGCCCTGAGGCTGCTGGGCCAAAGAGGTCTTGGGAATCCAGCCCCTTGCTGGTCCCTTCCCTCTGACGAGGCCCTCTGAGCTCCAGTACCTTGCAGTGTGGAGACAGCACCTGCCAGTAACCTCCTCTCAAAGGAGGCCTCAACCGAGGCATAGGCCCAGGGGAAAGGCACCAGCGGGGATGAGCCTGGGGAGGCGCCCGGGCATGTCTGGGCCCAGTCCCCGCAGCCTGCCCCTTGGTGGGGCAGTACCCCCGGAGGCCTGGAAGGTCTGGGCAAGGCTGGCCAGGGGCAGGGGCCCTGCTGGGTCCTGCCCCTGGCCTATGGGGCCTCTGAGCACAACCGGCCCATCTCCCGCTGGAAGACCTCCCCGGCTGCCTCCAAAGGCCGCTTTGCAAGCACTCTCGCCGGCTGTTCCCGCCAGCCGCGCACAATGCTCCCAAGCCCGGGAGAAAAGCGCTTCAGGGCGGTGCTCTCTCCCGGCCCTTGGCCCTGAGCCTGGAGGCCAGGCAGGGGGTCCACACTCCCAGGCCAAGGCAGAACCACATGCACAGGTCTGTTCCTGCCCCCTGCACCGGCAGAGAGCTCGGGGGAGCCAGAGACTGTCAGGCAGCTGCTAGGCTGGCCGCCTGTGTGGGAAGGGGCAGATCCGACCTAGGGGCACACTGCGCCTCTTGCTCTCCCTTCTGCCCTGAGGCTGCTGGGCCAAAGAGGTCTTGGGCATCCAGCCCCTTGCTGGTCCCTTCCCTCTGACGAGGCCCTCTGAGCTCCAGCACCTTGCAGTATGCAGACAGCCCCTGCCAGCAACCTACTCTCCAAGGAGGCCTCAACCGAGGCCTAGGCCCAGGGAAAAGGTAACAGCGGGGATGAGCCTGGGGAGGCGTCCGGGCATGTCTGGACCCAGTCCCCGCAGCCTGCCCCTTAGTGGGGCAGTACCCCCGGAGGCCAGGAAGGTCTGGGCAAGGCTGGCCAGCGGCAGGGAACATGCTGAGTACTGCCCCTGGCCTGTCGGGCCTCTGAGCACAACATGCCCTCTCCGACTGAAAGACCTCCCCAGCTGCCTCCAAAGGCCGCTTTGCAAGCACCTTCGCCGGCTGTTCCCGCCAGCTGCGCACAATGCTCCCAAGCCCGGGAGAAAAGCGCTTTCGGGTGGTGCTCTCTCCCGGCCCTTGCCCCTGAGCCTGGGGGCCAGGCAGGGGGTCCACAGTCCCAGGCCAAGGCAGAACCACATGCACAGGTCTGTTCCTGCCCCCTGCACCGGCAGAGAGCTCGGGGGAGCCAGAGACTGTCAGGCAGCTGCTGGGCTGGCCGCCTTAGTGGGAAGGGGCAGAGCCGACCTAGGGGCACAGTGGGCCTCTTGCTCTCCCTGCTGCCCTGAGGCTGCTGGGCCAAAGAGGTTTTGGGCATCCAGCCCCTTGCTGGTCCCTTCCCTCTGACGAGGCCCTCTGAGCTCCAGCACCTTGCAGTGTGGAGACAGCCCCTGCCAGCAACCTCCTCTCCAAGGAGGCCTCAACCGAGGCCTAGGCCCAGGGAAAAGGCACCAGCGGGGATGAGCCTGGGGAGGCGCCCGGGCATGACTGGACCCAGTCCCCGCAGCCTGCCCCGTGGTGGGGCAGTACCCCCGGAGGCCAGGAAGGTCTGGGCAAGGCTGGCCAGGGGCAGGGGCCCTGCTGGGTCCTGCCCCTGGCCTATGGGGCCTCTGAGCACAACCGTCCCTCTCCCGCTGGAAGACCTCCCCGGCTGCCTCCAAAGGCCGCTTTGCAAGCACTCTTGCCGGCTGTTCCCGCCAGCCGCGCAAATGCTCCCAAGTCCGGGAGAAAAGCGCTTCGGGGTGGTGCTCTCTCCGCCCTTTCCCCTGAGCCTGGGGGCCAGGCAGGGGGTCCACACTCCCAGGCCAAGGCAGAACCACATGCACATGTCTGTTCCTGCCCCCTGCACCGGCAGAGAGCTCGGGGGAGCCAGAGACTGTCAGGCAGCTGCTGGGCTGGCCGCCCGTGTGGGAAGGGGCAGAGCCGACCTAGCGGCACAGTGGGCCTCTTGCTCTCCCTGCTGCACTGGGGCTGCTGGGCCAAAGAGGTCTTGGGCATCCAGCCCCTTGCTGGTCTCTTCCCTCTGACGAAGCCCTCTGAGCTCCAGCACCTTGCAGTGTGCAGACAGCCCCTGCCAGGAACCTCCTCTCCAAGGAGGCCTCAACCGAGGCCTAGGCCCAGGGGAAAGGCACCAGCGGGGAAGAGCCTTGGGAGGCGACGAGGCATGTCTGGACCCAGTCCCCGCAGCCTGCCCCTTGGTGGGGCAGTACCCCCGGAGGCCTGGAAGGTCTGGGCAAGGCTGGCCAGGGGCAGGGGCCCTGCTGGGTCCTGCCCCTGGCCTGTGGGTCCTCTGAGCACAACCGGCCCTCTCCCGCTGGAAGACCTCCCCGGCTGTCTCCAAAGGCCGCTTTGCAAGCATTCTCGCCGGCTGTTCCCGCCAGCCGCGCACAATGCTCCCAAGTCCG
The DNA here is from genome assembly GCF_910594005.1 of Cervus elaphus. Taxonomy (NCBI): domain Eukaryota; kingdom Metazoa; phylum Chordata; class Mammalia; order Artiodactyla; family Cervidae; genus Cervus; species Cervus elaphus. The sequence continues at coordinate 3,966,361 of NC_057848.1, forward strand.
GGAGAAAAGCGCTTCGGGGTGGTGCTCTCTCCCGGCCCTTGCCCCTGAGCCTGAGGGCCAGGCAGGGGGTCCACACTCCCAGGCCAAGGCAGAACCACATGCACACGTCTGTTCCTGCCCCCTGCACCGGCAGAGAGCTCGGGGGAGCCAGAGTTTGTCAGGCAGCTGCTGGGCTGGCCGGCCGTGTGGGAAGGGGCAGAGCCGACCTAGAGGCACAGTGGGCCTGTTGCTCTCACTGCTGCCCTGAGGCTGCTGGGCCAAAGAGGTCTTGGGCATCCAGCCCCTTCCTGGTCCCTTCCCTCTGACGAGGCCCTCTGAACTCCAGCACCTTACAGTGTGGAGACAGCCCCTGCCAGCAACCTCCACTCCAAGGAGGCCTCAACCGAGGC